>NC_058373.1:113147500-113450000 GCF_018350175.1 Felis catus
TCATAGTCAAGTTCAAGTTTACATTTTTTGCTCTCTCCCATACTTAGGATCGACATGTAACATGACAGGTGACAGCTTTTCTTGATGTGGGCAGACATGTTTCAAGAAACAAAGAAGATTTGGTTTTGACGTCTCAGCAGTTGGGGTTCTCTACTGCTCCCCACATGGCCCAGACTTGGGTCCTCTTTTTCGATGACCCCCTTCTGAGGGGCTGTTGAAGCAGCATTAGCAGTAGATTGTTGGCTCAAAAGATTGTGTACAGGGAGAATGCAATCCTAGTTGATGGAATGGGGGCTGGTGTGAGGTAGAGAAGTGAAGAAGGTCAAATAATCTTATATCTTAAAACATAGGTGTTACAGGCTAAATTATGTCACTCCTCACACACACAAATTCATATATTAAAGCCCTAACTTTCAGTGTTGACTGTAGGTGCAGATAGGGCCCTAGAAATGTGATTAGATTAGGATGAGGTCATCAAGTGGGCCCTAATCCAATCTGACTGGGGTCCTTATAAGAAAAGGACACTCAGAGACACAGAGAGACATCAGGAAGGAATATGCACAGAGGAAAGACCATGTGAGCACATGGCAAGAAGGTGCCCATGTGCAAGCTGAAGAGAGGCCTCAGAAGAAACCAAACCTGCTGACAGTTTGACCTTTTACCCTAGCCTCCATAACTGTGAGAAAATAAATCTGTTTAGCTGTCTTGTCTGTGGTATTTTGTTTCAACACTCTAGCAAACTAAAGCAACAGGGAGAGGAGAAATGGGGCTGGAGACGTTCAAGAAAGTGTCACCAACAGATGTTGAACAGAACAAACCAGTTTGGAGATACTGTACTTTCCTGGACAAAATGCTACATTTCTCGGAATCCCTGGCACGAAGGGAACTGATAGGTGACCAAGTGGCTGCCACCCCTATGCATGGTTTCCCACGGGAAACAGGAATTTTTGGAGAGAACAATGTTGGAAGAATAGGTTCTTCTGACACCCAGTCCCCAGGGCTACCAGGGACAAATAGCAAACAATGTCAGCAATGATGTTTCCGCTAGAAATGTCTGCTGGTGCTGGTAGGTATTTTTGTCTAGCTACATCATCTCTGGCTTTATAGCATCCCAGCCAGGTTCTCTGGCCCTTCCAAATATTCCTGAGTTACTTAATAGTTATTATTCCTCCATGAAATCCCTTTCTGTTCAAACTCACTAGAGTGGAATGTGTTTATGAGCAACTACAGATCCTGACAGTAAGGATGAGAGGTCTGAGGAGAAAGGCTGATGAGAAAGGATTTACTGTGTAGGTAGAAACCCTGAAGCAGCTTGTGACCCTCAAAAAAAATGTTCAAATCTTCTGACCCAATAATTCTACTTCCGGGGATGTGTGTGGAGTAAATCATCTAGGAGAGGGAAAAGGTTTTATGTATTGAGACACTTAGGATCATTGCTTATAATAAAATAATGCAAAGTATTCTAACTGTGTAACAATACCATGCCCACTGTGGCTATAGGGGAGGCATTCCAATCCTAACAGATGGCTGGAAAGGTCATTGGTGGAGCCCTCAAGGTCAAACACAGCAGTCTGAGTCAACAAGAATCACAGCGTCAATGGTCTTTAACACAGGTAAAACACTTTTACTTACATTTTTTCATACGATACCTAAAAATGACTCTAGTAGCTATTTTAGAAAATTTCTGAAGGGACACCTCAGGATTGTTAATAGTCATCTCTAAGGACTAAGACTGGACATAAGGCAACAAGAATGAAAACTTATTTTTCAATTTACAGCCTTGAGTACTTTTCTAGTTTTTTTTTTTTTTTTTCAACGTTTATTTATTTTTGGGACAGAGAGACAGAGCATGAACGGGGGAGGGACAGAGAGAGAGGGAGACACAGAATCGGAAACAGGCTCCAGGCTCTGAGCCATCAGCCCAGAGCCCGATGCGGGGCTCGAACTCACGGACCACAAGATCGTGACCTGGCTGAAGTTGGACGCTTAACCGACTGCGCCACCCAGGCTCCCCTCTAGTTTTTTTTTTAATAAAAGTATGTATTATTTTTATAATGGAAAATTAATTTTAATTCAAACAAACAAAAATCCTGATGAGATGATTAGGGAAATAATTCATACACTTATCTATTCATTCAACAATCAATGACTAACTACTACTGCACCAAGCACTGGGCTGGCAGCAGAGAGACAAAGATGAACAAGATACTGACCCAAGACAGCAGAGGAGACACACAATGATGCCACTCAATGTGATAAGTTCCAGGACAGATGACTGGTGGGGTCCCCCAGGATATCCACCTTTTGGTATTCACAACCTTATATATACTTTTTCCCCACATTGTACAAGGGCTGATCTGTGTGACCAAGAGAATATGGCAGAGTAATGATTTGTCAGGTTAGGTTAGAAAAAACGGACTCTGAGGAAAGCTAGATGCCACATCATGACCAGCCCCTATAGAGAGGTGAGGAACTAAGACCTCCAGCCACTAGCCATGTGATTGAGTTTGGAATCGGACCCTCCAGTCAGCCAAGCCTTCAGGAGAGTGCCACACTAGGCAATATTTTGGCTGTAACTTCATGAGAGACTTGAATCTTGCAGCTAAGCTCTTCCTGAATACATGCCCCTCAGAAATTATGTGAGACAATAAATGTTTACAGCTTTAAGATGTTAAGCTCTGGCAGGGCACCTGGCTAGCTCAGTCAGTTAAGTGTCTTGACTCTTGGTTTCAGTTCAGGTCATGATCTCAAGGTTTATGAGTTCGAGCCCTGCACTGGGCTCTGCACTGTCAGTACTGTCTCCCTCTCTCTCTGCCCCTTCCCTGCTTGTTCTTTCACTCTCAAAAATAAATTAAAAAAAAAAAAAAAAAAGACACTAAGGTTTGAGGCAACTATTATAGAACAATAGAGAAGTGATACAGGTCATGATGCAAACCCCGAAAAGCAGCTTAGGTGGAAGAAGAAGCTCAAAAGAGAGTGAGTGGGGTTAGGTTGGCTCCCTGAAGAGCTGCTACTGGGGCTGAGTCTTGAAGGTTGTGTAGAGTTGGTCAGGTCAGGAAGGCAGGGAAAGGAGAGCTTGAACCACTTCCACTTTTGAGAAACTCCAACTGGTTCTGTATGGATGAGGCTCAGAGGCCTGTGGGCAAAGGACAGAAGTGATGCAGGCACAGTCAGCTTCAAGTTCCATGCAGTAAAGTTTGATCTGTATACTGTGGCCAGAGGGGAGTCCTGGAAGACTTCTAAGAAGAAGCTGCTAAGAAAGGCTTAGGTTCTCATGTTAAGAAGATCACCTTGACCACACTGTGGCAGAACAGCTGAATGAAGTGGGCCAGACTGGAGCAGGCAGTTCAGTTGGCAGATGCCATAATAATCCATAAAATGGGAAGGAGAACTCCATTATCCCTGGTCTACAGAAAAGCACGCCATGTTCAGCAGAAATAAGGAACTGGTCTAATGTCACCAGGTAAAGGGATCGAGGCCAAAACTACTGTGGTATAAGTTGAAAGATATCCCAGGCTTCCCTCTACCCAGGGAGTTTCCTCCCTCTCCAGGTCCTTGTCTGCAAATGGCTGGCCAAGGCCAGAGGCCCACCGGACCAACCACAAGTGGCTTAGAGTCCCTAGAACCCCTTTAGGGAGAGGGAGGAGAGTCCATAGCTGGGATAACAAACCTATGACTGGGTTCAAGAGGCATGGAATATTATAGCTGGAGGCACCCTTTGAGAAAGTCCATACTACTCCCTACTTTAATGATGAGGGAACTGAGGCCCATAAAGGTCTTACCCAAGACCTTACAACCCTAGAAAAGCAGAGATGGTACTTGTTACAGATTGAATTATGTTTCCCTCCCCAAAAGGTATGAAGTTTTAACCCCTGGTACCTATGCATGTGATCTCATTTGGAAATAGAGTCTTTGCAGATGTAATTAGGATACCGTGAAGTCATAAAGGATTAGGGCGGACCTAATACTAACTGGTATTCCTTATATGAAGAGGATAATTTGGACAGTGAGATATACAGGAAGAAGATGGTCATGGGACAGTGGAGGCAGAGATTAGAGTGATGCATCTACAAACCAAGAATGGCAAGAATTGCCTGCGTGAGATAATAGGTTTTATATTTAGGTCTCTGTCCCCGGCTCCTGGCACAGAGCTCCTGAAACCCTTGTAATTTCCTGGGTAATAGGAACGTCTTTTTTCTAACGAGGTGACTCAAGTGGGCTCCTGGATGAAGGCTGGTCACCATAAAGAACCACAATTAGAAGCTTGGCATTTTCAGCCCCACCCCAATTCTCTTGAGAAGGGAGAATGGCTGAAAACAGAGTTAATGATCAATCATGACTATGTGATGAAGTCTCCACAAAATCCCAAAAATACAGGGTTCAGAGAGCTTCTGGGTTGGTAAATACATGGAAATGCTGAGCCTGGCATGCCTGGGGAGTACATAGCAGCTTCATGCCCCTTCCCACATACCTTGCCCTACCCAGGTTTTCCAACTGGCTCTTCATCTGTATCACTTATCATATCCTTTAATAAACTGGTAAATATATTTTCCTGAGTTCTGTGAGTCACTGTAGCAAATTAACTGAAATGGAAAAGGGGGTGTATTGGAACCTCCAATCGATAGCCCATTGGTCAGTCAGAAGTGCAGCTAGTGTCTAAAGTATGGGTGGGGTGGGGTGGAGGGGGGCAGTTTTGTGGGACTGATCTCTTAACCCATGGGATATGATACTATCTCTAGGTAGATAGTGTCAGAATTGAGTTAAATGGCAGGACATGTAGCTGGTATCACAGAGAATTGCTTGGTGTTGGGGAAAACCTCTACACTTTTGGTGACCAGCAGTGTCAGAAGGGAAGTGTTGTGAGTACAAGTAAAGGAAATTCACAGGATAAAGAAACAATAGGTTGTTCCCTATAAGGTTTTCCCTACATGGGAAGGAAAAATCTGCAAACGTCAAAGCAAAAGAGCCAAGGGAGGATTCTCCCCTATAGGTTTCAGAGGAAGCATGGCCCTGCTAACACCTTGATTTCAGACTTCTAGCCTGAAGAACTCCTTCCAGACTTGTTTCTTCTATGCCTATTTTTCCTTACTAATAATACCTTTTATATTTTCACTTTTTGGGTTATTAGATTATAAGCATTTTTAACATCTGCAAAACCATAATATACTTAGTCATTTGTTTATTTGTGCGGACATATAGGTAGTTTCCAGTTTTTTCACTACATAAATAATACTGTGTTCATAAAGCTTTGATGGTATTTTCTTGGGATAGAGTCCTTCCTACAAAGGACATTTTCAGGCCAAAGGGTGTTAGCATTGCCATGTCATTTTCTAAGAGGGTCATCAGAGGTATGAGCCGGGCAGCAAGGCCTGAAGTACCTCAGTGTCTTCTTAAAGGAAAAGCAATCTTGTCCGTGCTGATCTCACTTCCTTCCCCCTCACCCTCCTTTAAAGCCAGGCCAAGTGAGTGCCCTGCATTTTGCCTGGAGCTTTGCTTCTTTCTTGTCTGGGCGGGAGTGAGAGCCAGATCTATCATGCCCCTGCCCGTCAACTGCTTTCACCCTCCTGGGTGATGACTGTTTTGTACTCTGGGCTTCCAGCTCAGGCCCTGCCCCCACCCCAGGCTTTAAACCGTCCTAAATCTATGGAATCCCATGGTCCTAGCCTTGCAACTAGTCCAGTGGATACAGAAGCTGCTGCCGGCGCCACCCAGGAGGAGAGGGAGTGGGGGTGGGGGGGAGAAAAAGTTGAGATTGATCAATAGGCGGGAACTGTTAGCAGGGGCACCCAGCCAGGTCCCTCACCTTGCAGGAAAGGGTGTGGCTTCCGCTAGCTTCAGGGCCAGCCTCCAAACACCAGGCTTTGGGTTTAGCTGGAATGAGCATTCAGTATTTCAGCCAAGCGCCTTCTGTGGGCCTTTGGGCTGGACCTGTAGACTGTTCTCACTTCCCTGCACCCTGAACTCCCTTGGCCAGCGACCCAGGACTGGGCAGCCATCCAGAAGAGAATTCACATCCTTCCTTCTAGCATTCCCGGATTCTGCATGGTGGTGGTGGTGGGGAATCTTGGGAGGAAACTCCAGCAACTGGGGGAGACCCCTACTAGGGCCAAGCTATGTGGACAATCAAAGATGCCTATCAGATGCCCTGCCCAGCTCACACTCTCCCTCTCACCTCACAAGGTGCAGGAAAGTTGGAGCAACCCCGCCACAGGTTGTCTTTCTGAGGTGCAGATGCTTCCACAGAACGAGAAGGACTAACCACAGTGGCTTGGAATTTGGTACCTGCTTGTGTCCAGCCTGACCCTTGATCTGGCATCAGCCTCCTACTAGATCTCCTGCTTGTAGTTTTGAGCAAACAACACCCCTGCCCTCCTATACAAATAATGTGTAACATAGCATGGCTACATTACCCATGGACCTGAAAGCAATCAGACTTCAGGGCTGCTCTGACTGCCAGGGGAGGCAATGGAAGGGGGAGCCCCGTCATCTCTCTTCATCCATCTCCCTCCCAAAGCTACAATCTCAGTAGAAGAGCCAAAAGTCTCATCCCCAGATTTTATGCCCTGCTGTTATGTTAGTATAAACCCTTACTGTGGACATCAATGTTAAAAGAATTTTAAAATATTGAACTTCCTCTTGCTGCTGCTCTTTGGTTCATTTTCCACCTTGATCTGTGTGCTCTTTGTCTGTCTGAAGTCTTGTAAGCTGTGGGAAAGGCGACATGGGCCATGGGCATGAGGCCATGGGCCATGGACTGAGGATGGAGACTGCAGTCCCAGTTATTAGTCCCCCGGCTCTGGGCAAGCGGTTTCATCTTTCTGCCCCTCAGTTTCCTCATCTGTAATTCAGTGATAACAGCACCCACCCTGCTGTGGGCAGAATAAGATTTGGAGTCAACCTTATGGGTTTGCACCCGCTCCATCACCACTAGCACCCAGATCCTAAGCAAGCTGCTTAATTAACCTCCCCGAACCTAGTTTCTCCTTCGTGGAAAGGGAGGAAAGTGGTGCTACACGTGTGGGACTGCGGGGGGCTGAAGAACACGAGGTCCGGGACTCCTACACGCTAAGAGCTTCATTCAGAAGCCTGGGCTGCCTCCTCGCTCAGGGGTTACTGTGAATAGTACAGGAGATGATGCGTTCGTACATAGACGGGCGCCGCGAGCACACTTAGGTTGCTTCAATATAGCATATTTAAATGCTGTACTCTTTCCGGCTTAATACGTTTCCAGCTTAATACTCCCCTTCAGGAGTCGCCCCCCGCCTCCTACCACTAGCCAAGCTGAACTCTCCTTGCCTGTGTGCCCCGGCCGCTCTGTTCCACCTGAAGCCGCCCTCCAACCCCGGCACCCGGCTGTCCCCAGGCCGCCGAGACCGCCGTCGGGCGCGGGCTGGGGACCCGGCTCCGGGAGCCGCCCTCCGGGCCAGTGTCCGCTCACCCTCTTGACGAGGAAACCCTCCTTGAGCACGCCGTCCTCCATGTCGCTGCGCGCGCCAGCCGGGCCTCCGGGCGCTCCAGGTGCGCTGTACCCGCGCCGCCCGCTCCTCCGCGCGCCCGCGGCGCCCAGGAAGCACCTCCGACCCCGCGCGGGCGACGCCTCCCTGGCCCGCGTCCAGAGCCCGAGACCGCGGGGCCTCCCGGGCAGGAAGTCACGCCAAGTCGGGGTTTCTGACGTGGTCGCCCCCGCAAAGGCGCGCTAGGGTCTGCGGTTAGGCCTCCGGGTACAGAGTCTGCGGGCTCTGAGCGTCCCGCCCTGCCGTCGCCTCCGGGAGCCTTCCCCGTCCCGCGCTCTCCGACCGGGCGGGGTGCCCCATCCAGGTGCCCCTGAGCGCGCGCGGCGCCTCTGGCTGTTTGGTCTTTGCCCATCTTCGCCAGCCCCCAGCCTTAACCAGGTGCCTGCCTGGCACTTAGTGTATGGCCCTCGAGTAATACTTACGGAATTAAACGGCACTGAAAGGATTTGCAGGGATTCCGAGTAATCCCGAGCTCAGTGGAAATGGGCGGGGGGGGGGGGGGGGGGTGGAGAATGGATGGAGTGGAACCAGCTGGGAACTTTATCCTGGCCCCTGGTGGGCGCAGGGCAAAGTTCCCGTTGACAAAAAACAACAACAACAACAACAACAACAACAACAAAAACAGGTCACAGGTTTAAAGAAGCAGGCGCAGATTGCAGGAGCCCTCTGCCTCCAGAATATACCCACCCACCCCCAAAAAAGCTACAGCTGGGGATTACTTCATTAGGTGCAAAATTTAAGGGCATGCCGAGGAACTCAGTAATCTAGATAAATTATATTTTAATGCAGTATTTTTGAAAATCAAAAATAATGCAAAAAAAATCCCCAGATGAACAAAATAACAAAAATTTATTTTTTTTTATTTTTTTTAAAATTTTTTTTTCAATGTTTATTTATTTTTGGGACAGAGAGAGACAGAGCATGAACGGGGGAGGAGCAGAGAGAGAGGGAGACACAGAATCGGAAACAGGCTCCAGGCTCTGAGCCATCAGCCCAGAGCCCGACGCGGGGCTCGAACTCACGGACTGCGAGATCGTGACCTGGCTGAAGTCGGACGCTTAACCGACTGCGCCACCCAGGCGCCCCTAAAGTAACAAAAATTTAAATGAGGACGGGGTCAGTCATGTCCTACCAGACCATATTGGAGCCTGCAACAAAAGGAAACATAGCAATACTGATTCTTTCTAGTAATCCTTAGGACACATTCAGCTTGTTCATTGTTTGCACTGGGTGTGAAGGGCCCCCTAAGGATTGTTCACCAGGAAGCGGAAAGGCCCTAGCTGCTTAGAAGAGAAGAAAAGTTTCTGTCAGAACAAAGTACCCCAGGTTGCCTTTCAGAACCAGCCTGGTGCACAATTCCCAACCGGTGCCAATGCCCCGGAAATGCCTTCTCACTGACTTCAGATCTCCCCGTGAATCCAAAAGTAATGAATGTATCTTCCACTCCATTTCAAAACGCACATAGACTCAGTACCTTATGAAGCCAGGTCTGTAGTGGTGCAAGGTTTTATTTAATGTACAACAATCCCATTAGGTGAGTTTATTATCCCTTTATTTGTTTTTTCCCAGCAAAGGAAACTGAAACTCAAAATAGTTAAATAACTTGCCCAAGGTCACACAACGTAGGATTTTAACTCCAGGGCAGTGTGGATACTACACTTATGTCTCAGTTCTTGAGCTAGAAGGCGGAGTAAAGAATCACATGAGCTCTGAAATCTTGCTGGGCTCAAACCTAGGACATGGGAAGATAGAATGGGAAATTCTTATCTTCTTTGGCTCTGGCTGTGGCCTGCTCATCTCCTTCTTCCTCTCAAATCCAGGAAAGCAGGGGATTGGCACAGACTAACACAGCATACTAAGACTTGGAAGAGGTGGCAATACATTTGACAAGAAGTGTTCCTGAATGAGTTCACAGAGATGGAAAAGGGAACAATACTGGTCCTCTCTCCTGGAAGTGCCCCCTACCAGGAGGAAACTAAGGCCTCTGCATACTTAGAACCTGCTTCCTGTCCTGGGGAAGCCCCTGGTCCAGCCCACCCCGTCTGACTCACTGGACCCATGGCATGAGTCACACTCTTTCCTCACCCAGCTGTAGTGGCTGAGCCACCAGCCCACCAGGGAACCACGCTGACATAAGCCCAACTCAACCATGGGGAAGAGGATGAAGACAGAGGAAGCAGACAGTGGTGAACAGCTGAGACTTGGAGAAAGGAGAGGGAAAGGTAAGGAAGCTCAGAACACAAGAGCTTATCTTACTCTTCCAGGCAGACAACTCTCCTCTCCCTCTCAAGACTTAGGCTGATGTGGAAGGATCCTTGACTCTCTCAGAAGGTCAGATAATATCTAGAATGTTTGAGTTGTAGAGAGCTATATGGTCAGTGTTTGCTTGTAGGTGATTCAAGTGAAATTCCAATGTGAAATTCCATCATTAGAGAGTCATTCCTCTAGCTATAGATAAGGATCCACTGTTTAAGATACTCACAGTAGAGAACGGTAAATCATGAATCCTTACTCACAATGAATACATTGACTTAATGAGTGTATCAGAATCCAGAATCAGAATCTAATCAGAATTTTATAAATGAAGACTCCCAAAGCCCAGAGAAATAAAATGACTTGTCCAAGGCCCAACAGCCAGTTAGTGGCAATGCAAGACCAGGAAACAGGCTAACAGTACTTCAAGGTACTTCAAGTACTTCAAGGCTAGCTCTCAGCAAACGCCAAGGGCACTTTCCCTAGCAGTGTCCTGCATCAGAACAGGACTGCCTTGAGGGTATAACTACATACACTGGAAAGAGTTCTGTCTGCAAAGCCAGAAAAGACTTTAAACAATGTCTTCCATGTTTTTTCTGACCATAAATAATTTTTGTGCTCATTATAGAAAGTTTAGAAATTACAAAAAAAAAAAAAAAAGATAACACCACACAAATCCCATCATCCAGGCAGATAATATTTTTACATTCACCTATATTTTTATTTAAAAATTCTTGAACCTTGTCTTTTTTTCATTTATAATAGCTAATAAGCATCTTAGCAGATCATTAAAAATAATTCAAGGGGCGCCTGGGTGGCTTGGTCGGTTAAGCGTCCGACTTCGGCTCAGGTCATGATCTCACGGTCCGTGAGTTTGAGCCCCACGTCGGGCTCTATGCTGACAGCTCAGAGCCTGGAGCCTGTTTCAGATTCTGTGTCTCCCTCTCTCTCTGCTCCTCCCCTGTTCATGCTCTGTCTCTCTCTGTCTCAAAAATGAATAAACGTTAAAAATAATTAAAAAAAATAATTCAAAAACATAATTTTAATGGTTGAATAACATTTCATCCTGCCTATATCATAATGTATTTCATCATTTTCATTTAGGTTGAATTCCCTATTTTACTGTGTAAATGATGTTATGATAAATACCTCAGTATATAAACATTCTGCCACATCCCTGATTATTTTTTGATAAATGTTGAAAGCATGCTTTTAGGTTAAAAGGTGTATTTTTAAAATTCTTGATACACATCTCCAAACTGCCTTTTAGAAACATACCACAAGATGCCTTTACCAGCAGCATATGATAATGGCAGTCTCGGGTGTCTACACCAGTATTACCTGTAGTATTTTTAGAAATCTTTGCTGTTTTATTGGGAGGAGCAGAGCCCCTTCCTAGATGTGTAGGCTCTGTGTTGTCTTTATCAGGGGATGGCTAGCTGGGGGAGATCCCCCTGGAAGAGACTCGGAACTGGGAAGTGGCCAGGAGAGAGGGCAGTGAAGAGGTGCAGTGTAGAGCACCACTCACAGGAAAAGGGGGGCATGTGGGGTCTTGGGCAGCCAGGAAAGCACCCTGAAGGCATTGGGCAGAAAAAAGAGGAAGGAGAAGGGAGCTAGAAGTGAAGGCAGCAGAGAGAGCCGGTAGAGAAATTTTGCCCAATTCATGGTTTTGCTCAAAGCCATCCCAAGTTGCTCTCTTACAGCCAGAAACGTATTCATTCATTCATCATTTCATTCATTCACTCACCAAGGTGGAGACTCATATTGAATATGTTCCACGTACAAAGCACAAACCACTTGCCAGGAGGAATACACAGACCCTGGCCCCAGGCCTTACACATCAGTGTAGACAAAGTACCACTTTGATTAACCATGAATATCCCCCTGGTCTGCCACAGGTGGCAGGGCAGGCCCACCAACACAAAAAGTGGTGTTCCAGAACAGTGCTACCCACACCATCTGTGCTGAAGACCAGTGCTTTTGATTTCCCCTGAGTCGTGGACTATTGTGTGGTCCTAGTGTGCATGACTAGAACATAGCCTCCACCACAGGCAACTTACCAGAGACTTCTGCATCAACCAAACTCATCTATATTCTGTTCAATGAAATAAAACCATCCATCATGCACTTGAATGTCGTGGCAATGCCCAGCTGCCATAAAAGTTTCCAAACACTCTCCATTTCTGTTCTTAGCTTATCACAGAGCAGTACCAAACAGACCACTCATAAAATAAACCACACTTCGAGTGTGAGTTCTGGAAACTTCACATCTTATTTCAGCCATTACATGACCTTTGGCAAATTACTTATCCTCTCTGATCCTTATTTTCCTCATCCATAAAATGGGGTAAGAAAGTGCCTGTCTCACGGGGTTATTGGGCAAAATAAATGAGAATATGAAAGTAAATTGTGTAGTGCCAATGCCTGGCACACAGTAGGACACAATAAATTCCCTCAATTCCATTTGATCCCAACCTTGTGAAGTTAGTAGGAGTACTGGTTGTAAGTACCCCACAGTTATGGATAAAATACCAAAGCTGGGAAGGGGGTAGAAGAGCAGAGAGTTTATGTTTACTGTGTTCCTATTATGTGCCAAAGACTTAGCATATACTATTTTATCTAATCCTCAAAAATTCCCTGTGAATTGGGGATTATACCCATTCTGTAGATGGAAATGAAGATTCAGAGAAGTTAAATAACTTGGCCAACATCACAAAGCTAGTATATGGCTCAGTCCAGGTTAAAATCTAGACCTGATTCCAAGCCTTGTTCTTTCCACTACTTCATACTGTCTCCTTTGGCTAAAGGATGTTCTCTTTGGAGAAGGAATCCCATTGGCCTAAGTCAGAGGGTTACTGTGGTAAGTTGCATTCTTGTTCCCAATTATTCACTGCCTGTGGTAGGCTTCCCTGACCCTTTGACTCAGGGTGGGTCTTGTAACTTGCTTTGACCCACAGAACATCACCTGCACATCCCAGTGGAAGATTTAAGTGCCATCACCTGGTTCCACCCTTGCTCTTTCCACAAGCCCGGCATGGCCCAAATCAGGGCTGCTTCCACAACTTGGGTCCAGGAGTGCACACAACTTGGGAAAAGAACTACAGCCAACGTGAGTAAGAAGTAAGCCTTTGTTGTTGTAGACACTGAGGTTGGGGGAGGGTTGTTTGCTACCACGGTGTAACTGGTGAAAGTTCATTGATACCCACAGCTCTCCACCTCAGTTGCGTCCCAGATCCTGAAGGATGCTACTGGGCAATGCCAGGACTGTGCAGCTTGGAACACCTAACATGGACGGGTGGAGTGCCCTCTCATGAACACCCTGAAACTCACCTCCCTGTTCCACTGGCAAAGCTGAAACACCTTGAGAGAGCTGTCAGTCTCTCCAGGGTGTTCAGCCAGCCTTTGGTCGGGGACAACCCAGACTCCCTGCTTCCCCACCAGTGCCCTCCATCCTGCCTGTCCCTCAGAACCCAGCCTTTTAGGAGAAATGCTTGTGGCAGCTGTCTCCTGGACAGGAAGGGCAGGGGGTGGAGCAGGATGCATCTCATGACTCAGCTGTCTGTTCAGGGAGAACTGGACCTGTTTAATATAGATAAGGGCCCTCCCCTCCTTCTCTCCCCCCTTCCCCCCTTCTCTAAATGTCATTCCTAGAGGTTAGGCTTTCTTTTGGCTTATTTTGTGTGTGTAAAAAAAAAAGGGGGGGCAACGTGGGGGAGCAGGGCGCCTGGGTGGCTCAGTCGGTTAAGCATCTGACTCTTGATTTTAACTCATGTCGTGATCTCACAGTTCCTGATGGAGTCCGGCATCAGGCACAGAGCCTGCTTAGTTAGGATTCTCTCTCTCTCCCTCTCCCAAAATAAATAAATACATTTTTTAAAGGGGGATGGGGGTGGTAGAACCTTGGCCTGGGAATGTCTGAGGAACCCCAGCAGGAAGGGGCTGGCTAAGGTGCCATGTGCTGGCCACCGTGTATCACTATCACATCTGGTCATATTTGTTCTCCGGCCTCAGAGGCTCCCACCTGGCCAATCATCAGAATCACCTGCAGGGCTTTTAACCAGCCCCACTCAGGGCCTCCACTCATAACAAGGCAGGTTGTGTACTGCATAAAGAGGGCAAATGGAAGCCAAAGTGCAAGCTATGCTCCACAGTCCACACATGCCCTCAACTCAGGGCTGCCTTCTCTAAAGGGAGGGGGGATTTTTCTTAACCTAAAGTCTCTGTCCACTTGCCAAGTCACATCCTAGCAAGACTGCTTCTGCCCAGAGAAGGCACCTTCTTCTATTTCATACAAAGTAGCAGGGACCATGCCCATCCCCAGGAGATTCTGATTTGTGGATTGGAGAAGCCTCATTTAAGAAACCTGTCCTGGTGAGGAGGTGGGTCAGCTCTGGGAACCTTAGTCCTGAAAACCCCCTGAGCTTCTCAGCCCTCTTAGGGGGAAGGGCCCTCTGAATTCAAACGTGGGTGCCGACTGAAGACCAGCCCCATTGCTGACTAGGACGCGGGCAGGAGGAGGGAAATCCTGTGCGTCCCCCAGGTGATGTGGAGTTGAATTCGGGTGTGCAAGTCAGTCTCCAGGCTGGTCTCCCACCTGCATTCAGGCCGGCGGCATAAAAGCGTCCCCAGCCCCCACGCACCCAGCTCCGCCCTCGGGAGAGGCTATCAGTTGCTAGGTGGGGCGGTCTGCTCGGGAGATTAGAAGAGGGCGAAGCCTGCCCCAACAATCCCCAACACAGAGCTCTGAACCTAGACAAAGTGAGGAGTAGGGGGTTGCTGCGGGCTTCGTGAGGTTAAAAATGCTAAGAGATGGCGTGAAGACTGAATTCTCAAAGTAGCAATCACTCACACCCCTTTTGGGAGTTTCCAGTGAGGGGGAAGCTCGGGCCAGAACTTCCCAGGACTGGAGGCTGACGCTTCACCGCATTCCAAACGCGGAACCACGTGGGCTGGGCGGGGCAGGCGCCGCGCAGAGGTCAGCTGTGTTGGCCCAGGCAGACTTCCCACCAACACCTGGCGAGCGGGAGCCTTGGACGAAGAGTTTAAGGAGGCTCTCGGAGTGTGGAGGTGCAAGGTCCACCCCTGAAAGCGCGTGTCTCCTTAAATTTTGTGCTGTTTCTCCTGCTAGTCCCGCCCCAGTCCCAGCCTGAGTCCTGACCACCGTGGGTGCAACTTCTGAATTACCTGGCTCCTCCACAGCTTTTGGGGTGGCCCGCCCATGTAGAAGCCCACCTCCCACGAGCAAGGTGAATCTCCTCTCACTTGAAGATCAGAAATTGAGATCTTTCCTGTTCAATTAAGGATACGTTTCCAGTAAGTGCAGACATGGAAGAAAATAGCAGACAAACAGTGGCTAAGATGGCAGACTCTGCATTTGATCTCCTTAAAGTGCAGATCCGACTCTAGAGAGCTATGCTGGGCCTGGGACTTTGCACTTGTAACTAGTCACCAGATGATGCTACTGTCCTTGGTCAGGAACCACAGGAGTTACTTAGTTCCTGTAAAGAGGAGACCTCGAACTCAGGACTGGCTGCACAATTTGCAGGTTCCAATACAGAATGAAAAGGTAGGCTCCAGTTTCAAAACTTAAGAATGTCAAGGTAGCAGCAGCAGACTGTTAAAACAGTCGTGGGGCCCTATGCCACTGTTGGAGCCTCACAGGGTTGTTGAGAGGATTAAAGGTTAGCCCGTAAAGCACTTAGATATCACCTGTGCAGATCCTTGATCATGTCGGCGATCATTATCCCTCAGCCCCAGACAGCCTCTCCCTGAACACATGGACTGTCAGACCTTATGTAGTCCAACATTCCTTTTACGGGGGAGGAAATTGAGCTTCCTGGGAAGAGTTCAAAGAATAATTGATAGGTCAGAGGGACAACTTGTGAGGTCACACTCAGAACTCAGACCTCTATGCCAGGGCTTTTCCTCCTGGGCTGTATTCAGTATGTGTGTGGGAGGGTGGGGGTGGGGGACAGGCAGCAGGAAGGTAACCTAGCATCTCAGAAATGCTGAGGGGAGGTTGAGACTAGATGGGTGCCGGTTGTCCCTGCAGGAACACAGTCCAAATCATTGGATCACACACCTGTTGGACTTTTGGGATGTATGTCCTGAGCTCCTTGGTAAGAACCTAGAATCCTGTGGGAATGGCACAGGTGCCCTCAACCACTGCCTCTTAAACACATCCAGTTGCTGTGCTTTGCGGTTCTTGGTCTGCCCTTCAAAGTTTCTTTGCCTCCTCCCTTATTGCCACCTACCGCTGTCAGGGTGCCCATCTCCAGCAGCTACTCTATAAATTGCTTACAATCGGATTAAATTTAGAAACATAACCCAAGGTATTAGAACTGTGCAGAAAATAAGGATAAATGGTGTCTGAGTGCTCTCATCACATGATATGTGCTTCTCCAAAGCTTCTCCAGGCTTTTGCTTTTTCACCTGATTTCTGATTCTGTGCTTTGTTTTGCATGAGTGAGGTTGCCAAATATTGAATTCTGGATGAATGAGTTATCACTGTAACAATAAGGAAATTGATAATAGAAAAATTGCAGGTTTTAAGAATTATTGCCATTATTACTATTTTAGTCGTCACTATTAGGACAGGAAAATTGACAGTGAATTTCTGAGGCCATTCTGAGAACAAGACCAGCTCTTCACTTCCTATTATAAATCAGGGGAAGCCATTTCGTGGTAACAGTAGTGCCTTCTCTTTCTAGAGGCTGCTCTCAAGACAGCTTCTATTGAAGACAGCGCTTTGCTCTTGACCCCTAATTGCACTTTCCAGACATGGGGATACACTGTAGCCAGCAATGTGAAGATGGGGTAGTGAGTTATCCAGCCCTCAGATTTGTGTTTACCCCAAACCAGGGCACAGACCATGGCTACCTCTTCCTTCCCCCTCTCCCTCTTACCCCTCCAGGTGTCTCATGATTGCTTAGGAAGGAAGAAGGTGAGCCTCAGGTGTCCGCCCAGTCAGGTAGACCTAAGGGCTGAGCAAGACAACTGTCCTCCAAGAATGGTCTTCCCCACTTCCCTCTCTAGCAGGATCCTGCTTCTCTCTCAGACCCATCTCTGTGGCCCCTCTTCTGAAGCTCTCTCCAGCTACCCCCCAGAGTTGGGGCTCAGCCTTGTATGTCACTGCATCTTGGTAGAACTAATAATAGTAATAGCTGCCATATTTGGGCCACTGTGCTAAGTCATCCATTAATGCCAACAGCCCAAAGAAGTAGATGCTGTTATTTGCATTTGCAGATGATGAAATGGAAGTAACTTGCCAAGCTTGTACAGAGCTGACTCCAAATTTTGGGCTCTTAACTCAAAAGGTTTACTGAATATCATATACTATGGAGACAATCTGTCAAGATGCAGACCAGAGGCCTGGGGCTCCAATGACTTCTGAGTGAAACTCATGAGTGAGTGCAGAGGAGGGAGGCGTTTGGGAGGGCAGGCATCCCTGCAGCACAATTCCAGGGAGCTGAGTCTACAGCACTGAAATGCTTTAGGGTTCCCTGGGCATTTCTCTTTGTGGCTGTGGCCCGCTCAGGACATTTGTGGCTCTTGGAAGTGGAGTCAGCTAGGAAGTCTGTCACCTATGATGCCAAGGTCTCTGGGAAGTAGGCCTGCTGGGAAAACAGTCCACGTTGTGTCTCATGGCCAGGAACAGCTTGAGAGACTGCCATACTTGTGAGTAAGAAACCCACGGAGGCAGACCTACTGTAGGCTCTGGAATGATCCAGTCCCCTCCTTATGTATCTTTTGTAGAGCAGACTCCCTGGGGAGCCCATTTGTTTTATCTGCCAAGTCCTTGTCTTAGCCCTTGAATCAAGGTAGCAATCAGGGTTGCATGTCCCTCTGTCCTAAGGGTGGCACACTTGTATCTTGTAGCTCTGTGTCGTCTTCTCCTTCTGCCTTAGAAGCAACACCAGGAGATCCTTTCCTCCTGGGGTCCTGAGTCAGGACTAGATTCCAGGATTGTGGACCTCTTCCCTGTCCCCAGCCCTGGGTCTCACAGGTGGGGCAAGTTTGAGATCTCTGTGGTGGGTTTTCATTCTGTGACTTTACTCACCAGGTCGAGCCCTGCAAGTGGTGACTGTCAATGAGATCATCTGGAAGGCCTGAAGGCTGGACCCATGGCCTGTCTGCTACCCATACACTTATGCATGTGCAGGCGCGCGCACACACACACACACACACACACACACGTGCACTCATGTGTGCCAAACTCCCATTGATTCTCTAACTGCCAGTTTGTCCCAATCAGTGTCTTGGTCCAGGAGTGAGATGACAAGTAAAATAAACATACCTCCTCTTTACAAGTGGCTCCTTTCTCTAAGTTCCTGTTGTCCAATAGAACTTTCTTTGCTGATGGAAATGTTCTATATCTGCTCTGTCCGACACCACGAAAGGCTATTGAGCCACTTAAAATGAGACTAGTGTAAAGAACTGAAGTTTAAATTTTATTTCATTTTAATTAGAATTTATACAGCCACCTGTGACCAGTGGCTAGCAAATCAGACAATGCAGATCTAGGGATCGTCGTGTTTTCCAATAAACACTCAGGACCCAGGGCCTGATAGGTGGGAGTAGATGTATAGGGCAATCTATTTGGAATTGGGACTGGACTGTTAATCTCTATGCTACATCTGTGCTTGAGCTCAGATTTAAAACCTCATCTTTGTCCCCCTTTTATACATTTTTATTTCTTTTTTATTAAATTTTTTTTTAACGTTTATTTATTTTTGAGACAGAGAGAGAGAGAGACAGCATGAACGGGGGAGGGGCAGAGAGAGAGGGAGACACAGAATTGGAAGCAGGCTCCAGGCTCTGAGCCATTAGCCCAGAGCCCGACGCGGGGCTCGAACTCGAACTCGCGGACCGCGAGATCGTGACCCGAGCTAAGTCGGATGCTTAACCGACTGAGCCACCCAGACGCCCCTATACATTTTTATTTCTAATCCTCCCAGCAACTCTGTAAAGAAGATCATCTTTATTTTTGCAGATGAGGCAACTGAGGCCCAGAGAGCTAAGTGACAGCCTGATCTCATGCAGCACACTGGGGATCAGCCTCATCCCCAGAACTGTGTGGCTCCTGCTCTGGTTCCAAAGCGAGGCTCCTCCCACTGCCTCTCTTTAGGTGCTTTGAAGTCCATTCATCAGAGGGTGGCCCAGCCCTCCCACAAAGCCCTGGGTGCTGCTGCAGTAAAAAACTAGGGTAGGGAGACTTCTGAGTTCAGCCGCTGAGGGGAAGTTACTGGCGTATCCAGGAAAGGAGGGGAGTGGCCAGTGCACCCGCACAGACTGACCTGCACCCCAGCCCACAAGTGTCTTATGGAGGAGGCCAGGAGACCGCTGAGCGGGACATATGATGTCCAAGGCCTTCCTCCTGCCTGAAATTCTTTGCTTGCTATCTGAATTCCACCAATGGTTCTTTCTCTCTCTCAACAAAGTGTAGAAGAGATTCTTTAATAGCTTGATTTATGGAGAGGAAAAGGAGATTTTGATAGAGGGGAGAGTCATTTGCAAGGTAGAGTAGAGGGAAGGGCAGAACTGGGTGGAACCCCAGCATGGCACTTTAGTCAAAGAGCCTTGAAGACACAGGGTTCCCGGGGGGGGGGGGGTGCAGTGTGGGATGAGTGAAGAAGCAGGGGACATGGCAAGGAGTATTAGTAAGCCAGATTTTGGGGAGGCACTGAAGGCAAACTTTCAACCCACCTAAACTCAGTCTGTTCCTCTCGGGGCTCTCATGCCAGCCTGGTTCTCTCATGCCCCATGGCCTTTGCATGCACAGCTCCCTGTACTCCAAGCCTCACTAGCCTCTGCTTGGCATACCCCTCCTCTTCCTCTTTCAGGTCCCAGTTTAAAGATTACTTTCTCAAGGATATTTTTCTGGCTCCCAGGCTTTATTTAATATGTATCGTGTTGCATGTTCTTACGGCATCTTCTTTCCTCCATGTGCTTAGCTCATCTTTTAATTGTTTACTTGTTATTATTTGATTAATGTCTTATTCCCTCATTGGATTCTAAGCTTCATGAAAACTAGGACTATGTGTGGTTTTACTCTTGATTTTAGCCACAGCAACTCCTCATGATGCCTGGCACATAGGCACCGTTCCACAAATAAGGGCTGAATAAGTTCAGTGAATGCAGGTTAAGTGGGTCCATCCACCATGGGGCTTTCTGTCCCTTTCCACAAAGAAGTTGACTCTGCCCAGACTGATCACCAGAACTGTGATGAGTCTGTCCCTAAGTCACTCTTAACTCCTTCATTCATACCTAGAAGAAAATCAGTTACAATGCTTTGGGTTCCAAGTAACCAAAAGTCCACCAACAATGGCTTAAACCCTAGGGAGATGTGTTTATCTACTTAACAAGGAGCCTGGAGGTAGGTGACATCAGAGTTGACCCAATGGCTCAATGCTGCCATCACAAATCGGGCTTTTCCCAACTTCCTGCCCTGTCCTCATTCAGGCATTTGTTGCCACAGCAACAAACATCATTCTCTCAAAACACTGTCTCAAGCAGGAAGGAAAGGGACAAGAAAGGATTGGGAGGGTGTTTGTTTGCAAGATCAATTTAAAGAATAAAATGACCATCTGTACCAGCCTCTAGGACAGTACTTAACAACATGGTTTTGCAGTTAATTCTTTATCTATGAGCACCCCTCCCCAGTAACCTCCCCAACCAGCTTTTTCCTAACAGAGGCTATTTTGGAAATGCCCTTCATCAGCCTCTAGCACGGTCCCCAGGCAGCCATGGTGCTTGCAGAAGGGGGAAACCAAGAGTGAGAGAGGCCGGGAAGGTCTGAAGTGGGGATATGGGCTGTGTCCATTGCCAGAACTGGGGAACTCGGAGGGAAAGTGGGCATCAGGGTGCTCATAGCACAGGAAACAGGAAGTAGTGAGTCTGAGAGGAGAAGGGGGAGAGCTGTGGTGATTACTGGCACAGTTGGTAAGGAGCTGTAAAAAAAAAAAAAAAAGGGAAGGGTGTAGACCCAGGGGTTTGTGCCAATCCAGCTTCCTATATGTCCTGAGGTTTTCTTCCATCTCAGTAGGTGTTGTTTCCTTCCAGAGAGGGCAAGTATATGGCTGTCCCTCTCCTCAGAAGCATCCAAGTGCAAATGAGTCCTTGGTGAGTATTTCTACGGCTCCTGGCTCCTGCAGTATTTGGAGCGATGAAAGGAATTGAAATCCTCTTCTCCATTCTCACCTATTATGGTCCTGTGGAATTGAATACCAATAGCAGGCAGGGGAGAGAAGCTAAAATATTGAGGGTTGTTAAGAGAGAAGGAAGTAAAACCACTGATCCCACCCCCCACCCCCATTTTCCCCCTTGTTTCCATGCTCAACATCTGGCATTCTCTCTTGGGTCGTGACCTGCCTGAACAGGGTCCCTACTGAGGCTTCCATGGAGGGGTGAATCTGACAGGGTTGGGTTGGCTCTTGGGGTGCCATTGGACCAGAAAGGACCCTCTGCTGTGACCCTACTTTGTGCCTAGAAGTTGGTTCCACATGGTCCTAGCTCAGCTCTTGTCCATCAGAGAAGTCCGAGGCCCCCTCCACTGCATCCTCGCCTTTCTCTGCCTTAATTCTTCTCAAGTCCTACTTGGAAAGGAGGGACATCATCCCAACAGGCTCAACTGCTGTATTGTGCCTGGAGAAACAAAGTTTAATACTGCAAATGAAACCATTTTAATGGCTGCTTTGTGCTGCCCCAAATAAAACATCTCTAAGTGGTTTCTCAAGATAACACATCAGAAACCAAAACACACTCAACATCCAACATTTAAAATATTCAGTATGACTCTCAGATTACCTTTTCCTGTGGAAAGACAATCAGAACAATGGTTACTAGGATACTCTGCACACAAGGGAGCGTATTGTTGGGTCTGATAGCATCTCGGCTGAGCTACCCAGGGAGGAGGATGTCAGCCTCACCCTTGGGGTTTTCAGTGATCTCAGCAAAGTTAGGAACCAAAAACTGGGGACCATGACTGAGTCCTTTGAAAGTGTGGGACCCTATGTATCTTGCTGTGATGGATGTTTCATTGCCTGCTGCCACCTTCACTATAGGGACAATTGGTAAGCCTCTCAAATGGCCAAGTGTGAGTACCTTCCATAGCATCAGAGAAAGGGCAGACTTTGTGCTGATTTGGGGAAGGGAGTGGTGGTGGATAGTCTGGTTTTAAGAGGAACTTAAAGTCTAAGGACTCCTGGGGTTTGTGGCTTGGAAGCGAAGGCAGCTCAGGGCAGTTCTAGTCCTGAGGCGTGTCCAGGGAACCAGGACCACCGTGTGAAGAGGGGAGAGTGTGCACAAGCTGAGTGAAGGGGACTGTCATTTTCCAGCCACACTCTCTAACCTCTGGCTAGAGCAAGGACCCAAGGCCCTGGAGGAGTCAGCTCACCAGTCTTCCCTTGCTTCTCCAAGCTCCAGGACCCTCTCCACCTATTAGGAGAAATTAGATGAGTCAAGGGAAACTGAAAGGTGGAGTGTTGGAGGTGGCTGGGGAAGGGTTGGCGTAGATAACATGGTTGAGGTGGCTGAAGACTATGGGAAGACAGGGGGCATATTCAAGCAGAAAAGCTACACTGTCATTTTTGTGACAGTGCCTTATAACTGTGAAGCACTATCCAAATGGCTTTTGTAAAATCTTCCTGTTGTCTCTGCCCATTTTAAGAGAACGTCTGCCCAGTGGCCACTAGGAGGCAGCCAAGTCCCATGCAGTTGAGCTATCCCTGGCAAGTAAGGTCCACCAGGGGAGGAGGGCCAGAGGAACAGCCCTCATGGGCTGTGGCCATGGCAATTCAGCCAGCCCAAGGCCCAGGGGCTCCAAGGCCAAACTTAAGCAGGCCACCTTTGTCAATGCCCCTCTCCTTACTCTCTAGCATCCTCGTATCTCACCCAAAGCACACTTAGAACTTCTTGTCTGCCACCCAGGACCCCACCCACCTTCTGTCTCACACAGAGCTCATGGCAGGACTGACCTGCCCCAACCAGTTCCAGTTCCTATTCCCTCAGGTTCTACTAAAATATTGGCCCATCTGAGAAACTCATTTGCACTGCGTGGCTGAAGACAATTTACTATTTACTTTTTTCTTTCTTTAAATGTTTATTTTTAAGAGAGGGAGAGAGCACGTGAGGGGCAGAGAGAAGGGGAGAGAGAGAATCCCAAGCAGGTTCTGTGCTGTCAGTGCAGAGCCCAATGTGGGGCTTGAACCCACAAACCATAAGATCACGAACTGGGCCAAAAATCAAGAGTTGGACACTTAACCCACTGAGTCACCCAGGTGCCCAGATAATTTGCTATTTAGCACTTCCAAAAATACTCTTACTTGAGGGGATTTGAACCTTAACAGTGATGGTATAAACTTAGTTTCCTCAAGCGCCTGTATGGAGGGACTATAGTAATTATAAGGAATATATTTTTCTGGCATGTTCTGCTACTGTTACGGGACCATTCACAAAGTCTCTTGCACATTTCTGGGAGTCTCCAGAAGGTATCTTATAGGAGCTCCACTCGTGCCCCAGGCCTCCAGGCAGCATGGGGGGATGCTTCCGACTGTTTCTAATGAAACAACAGAGGGACGACCCCCCCACCACCTACCTACACATGTATTCTCAAGTGTTCCAAGGCCAAAATGATATCTTGCTCCCCAATATCATAAAAATATTCACAGCCGGCACTTGTGTAGCACTTATCATATGCCTGGCACTTTGCTAAGTTCTTATATACACTATTCTCCACAACAACCCAGTAGGGGGAACTATCATCCTTACTCCTGTTTCCAAATGGAGGATTTGAGGCCCAGAGATGTTAAGTACTTTGACCATGATCACACAGCTGATAAATGGAAGAGGCAAGATTCAAACCCAGGCAATCTGGCTCCGCAGCTAGGTTTTTAACCAGTGCACACAATGCCTCTTCAGACAGCTCCAGAAACTGCAATTTCAGCCTCCTCACAGCCTCCTTTCTCACTGGCACTCAGTCTGGGGCAGACTCTTGCCCTGCCCAGTACTTCCCCTTCCTGCAGACCTCTGAATCTGTTTTTCAGGTAGGCCTAAAGGCCTGGCTTGCTTCCTTCCTTCCTTCCTTCCTTCCTTCCTTCCTTCCTTCCTCCCTCCCTCCCTCCCTCCCTCCCTCCCTCCCTCCCTCCCTCCCTTCCTTCCTTCCTTCCTTCCTTCCTTCCTTCCTTCCTTCCTTCCTTCCGTTTTTACCAGGATGCTCCACAGACCAGCTCCCCACAGCACCTCCCTACTGCTGCCTGGGATCTAGGATAGGAGACAAAGATGGGCTTTGGTCTGCAGAAGCCAGGTGAACTTTGGCAACCTCTCTTATCTTGCCCTTTAGGCAGCTACCTCATGTGATTATCCTAATGTTGGTTCTCATGGCAAGTGGAATTATCCCATTAGGACTAAAGGGATCATAGAATCCTAGAGTCAGAGGAATATTAAGTTTCAAGACCTATCCTCTCTTTTTATATGAAATAAGTGCCTGCAGGGGTGAAATACTTCATTCAAGTTCACAAAACTCAAGTGGGCTAAAGCCATGACTAGAAACCAACCAACCAGATTATTCTGCTAACAACAACATCTAACATTTATTCAACACTTACTACACGCTGGGTGCCAACACTAAACCCCATAAGTGCATTATCTTGTTTAACTCAATGTTCCTGTGGCCTAGCTCTGTTCTGTATTTTTCAAATGAGAAACCAATTCCAAGAGACTAAATAACTTGCTCAAGATCACATGGTCTTTAAGCTATAGGGCTGGGATTGAACCCAGGTCTGTCTGTTTTTAATTATTATTTATTTTATCTCATTTTATTTTTTAAATTTACATTCAAGTTAGTTATCATACAGTGCAACAATGATTTCAGGGGTAGATTCCTTAATGACCCTTACCCATTTAAACATCCCCTCTCCCACAACCCCTCCAGCATCCCTCTGTTTGTTCTCCATATTTAAGAGTGTTTTATGTTTTGTCCCCCTCCCTGTTTTTATATTATTTTTGCTTCCCTTCCCTTAAGTTCATCTGTTTTGTATCTTAAAGCCTTCATATGAGTGAAGTCATATGATATTTGTCTTTCTCTGACTAATTTCCCTTAGAATAATACCCTCTAGTTCCATCCACATAGTTGCAAATGGCAAGATTTCATTCTTTTTGATTGCCGAGTAATACTCCATTGTATATATATACCACATCTTCTTTATCCATTCATCCATCGATGGACATTTGGGCTCCTTCCATACTTTGGCTGTTGTTGATAGTGCTGCTATAAACATTGGGGTGCATGTGTCCCTTTGAAACATTGCATACCTGTATCCCTTGGATAAATACCTAGTAGTGCAATTGCTGGGTTGTAGGGTAGTTCTATTTTTAATTTTTTGAGGAACCTCCACACTCTTTTCTATAGTGGCTGCACCAGCTTGCATTCCCAGCAGCAATGCAAAAGAGATCTTTCTCTGCATCCTCCCCAACATCTGTTGTTGCCTGAGTTGTCAATGTTAGTCATTCTGACAGGTGTGAGGTGGCATCTCATTGTGGTTTTGATTTTTATTTCCCTGATGATGAGTGATGTTGAGCATTTTTTCATATGTTGGTTGACCATCTGGATGTCTTCTTTGGAGAAGTGTGTATTCATGTCTTTTGCCCATTTCTTCACTGGGTTATTTGTTTTGGGGGTGTTGAGTTTGATAAGTTCTTTATAGATTTTGGATACTAACCCTTTATCTGATATGTCGTTTGCAAATATCTTCTCCCATTCTGTCAGTTGCCTTTTAGTTTTGCTGATTGTTTTCCTTCGCTGTGCAGAAGCTTTTTATTTTGATGAGGTCCCAATAGTTCATTTTTGCTTTTGTTTCCCTTGCTTCCAGAGATGTGTTGAGTAAGCAGTTGCTGTGGCCAAGGTCAAAGAGGTTTTTGCCTGCTTTCTCCTCAGGGATTTTGATGGCTTCCTGTCTTACAGTTAGGTCTTTCATCCATTTTGAGTTTATTTTTGTGTGTGGTGTAAGAAAGTGGTCCAGGTTCTTTCTTCTGTATGTCGCTGTCCAGTTTTCCCAGCACTACTTGCTGAAGATACTGTCTTTATTCCATTGGATAGTCTTTCCTGCTTTGTCAAAGATTAGTTGGCCGTATGTTTGTGGGTGCACATTAAATATTCTTTAACATATTATTTCCATTACTACATGGAACAAAAGAGGATACAGTGAGAAGTAAGTTTCCCTCACACCCTTTTACCCTGTTCCTCCAACCTCACAGGCAACCACTATTGATTGGTAACATCCGCCCGACACTTTACAGTTTTAAACAATAATTTCCCAGAAATTATCTCATCAGATTCCAGCAACAGCTTCCTAAAATATGTTAGGCATAAGTTTTTATTGTCTCCTTTTACAAATTGGGAGCCTAGCTCAAAGAGATTATAACTTGCTCACTTAGGCTTCTAGTAAATGGCAGAGCCAAGATTAAGACCCTGGTCATCTGAGACCACCTTCTGAACCTTTTGAAATACACCACACTACCTCCCTTAGTGAAAGAGTCTTGGGTTTTTAGAACTTGGAATATGCCATAAATAGTTTGCCTTCTACAGAGAGAGACTTTTAGTTGGTCAGGAAACAGGAAAAACCTCATCATTTCTTAAGTATTTACATTCCAGAGTGAACTGTTCATTCTCTGCTTTGGGGCAGATTTACAAAGACACTTCCCTGTGTTTTAGAGAATTCTACAATTAAAATCATTGGGGTGCTTTCAGGCGAGACCAAGGATCCTGTGTGGACTGGTTTTCTAGGGCCACCATAACAAAGTACCACAGACTGGGTGGCTTAAATCAACAGAAACTTCTTCTCTCTGCTCTGGAGGCTAGAAGTCTAGAAGGTATTGGTAGTGTTGGTTCTTTCTGGAGGCTCAGAGGGAGAATCTGTTTCAGGTCTCCAGGCCTCTCCTGGCTTCTGGTGCTTGTCAGGTATCCTTGGGATTCCTTGGTCCAATCTTTGCCTCTGTTGTCTCATAGTCTTTGCCCGTGTGTGTGTGTGTGTGTGTGTGTGTGTGTCTGCCTGTTTGTCTGTCTATCCGCCTGTTTTTGCCTGTGTCTCTGTTATCCCTTTTATCAAGACATCAGTCATTGGATTTAGGGCCCATTCTAATCCAGGCATGACCTCATCTTAACTAACTATATCCACAAAGCCATATTTCCAAGTAAGTTCACATTCTGAGGTCCTTCGTGGACATCAGTTTTGAGAGGATGCTTATTCAACCTAGTATACTGTGTCTTCCTGTTTTATTTAATAAATGGAATATGCTGAGTCCTGGAGGCAGGACAGTTCTGCCCATCTTAAGGGAGGGAAAGGAAAGGAGAGAAAGATAAATGGAGGACTCCTCAGAGGAGCGTACAGATTACTGCTGGCTGAAACCAAGAAATAGCATGAGCTGGGTTGGGCTGGGCTTGGGGGGACAGTGTATCATTTTATTGCAAGGCTTTTGGGTCAAAATGCTTGTGTTTTAGTGAACATGAGAATGAGAATAGGAGTGAGGTGGAGAGAAGAAAGGAGAGAGCTGGCTTAGTCACAAGAATAATCTCCTCCTGCCCCCCGCAACAGTAAATAGCTGGGGCCAAGTCCTAGGCAGATGAAGAGGAGATAACAGCTAATCAAACCTTAACACACACTGTAGGTTCCTTTTCTGCATTGAAAAAAAGAACAACAAAAAGCAAACCAACAAAAAGTAAATAGCTGGGAATTAATTTAACTTGGAATAAATGATTTTTTTCAAAGAAAATGTTAAGGTGTAAAGGAAAACATGAGTGAATGAAGAGCTATACTTTTTTTTTTAGTTTGTTTGTTTATTGGGTGGGTGGGAGAGAGAGAGAGAGAGAGAGAGAGAGAGAGAGAGAGAGAGAGAGAGAGAGAGAGAGAATGAATCCCAAGCGGGCTCCATGCTGTCAGTGCAGAGCCTGATGTGGGGCTCCAGCTCACAAACCATGAAATCATGACCTGAGCCAAAGTCAGACGCTTAACTGACTGAGCCACTGAGGTGCCCCTGAAGAGCTGCACCTTGATCTTGATTGTGAAATCTAAATAAAGTTAAGATTACAATAGAATATAAAGACACAATGAGCTGCATTGCAGGGCTTAACAAATAAATAGTAAAACTCATCTGGAGTATGAATGGGCAAAATATTTAGAAAAAAAAATGTTTTAGGGAACTTAAAATAACCAGATAGCTATCACTACAATCTATGAGGGTAAAGACAAGAAAAATTGACGAGGGAAATATACTGAAAAAATAGATTGAAGGTATTTAAGAACTTTATGTAAGATGAATAAGCATCAACACAATGCTATAAGAATCATTATTGAATAAATATCATCTAAATAGTGAGACATCCGCATGAATCAGAATGAGCTTATATTCATATTTTTCACCTCGTGCACTACAATACATTTCAAATGGGTCATAAAAAGCCAGAGAAGACAATGGAAAAGCAAATGTGTTTCAACCATGAAGAGGAGAAACCATTTTGACTATTGATGAAAGAGATATCACAGACAGGGTAGATGGATCCAAATGTGTTTTTAAGAGCCTTTTGTGCCACTGAATGTAATAAAGCAAACATAAAAATGAAAGCCACAGAAGGAGGAGAATTCTATGTGGCAAATAAAGCTTTTTATCCAAAAAAAGCTAAGGAATTGATATAACTATAAAAGGAACAGTATCCTGTTCCTTTTTTGATAAGTAGTCAAAGGAAGTGAGCACATCATTTACACACCAACCTCTACATAGAAAAATGTGCAGCCCCACTATAAATCTTGAACTTGCAGTTTTAGCAACTTGTATACTGTTATAAAAATCAATTTAAATGCTAAAACTTAATGTTCAATTATTCAAATTCCCTGGAGACTAATTTGGCAAAAACTACAAAGTAATTCCTATCCTTTGATTCCATAATACTTCTTATAAGGAAATGTCTAAAGAAAATAATGTAAAAGAAAAAAATCATTTCTACAAAGTTTTCATTGCAGTATTATTTAAATAGGAAAACATTAGAAACCAACCATTTGCACAATGACTTCTAAGTCAGTACCTTTCAAAGGGTGGGGCAGGGGCGTCTTATGACCCTCTAACCAGAATCCCCTGGGATGGTGTAGAAAGACAGGTTCTTGGGTCACACTTCAGACCTCGTAAATCATAATCTGAAGGGGGCCTAGGAATATTCATTTTATTAGGCAGGCTAGATGACTCATAATTGCACTGATGTGAGAGCCACTATACTGTAAGCCAACCACAGTGCAGGGGGGCATTTGGAGGACCAAACTGTGTTTGAAGCAACAGCCCCTGTGCATGTACAGAAATGAAAAGGGAATAAATTATGAGGACTGCAGAGAGAATACCCAGCTCTGTGGGCAGCAAATGCACGTGTGTGAGATGCCCACAGAGCAGTGGCCACAACAGGACAGAGTAACAGAGCACTCATTGGGTGCTCATCATGTTGTATTTTGTTCTATTAATTGTTTTTAAACTCCATCGTGGTAATACAAGTTTTCAGGTATTTGTCAAACTCCTAGGAGGGTCACATGAAGAGTTAACACAATACTGGATTTTTTTTTTTTTTAACTATTTTCCTTTTTTTTTTTTTTTTTTTTGAGCTTATTTTGAGAGAGAGTGCTCACGTGCACACACACGCATACGCACACACGTGCGCATGCCAGGGAGGGGGAGAGAGGGGAGAGAGAGAGAGAGAGAGAGAGAGAGAGAGAGAGAGAGAATATGAATATGAATATGAATATGAATATCACAAGCAGGCTCCACACAGTGCAGACCCCAATGCCAGGTTCGAACTCATGAACCATGAGATCATGACCTGAGCTGAAATCAAGAGTCGGTTGCTTGACTGAGCCACCCAGGCACCCCTGGAATACCAGATCTTTAGGGTCCCCGCCTCAAAGCATCCTTGCCTGGATGTCACCCCCTGTCCTTTTCCTCCCTTGGGCCCCCAGATCCTGGGTGATAACAGGTCTTTTCTGCCTTGGATTTGATCCAAGGCCTGGCATCCCATAAGCATCATCTCACTATACCCTTGGTCATGTCTCGTGTTGAATCTTGCTGTGTGGGATCAGCGCATCAGGATATTTTTCTGATCACCCATTTTTGCACCAAATTGAGAGCAGGGAGAGAGATCAGAAGGCAGCATGGTGGAGACTGTTAAGTATTGACTTTTCAGGATAAGCAGAGGAGATGGGGAGTGTTGCAAATGCGACTCTGAACTTCTCTGGCTCCCAGACGATTCTTACTTTCCTGTGGGCTGATCCCTGAGGTGCAGAAATGCCACTGTGGCTCTGCTTCCCACAGAAGCCTCTTTCCTGGAACCTACAGATCCATTCTTGCCTGAAGCCTTGGGGCTTCTTGCCAGGATCTGTGGATGTCACAAGATACTACTTTCCAGTCAAGGTTGGCCAGCCTCCCCATGAAGGCTGGGCAAATGCCCAGGATGCCAGGCCAGTGGGCATCTATGTAGGAAGGGAGAGTCTACTTTGTACCACAGAGTTGCTGGGGGAGAGGGGGGCAGCAAGGCAACAACATACCCCAGATTTCATTCTTGATGTCCTGCAGCCCTGGGGGAGAATCTAACCTCTTCCTCTCAAACCAGCACATCAGTTCCCTGGCCCTGAAATACCAAGTTTCACCTCTGCTGGATACCTGACCACTTCTCCCCTGGGTGGTACCCATTCTTTAAATTTTTTTAATTTTTTTTTGTTTTTGTTTTTGTTTTTGCTTTTGTTTTTTCAGAGAGAGAGACAGAGTATGAGCAGGGAAGGGGCAGAGACAGAGACATAGAATCCAAAGCAGGCTCCAGGCTCTGAGCTATCAGTACAGAGCCTGACCTGGGGCTCGAACTCCTGAACAGTGAGATCATGACCTGAGCTGAAGTCAGACACTCAACAGACTGAGGCACCCAGGCACCCCGGGTGGTACCCAGTCTTTAGCAGCTTCACACAGTCCAGCAGAGGGGGCGCCTTTTCTCTAAGGGAGATCAGGCTGGGGAAAGAGTTCTCTCAGGATGTCAGAGTAGGTGCTTGGGAGCTGTCACTCCTCCCAGCCTCCATCTGCCACCCCATAACCTCACTGCCACCTTCAGACCTTGTGTAAGCCCTCCTCATGAGGTCAGAAACCAGTTCTGAGAGTGGATTCAGCACTTTCCCAGCCTCCTGTGTGGTGACCTACCCTCTGGAGGAAGAGAGCAGAGGGACAGAAGCGGGCAGGGTGGGGGGCAAGAAGAGATACTGGGATGGGATCCTATCGTGACCTGCGGAATAGATCTTTCATCTTTTATCCAAAAGTATTTCTTGAGTGCCTACTGTGTGCCAAATGCTGTGCAAGGAAGCTACAACCATGAAAAGACAGACATGACCTTGCCTTCATGGACATTACAGTCCAGTGAACTCAAGGCAAAAAATAGGCAAAGTCAGGGAATGACATGTTTATATTATAATGAGGGCTCAAAGGAAACAAACAGGTACTGTGATAGAAAATAAAGTAAAATTCTGCTTCCGATAAGATGGTCAGGGAAGGCCTCTCTGAGTCTGGGTGATAGAAGCAGTTGACAGGGAATAGCACAAGGCTGAGATACCAGCAGGTGCAAAGGTCCTGCAGAAAAGAGCTTGGTCTGTTCTAGGAACTGCAGTCTCATCGGAGTTGGGGTTCAGTGAGTGAAGGCAAGACCTATGGCCTGAGATGGTTGGAGGGGTGGGCAGGGACCAGACCAATCAGACTAAGTTTAGGGATTTTTATTTTTGTCTGAGGAGAACAGAAAATCGTTGGAAGTCTTTAAGCAAGGGACCCTTTGTGGCTTACATTTTCAAGCATCACTGTGGCTGCAGGTCTGGGAACAGGCTTTAGGGGCAGGAGTGGGAGAAAGAAGAACATTTAGGAACCCCTGCAGTGTCCAAGTGAAAGAGGATGCTGCTTGGAATTGTTGGTGGAGTTGAGAGAGAGGTGGGGATTTGGAGACGTGTTTGGAAGGTTGGACCCAGAGGACGTGCTGCTGAGCTGGAGTAGGTGATGGGGAGGAGTCAGGCTGAATCTCTGACTTCCAGCTTGAGCAGCCCAGTGCTGGGTGGTGCCATTTACCAAGGTGGGGAAGGTTGGTAGGGGCCAGGGGGACAAGGAGTGGGGAGCGGGAACAGGACAATGTCTTCAGACCTGCCCTGACTCCAAAGTCAAGGAAGTTATTATCTCATCTTCCTTCCCAGCCTCAAGTAAGGCCTGTTAACCCAATTTTACAGGTTAAGCCCAATGAGTCAAGGGTTTGGGCTGAGATAACACCAAAGAGTCCATCTGCCATCTGTGTTCTGCATCCAGTCTAACACCCTTCCCAGCCCAGCTATGGAGCCCTCTCCCAGAGATCTCCCCAAGGCCACTTTGACCCATCTTGGCAAAGCTCCCAGGGTAGGATGCTCTGGCCCCAAGATATTTTGTCCCATCCCTAATCTCCCCTTGATCCTTCCTCCTTTTCTCAGAAGGCCTTTTCCAGTGTCCTCCCCTGGGTCTCTGTGCCTGTGTCCTTATCTGCAAAATGAAGATAACAATCACACCTATCTCATAAGGTTGTTGTGAAATGGAAGTGAGTTAGCTTTTTAAACATGAAACAAGTAAAGCATTTAGAATCGTGTCAGGAATAGGCTCTTGGCCATATTTTAGTAGTAGTAGCAGCAGTAGCAGTAGGTTTTCATCAGTGTGTGTGCTTGAGGAGGAAATGTCTCCTTATTAGAGTAGACACTTCTGTTTTCTCATCTGCGGAAGGAGGAAAGAATCGTTAAGGTCTAGGCTAGTGACAAGTCACAGACTGACAATTTTGAAAGAAGGTGCAGAGCTGGAAGATTAATGCTACCATATTGGAGCTTGAAGATGGACCCGAGAGTTCATGAAATGTAAAAGTCTCCAAACCCCAGGCACCAGAACAGTACCAGTGCACAATGATGTTTTCTCCAGTCTAGGGCAATATGGAGAAAAAATACAAATGATATGGTGGGTTTTTCTTAAAATCCAGCTTAATTCTGTTTTTTAATTTTGAGATGTTGTCCTTCACACTTTCAATATTAAAATATTCTCTTTATAAAATGTTAGTGATAGTTGTGGGTGACATGGTTATTTGCAATGCTGTTAACTGGCCCATGAAATCCAAAATCTGGAACGACTCATCTTTTTACAAATGGAGAAACTAAGTCTAGGTCATAAGTGCAGTTTGTGACAGAGCCTCTGCTCATGACTTTCAGCCTAATGCTCTTTTCACAGGACTCTTCCATGGCTGCCTAGGGCTCTTTCGCTTGCCAGTGGCTGAAACTAAACTCAAACTGTCTTTGGCAAAAGGGAAATTCAAGAATCTTTCAACCAGAAAGAAAGAGAAATAGGGTCTTGGCAGGAAAACACTTTGGATGCTCATTAGACACCTGGAAGTAGATGCCATTGCCACCAGCCTCCCTGCTGTGGTTCAAAACCCATCAGCTGGCTCCCCCAATCTTTTCATTTCCCACCCCCATCCCTTCCAGTGCACACACTCCACACATACCGCACAAACACACACCACACCACATACACACCACACCACACATACCACACCCCACATACACACACCACCCACCCATCACCCACACACTACATACATCCATGTACCACACCACACATACCACACGTACACACCACACACATATATATACCCCACACACCACACACACACACACACACACACACCATGCAAACACATACTACATGCACATACATATCACACCACACACACACCACACACATACCATACTTACACACCACACACATACACACATACCACACACACCACACATACATACCACACATACACATGCACCACACAAACACACACTACATGCACATACGCACCATACTACACACACCACACAACATGCCACAAATACATACACACATACACACATAGCACATCACACACACACACACCCCACACATGTACACAGCACCAAACAAACATAATACATGCACATACACAGCACAAAAACACACACTACATGCACATATGTGCACCACACCACACATACCACACACCACACATACACACACACCATAAACACATACACACACCACACACATGCCACACATACACATACCACACACATGCCACACAAACACTTCATGCATGTACACACACCATGGATACACCACACCATACACATGCCACATACACAAACGTATACCACATAAACACCACACATACCACACATGCACACACCACACACATACACACACATACCACACCACACACACCACACCACACACACCACACATTCCACATATACACCACATATTATATACACACCACACATGCACACATCACACACATACACACACCATACCACACCCATACCACACACACTCCACACATACATACACCACATAGACACCACACCATACACATACCACACACATACTGCACAATACACATACCACACATATGCATCACATTACATACACACACCACACACACTACACTCACATACATACCACACTACACATACCATACCGTATACTACTCACATATGTAGCACACACACACATACCACACAAGCAGACACAGATACCCCATATACAAGATACGAACATTCACCAGACATATACACCATTCAACACATGCCACACACATACCACACACATACACAATCCACACATACATACACACCAAACCTACATATACTACATCCACATACATGCACCATACTTACAATACACATATACACACACCACACGCACACTGCACACATACACACCACACACTATACCACACACACCACACACACACTACATACAAACTGTACAAACCATACACATGCAAACCATGCCACACACCACACATCACACATTTACACACATACCACACACATACAAACATACCATACTGCATATATACCATACATACACTGCACACACATACATACCACAAACATATACACACCACACACATTCACACATACCACACTACACATACACCACACACCACATGTACTACACAATACCTACACCCACCCCACACCACATATACACACACCCCACATACAAAAACATATACCACATAAACAGACCACACATATGCCACATAAACATGCCAACACACACACACACCATGCCACACACACCACACATACACACACCACACCACACTCATTCTATGTAGACCCCTTAAGATCCATTCTTTGACACATTGCATACCCACTCAAGCCTTCTCTCAGGACACACCAGCCAGGAGTGTCTAATCCATTCCCCATCCAATGCATCTCACTTATTCCTCAGGGACAGAGCTACCTCCCTAGCCAAGGCCATCAGAACACACTGTCCCTAGCAGCCTTTCAACCATGATTTATTATCTGGGTAATTATGGGAAGCATCTGCATTTTCTTTATTGCATTAGTGATGATCACACATCCAGAGAACTAAAAATAAACAGCAGAAGGCCTCACTGATTTGAAGCTGGGTCAATGTTTATTTTCTCAAAAATTGAACTTCCTTGATATGGATGTGAAGTTATATTAAATGGGCCTTAGGTACATGGAGTGTGGTCTATTTGAATACATAGGTAGGTAGGATTTGTCTGTCTCTGGATGATGCTTAGGACATGGAAGACACACCCAGAAGATCTCCTGGTTTGCTGTGTTGCTGCTCTGATTCTGTCTCATCCCCTGCCTTGACACACTAAGCAAATAGGCACCCTTCTCTAGGCCTTACTTTCCCCATCTGGAGAATGGGAAGATGGAAGAGAAGGCAGGAAAGAGCAGAATATTGATCCTAACTTTTGTAGTGTCATTAGTCTCTGACAAAGAGCCTCAGAGCTGGCCTTTCTCTCTAATCCCTTTTTCTTCAAGTAGGGGACCTGTATTCCAGGACTTGTGGAGCTACGGGATAAAAATGGAGCATCATCTTTTATGCAAATATTTAGGGGAAGAATAAATAAATATGGAGTATAATGCAAAATTTGGATTATATGCAATAATGCAATAATTATATGCAATTAATGCAATAATTTTTTTAAGTTTATTTATTTTGTAAGAGAGAGAGGGTAAGCAGGGGAGGGGCAGGAAGAGTAAAAATCCCAAGCAAGCTCCATGCTGTCAGCACAGAGCCTGATGTGGGAGTCCATCTCACAAATGGTGAGATCACGACCTGAGCCAAAATCAAGAATTGATTGCTTAACCCACTGAGCCACCCAAGCGCCCCTTGGATGACATTTTTAAAATAAAAAAGTGCCACTAGCTGAGTTACAACACAAATTGAGCTCCCTCTCTTGCGAGGTATCTACTGTTAAAGTGAAGGCATTGACTGAGAAAGAATGGGATCCTATAAATTGGAGTGGGGATAGGTAAGAAGACCCTGATGAAGCTGGGGACGGTAAGGCCCTAAATTCTGAAGAGTCTTCTTTGCCAGAGGAAGCAGCCTCCCCACCTCCAGTAGTAACTTTTCCCTCTCATCTGAGGGCACTAACCCTGCACAACCTGAAGAAACCGTAATGTCCTCCCCTGAGGCATTTGCCGTGCAAGACGATGCTGATTCTCCTCAGGACCCACCTCCATCACCTCTCTGCTCCTAGACCTACAGCCAGACTCAAGTCCCTAAAGATGAGCTACAAAGTAGGACCCATGAGGAGGTGTGCTGCACTCCAAAAGAACTATTTGAGTTTTCTGATTTATACAGACAGAAATTTGGGTAATGTTTGTGCAAATGAAGCTTGGGAGTGTAGGATGATGGTGGAAAGAACATAAAGTTGGATCAGGCCAAATTTATTGACATGGGTTCACTAAGCAGCAATTCTGCATTTAATGTTTCAGCTGAGGGCATCGTGAAGGGCTCTAACAGTTTGTCTGGTTGGCTAAAATATGGATCAAAAGGTGACCCACAGTGGGTGAATTACAGATGCCATGCCAGCCTTAGTTTAATGTAGAGGAAGAGAGTCAAATGTTAAAGGGGTTGGAATTTTAGAGTGGATTAATCATTTAAGATTTACTCACCCACACTGGAAGAGTCCAGAATACCCACCCTTCACCACTACTGTGAGAAATAAATCTGTGAAATGAGCCCAGGAATCCTTGAAAATCTCTGGGATCACTCTTATCTGTAGGCCAGACCTTATAGTAAGGACCACAGTCACTGAATCGGGAAACTGAAATGCAATGGGAGTAATTGGATCCTGGTATGGTAGGGGTCAAATGTCAGCGCTCAACTACTGGAAGCAAAGTGGGCATGGTTATGGTAAAGGACAGCAGAGCCAAAGCAGCCATCAGAATAGTCTGACTCCCATAGATCTATGGTGTTAGCTAGTTGATCATGGTGTTCCTAGAAGTGAAATAGATAGGGAGCCTATTAAATTCTTACTTGATCTGTATAAGCAGACAAGTTCTGGGTCAAATGAACAAAAGTTTAACCTGAATCATAAAAAAAAGTCATGCTCCCTCAGTCAACTCCCAAATGTGAGCAGGTTTATAGACCCAGAACCCTGGGAATGAAGGAGAAGTCAGTTTCCCTTAATGAAGAACCCCAGTACACTGCCAGAATTTATACTGTGAATTTTTCTCCTGGCTTTTCCCAAAGAGACCTACAGCCTTTTACGTATACTTTTTAATTGTTTTAAATATTTATTTATTTTGAGAGAGGGAGAGGGAGGGAGGGAGAATCCCAAGCAGGCTTTGGGCTCTGTACTGACAGTGCGGAGCCTGTTTGGGATTCTCTCTCTCCCTCTCTTTCTGCCCCTCCCCAACCCAAGTCTGTTCGTTCTCTCTCTCTCTCTCTCTCTCTCTCTCTCTCTCTCTCTCTCTCTCTCTCACACACACACACACACACACACACACTAATAAACTTTAAAAAATAAAATAAAAAACTTTAACTTTTTACTTTTAATTGTGCATTGGGAAATAATCAGGCCCTTCAGGGACTACTAGGCATTGACTCCAAAGTGACATTAATTCCGAGAGACTCAAAATGTCACTGTCGTCTACCAGAGCAGAGGCTTATGGAAGTCAGGTGACCAGTGGAATTTTAACTCTGATTCATTTCCCAGTGGGTCCCTGTCTTAGTCCATTCAGGCTGCTCTAACAAAATGCCACAGACTGGGTGGCTCAGAAATTTGTTGCTCACAATTCCAAAAGCTAGAAGTCTAAGATCAGGGTGCCAACATGGTTGGGTGAGGGCTGTCTTCTGAGCTGCAGACTTCTTATTGTATCCTCACATGGTGGAGGGAGCTAGGGAGCCCTGTGGGATCTTTTTCACAAGAGCACTACTCCTGTTCATGAGGTCTCCACCTTCATCACCTAATCACATCCCAAAGGCCCCACCTACTGATACCATCACCTTTAGGGGTTAGGATTTTAACATATGAATTTTAAAACAAACATTCAGACCCTAGCAGTCCTCAAACCCATCCTGTGGTTATTTCCCTAGTTCCAAAATTCATGATTGGAATAGATCTACTCAGCAGCTGGTATAATCCCCACATGGGTTCCCTGACCTGTGGAGTGAGGATTATTATGGTGGGAAAGTCCACTAGAAGCATCTATCTAGAAAAAAAAAAAAAAGGAAACAAAAGCAATACCACATTCCTGGAGGGACTGGGAATTAGTGCCAAACTAGCATGTCCGTGATACCTCACATGCAGCAATTGGTCTGGCAAATGCTTTTTTCTTGACAACATAATTTCACCAGAAGCTTTTTGCTTTCAGCGGGCAAGGCCAGCAATGTATCTGCACTGTCCTCCCTTGGGGGTATATCAGCCCTCAGGCCCTATGTCATCATTTAGTTCACAGGGATCTTGATCACTTTTTTCTTCCACAAGATGTCACACTGGTCCATTACATTGATGACATTAGCTAACTGACCTACAGAACAAAAAGCAATGACTCTAGAGTCATTGGTAAGACATTTGCATGTCGGAGGGTAGGATTTATTAATCCCACAAAAATCCAGGGGCCCTTTACCTCAGTGAAATTTCTACGTGTCCAGTAGTGTGAAACATGTCAAGATAGCCCTTGAAACGTGAAGGATTTGTTGCATCTGACTCCTCCTACAACCAAGAAAGAAACACAATGCTTTGTAGTGCCTCTAGATTTTAGAGGTGACATATTCCTCATTGTGTATGTTATCCAGCCCATTTACTAAGGGACCCAAAAAGTTGCTAGTTTTCAGTGGGGTCAGAAAAGGAGAGGCTCTGCCACAGATCCAGGCTGCCACACAGCTATTCTGCCACTTAGGCATATGATCCAGTAGATCCAATGATGCTTGTAGTGTCAGCAGCAGATAGACATGCTGTTCAGAGTCCTTGACAGGCCCTTGTAGGTGAATCACAGCGCCAGGACCTTAGGATTTTGCAGCAAAGCCCTCCCATCCTCTGAAGTTAACTACTCTCCTTTTGAAAAACAACACTTTGTCTGCTACTGGGCCTCAGCAGAGACTGAACACTTAACCAAGTTATCAGGCAACCTGAGCTCCCTGTCGTGAACCAGATGTTATCTTACCTACCAAACCATGAAGTCCAGCATGTATTCCATCATCAAATGGGAATAATATATACATGATCCTGCTTGAGCAGACCCTGAAGGCAAAAGTAAGTTACCCAAATGCTCATGGTCCCCACCCCTGCTCCACTGCCTTCTCTCTCCCAGCCTGCACATACAGCCTCATGGGGAGTTCCCTATGATCAGTTGACAGGAGAAGAGAAGACTCAGGCCTGGCTTACAGATGGTTCTGCATGGCATGCAGGCACATCTGACTGTGGACAGCTACAGCACTGCTGCCCCTCTCTGAGACATCCCTGAAGGCAGTGGTGAAGGGAAATCCTCCCAGTGGGCAGAACTCTTGGAAGATGCACTGGGTTTTTCACTTTGTGTGGAAGAAGAAATACCAGACATGTGATTATACATTGATCCATTGGGCTATGGCCAGTGGTTTGGATGGCCAGGGATCTGGGACAAACATGATTGGAAAATTGGTGATAAGGAAATTTGAGGAAGAGTTATGTGGATAAACCTCTCTGAATGGAGCAGGGGGAAACATGAAGATATTTGTGTCCCATGTGAATTCTCACCAAAGGGTGACCTCAGCAGAGGAGAATTTTAATATTCAAATGAATCAGATGACCTGTTCTGTGGATACCAGTCAGCCTCTTTCCCCACCCACCCCACCATCACCCAACAGGCTCATGAACCAAGTGGCCATCGTGGCAGGGGTGGTGGTTATATAGGGCTCAGCAACATGGACTTCTATTCACCAAAGCTAGCCTAGCTGGCCACTGATGAGTGTCCAAACTACTGGCAGCAGAGGCAAACACTGAGCCCCTGATACGGCACAACTTTCCAGGGTGCTCAGTCCACTTACCTGGGGAAGGTTGATTACATTGAACCACTTCTGTTGTGGAAGGGGCAGCATTTTGTTCTTACTAGAATAGATACCCTGGATACAGAATTGCCTTACCTATAGTGCAATGCTTCTGCTAAAACTACCATCCAGGGACTTACAGAATGCCTGATACGCCATCATGGAATTCCACCCAACATTGCTTCTGATCAGGGAACTTACTTCACAACAAAAGAAGTGCAACGATAGGTCCATGATTGTGGAATTCACTAGTCTTACCATGTTCCCCACCATTCTGGCTTGATATGGTTTGATAGAAGTGTGGAGTGATCTTTTGAAGACTCATTTATAGTGCCAGCTAGGTGGCAATACCTTGCAGGACTGGGATAAAGTTCTCCAGAAGGCTGTATAAACTCTGAATTAGTGTCAAAATATGGTGCTGTTTCCCCCATAGCCAGGATTCACAGACCCAGGAATCAAGAGATAGAAACGGGAGTGGCACTGCTCACTATTACCCCTACTTACTCACTAGCAACATTTTTGCTTCCTGTTCCCATGACCTTATGCTCTGCTGGCCTAGAGGCCTTAGCTCCAAAGGGAGGAATGTTTTCACCTGGAGACACAACAATTATTCTATTGAACTGGAAATTAAGACTACAGCCCAGCCAGTTTGGACTCCCCACGCCCCTGAATCAACAGGCAAAGTAGACCAAGTTACCCCACTAAAGGGGATGATTGGTCTTCACTAACAAGGGGAAATTGGACTGTGAATGCACACTGAGGTAAAGGAGAGTATGTCTGGAATGTAGGAGCTCTCTCAGGATGTCTCTTGGTATTACCATGACCTGTGAGTAAGGTCAGTGAAAAACTGCAACAACTCAATCCAGGCACGGCTTCTAAATGGCCCAGATCCTACAGGAATGAAGGTTTGAGTCACCCCACCAGGTAAAGAACCATGACTACTTGAGGTCCTTGCTGAAGGCAAAAGGAATACAGAGTGGTTAATGGAAGAAAATCGTTCTAAATACCAACTATGCCGGCACCTGGGTGGCTCAGTTGGTTGAGCATTTGACTCTTGATTTTGGCTCAGGTCATGATCCCAGGGTCATGGGATAGAGCCCCATGTCTTGCTCTGCACTGAGCGTGGAGCCTTCTTGAGATTCTCTGTCTCCCTCCGTCTGCCCCTCTGCCTTGCTCATGTGCGTGCTGTCTCTCTCTCTAAAAAAAAATTAAATTTTCGGTTGAGCATCTGACTTCAGCTCAGGCCATGATCTCACAGTCTGTGAGTTCCAGCCCCACGTCAGGCTCCGTGCTGACAGATCAGAGCCTGGAGCCTTCTTCGGATTCTGTGTCTCCCTCTCTCTCTGACCCTTCCCCATTCATGCTCTGTCTCTCTCTGTCTCAAAAATAAATAAACATTTAAAAAAATTAAATTTTTTAAAATGACATTATTATTAAAAATAAATAAATACAGGCTATGACCACATGACCAGTTACAGAAATGAGGGCTATAATTGTAAAGAATGTTTCCTCTTTATTTTTTTATGAAAATACTTGTATGCAAATATCTTTTTTCTTCCCTCCCCCCATTCTCTTATCATGTAACATAAGATATATTGTCCTTCTATAATAGTTTTAAAGATTTGTTAATTTTACATCATAGTATTTAAGTTCTATTATATCAGAAAGAAGAGTAAACATCATTAAAGGAGTTTATCGCTTCTGGGGAAGGAGTGCATTTTTGGTTGTATGCAAGATTGTTGTATCATGTTAGGCAGATTTATGGCCTTTTTTATTGTTTGTATTTGGAGAATATGGTTTAAGAAGATGTGTATGGATGCCTAGTTGATGAAGGGTGAGCTTGTGATGGTTAATTTTATGGGTCAACTTGACTGGGCTATTAGGTGCCCAGATGTTTGGTTAAGCATTATTCGGGGTATGTCTGTGAGGGCGTTTCTGGATGAGATTAACATTTGAATCCATAGATCAAGTAAAGCAGATTGTCCTCCCCAACATGGGTAGGCCTCATCCAATCTGTTGGAAGCCTGAATAGAACAAAAAAGGCAGAGTAAGGGAGAATTCACTTTCTCTGCCTGATTGTCTTTGAGCTGGCACATTGATTTTTCTCCTGCCTTTGATCTCAGACTTGGACTGGAATTTACACCATCGGCTTTCCTGGGTCTGTAGCTTGCTAACTGCAGACTGTGGGACTTCTCAGCCTCCAATACTGCATGAGCCAATTCCTTATAGTACATATCTATAATATATATCTATAATATGTGTACATAATCTATATATCTCCTATTGGTTCTATTTTTCTGGAGAACCCAGGCAAATACAGGCCCACAATACTTTTAGGGACCCATGAAAATGTTTTAATTTTAATTTCTTTTAAAATCAGGAGATGAATTGTAATAATAATAGACATTTAAAAATGAGTCAAGACTGGATTATATTTGTCTTTATGCCAACGTAGTTGTAAAATATAATTTTACATATATTTTTATGGAGGGATGAGCCCACAAAGGCGCAAGTGCCTAAGTCCCATGAAAGTCATAATGTGGCCCTTCTAACACTCCACAGTGCCCCATCCTTGAGGGTTGGGAGTCTTTTTGCCTAGGACCCAATGTCCACCCATTGGTTCCATGGGTTGACCAGGATGGTGTTTCTGTGGCCTTGCATTGACCTTGAAGAAGAGATTATTTTTGGAGTTGTTGTCTTTGAGTTATATCTATTAATAGAACTATGTGTGTGTCTAGTGGGAGGTGGGTCCAGCAGTGCCAAAAGCAGAGTAAACCAGAACCAGGCATAGATGAGTAATAGCCTCTCCTCTGGAAAGAGGATGGCTATCAAGGAGCACCTTCCCTGCCCCCACCACCAGTTTTCCTCTGTGTCCTGTCCTGGTTCTTGTCTAATTAGGTTGACTTCTCTCTCCTATAGATCAGGACTAAATATTTAGTAAGCCCACATTATGTGTCAGATACTCCTCAGGGCAAAGATAAACAACAAATGCAGCCTTTGCAGGCAACAGCCTCATAAACAAGATGTTAGAGCCCAGGCTACAAAGTGCTATGCAAAGATCCATTTTAATCCTACCTGGATGAACCCTGAAGGCTTCACAGAGGAGGAAGCACTTGAGGAGGGCTTGTGAAGATGAATATGATTTTGACCACAAATGTAGCCTCAGGGAAAAGGGGAGGATGGGCATGTATCCTTCCAACCCCCATAGGGAAGGATTTGTTTGTGATAGTCAGAAATGTGACAGAAGCAACAAAATTGCATTAAATGAGCTCTGTAAGTTGTGAGCCAAAAAGTGCAAGTGTTTGTTCTGTGACAGTGTAAAACTGACAATGTAAAACTTTCTTCTAGCCAAAGGGAAAAATGAAAGAAATGCAAATTAAGAGCATCCTGTCATAGAAGACCTACCACTATCACAAACTATTCTGTGTCCTGAGGTCTTTTTACTCACCTGCAATCTGACAGGAAAAGAAGGGAAGGAAGAGCATCCCAAGGAGATGGCTTGGCACAGGCAAAGGGGAGGAGGGCCAGGTTCTGGGAATGGCGGTAACGCTGTCAAGTCAGAAACAGGAGTATAACACTGGCATGGCCCCAGTCAAGCCTCATATCCCAAATGAGGAAACAGGTACTAAGTAAGACAAGGAGTATCCTTGCCTTTTGTGGTAAGTGGGTGGCCTCTTAGTGATAAGTTTGATAAACTCTGTGTCCAGAGTGTGTTTCTAGGGATCCAGCTATAAATATCCTAGCTGATTTAGGAACTATATAGTATAATATGGTATAATAAAAATATATGTCCTTTTTGGTTCTTTATCCTGGGTTCCTGGCACAAAACTCCTCAAACCCTTGGAATTCCCTGATAGGAATGTCTTTTGATATTCATACTGAGTCCTTTTGAACACACAGTAGTTTATGCTAAGGAGGTGACTCAGGGTAGAGTCTCCAGCTAGCTTCAGGATGGGGGGCTGATCACCAGAAAGACCAAACACGATTAGAGGGTGGAAATGTTCAGCCCCAGCTCTCAAACTCTTGGGGGTGGGGGAGGGGGCTGGAGATTGAGTTATATAAACTCTGAAACAATGAGATTCAGAGAACTTCCAGGTTGGTGAACACATCAAAGTGTTCAGTGAGTAATGTGCCCTGAAAGGGAATAGAAGTTCCACTCTCCCCTCTAGCCTCATTCTTTGCTCTATGTATCTCTACTATTTGTCTCTTCCTGAGTTGTATCCTTTATAATGAAATGGTAATCATAAGTAGAGGACTTTCTTTAGTTCTGTGAGTCATTTCAGTGAATTATCAGACCTGGTTTGGGGGAAATTGTGGAAACCTCTGAATGGGTCAGGTAAAAGTTAAGTGTCATCTGGGGATTCCACTTGCTGGTATTTAAAGTGGGGAGAGTCTTTGGGACTGAGTCCTAAAGCTTGTGGGATCTGATGCTAACTCCAGGTAGATAGTGTCAGGATTGAATTGAATTGAATTGAATTGAATTGAATTGAATTGAATTGAATTGCTAGACACCTAGTTGGTGATGGAGAATTGATGGAGAAAACAACACATATTTGGTGTTGGGAAAAAACACCCATGGGAGTCAGAAAAAAAAAACATGCACATAGAAATCACAATTCATAAGGAAACATCATCACCTTGGTTTAAGGAAGACAATTTACAAAGCAGCTCATGGACTTCACAGTTTTCTTATGACTAATTCAAAGTCCTTTTGGCTTTACAGCCAAGGCAATGAGAGTCCACAAAACCAGTTTTTTCCCCAGGAAAAACTAGATCTTCTGTTCATTTTGATGGTAAGCTGGAAAGCCCACATAGAGGCACTGAGTACCCAGGGTTCCTGGGGCTTCATGGCCTGGAAGCTCACTGGAAGCAGTTCCTTTTGGAAGGATGTGGAAGGAGGAAGCAGGACACCAGGTTCCAGCTTGCCTCTTCCACAGATGCCCTCCTTGCCTTTGGGCAAGTTGTTCACATCTCCACCTTCATGATCTCATCTACATAATGAGGGGTACTGGACTTGATGATTGCTAAATTCCACCCAGCCCTAAGATTGCCATCCATGCCTCTAACCTATGGAGGATGCCCCAGAGATTGCTGGAGGACACAGTTAAGGAATAAGTCCCTATGGGGCTTATCACATTGAATCACAATTAATGTTGAGTAAAGGAATTCTTCAGGGAAGCAAACAGCCCCAAATTACTCCCGCCCCACCCCTGAGCCAGATGCCCTCCATGAAATCAGGGAAACAGATAGATAGGGTGTTAGGCCAAGGTCAGCAGAGGCCGGGCATGGAATGATTAGGAGGGTGTCCTGTCACACATCTTATCTTTGGGTCCTGGCTTCCCAGTGTGTCCTTTCTCAGGAGGGGCAGCACAGTCACCACCTATTACATTTTCAAGGGCCTGCTAGTCTAGACAAACCGTTAAGACACTGAAATCTCATTTGATATGCACATGACACAGAGCAGGGGCTGGGAGGGGAATCTGCTATGCTAATGGTAGAGTCAGGATCCAAAAATATGTCTGCTGACATGAAAGATGGGTCGAAGTTAACAAGATTATGTTTTATAGGGAGATATGAGAATCTCAAGCTCAGATCTAAAAAAGACCACCTAGATCAGGGGTTGTCAAACCACAGCCTGTGTGCCAAATCCAGCCTGCAGCCGTTTTTGTAAAATTAGATTTTATTGGAACACAGCCACGTTCAATTGTTTATATACTATCTGTGGCTGCTGTCACACTACAGCAACAGAATTGAGTAGTTGTACAGGGATCGTATGGTCTACAATGTTTAAAATATTTGCTAGCAGAGGTCACATGAAATAGACAAGTCCTGATGCAGAGATTTGAATTTATAACAGCTTGAGTGAAAAGGTTAAAAAAAAAAATCATTTAGTCTGCATGAGTAGCATTATAATGTGAAGACAAGGTATGTTTTCAATAAGTCTCCTTTAGATGTAGGTGACCAAAAGTAATACAGAATTACCACAGGAGAAATGTACTGGAGGTATGCCATGGTATCTCACAGAAAAGAAGCCCTAGAGAAGGTGGTGAACCTCAGGAGCCATCTAGTCAGGAACTTTCTCCCCATCTCTCACCTCTCCTGCCTATGCCTGCTTCTCTCAGTACAGACCAGCTTTCTGCACATAACATGGCAACAGCAAGTTTCCTATCCCAAGTTTGATAATTTTCACAGATCTCTGTTTTTTCTCTTCTCCCTCAGCACAAAGAAGGATGACCTCTCCCAGTCTCCACCCTGCAGTTAGTTAAGTGAGGCTTTAGACTGCAGCCTGACTGGGGAATGTGAGTGGAAGTGATGTGCATCCTTTAAGGTAGAAGCTGTTCAAAGCAGACAGGATTTCTCCATGTCCTCCCCCCACCCCCTCCATTCCTTCACCCCCATCTGTGCAGCTGGAAGTGAAGGACTTTGTTTTTTAATGTTTATTTTTGAGAGAGAGATTGTGAGTGGGGGAGGGGCAGAGAGAGAGGGGGACAGAGGATCTGGAACAGGCTCTGTGCTGACAGCCGTGAGCCTCATACAGGGCTCGAACTCACAAACCGTGAGACTGTGCCCCGAGCCAAAGTCAGACACTCAACTGACTGAGCCACCCAGTCGCCCCTGGAAGTGAAAGACTTTTAAGAGGATGGAACCTTAGGGTGGAAAGATCTTGGATCCCTAAATCACCACTTGGAGAAGAGCTTCCGAGGAGAAGTACCCAACCCCCATCAAACTTTACATGGAAAGGAAATATATTTTCATTGGAATAAGCCACTAACATCTCGGGATTGATTCATTTCCACGGCATAGCCTACTCTGTCCTGATCAATATAGCTGCCAATAGCTGCTGAGTTTTTGTATCTCACAGTTGTAGCCACCAGAGAGGCACTCAAGTCCCCAAATCCCAAGAAATTAATTGATTGGAGCAGCTTAAATATAGTACCAACCTCTTGGCCAATCAGCTATCCTTGGGGACAGAATCATAGCTGAGCAAGGCAATCCCTACAAGGACCACGTGGTGGAGTTTTGGGGGGTGCAGTTCCCAGAAGAAAGCCTGGAGAGTTGGAGGGGGTGGAGGGAAGAAAAGGCAAAGGGAGACAATAGACAATAGTCCTGGCCTACCAAGCATTGGAGTGTTAGGCTCTGAGAATAGTGGTTTTTTTTTTTCTTTTAAGTAGGCTCCATCCCCAGCACAGAGCCCAACACACAGCTCGAACCCATGACACAGAGATCAAGACTTGAGTTAAAATCAAGAGTCAACACTTAACCAATTGAATCACTCAGGCACCCCTCTGAGAATAGTATCTTTAAAGAGATCCTGAGTTGGGATTCCTGGAAAATCCATTAGGACAGATTGGAAAGAAGAGAGAGTAGGGTGGTGAGGAAAAAGCCTCAAAGAACTCTGACCCAAGATGTAGAATTAAAGGAAATGTGAACGTTTAATCTAGGAAATGGAGGAGTTGGCAGGGACACAGGGACTCTCTTCAAGTTGATAAAGGACTATCCCATGAGAGGGACCCTGCCATTCTCCAAAGGGCCATACTCGCCCCAGAAGGTGAACATGACAGGAAAGTCACACTGCAGCACAACTTGAGGAAGAACGTTCTATTTGGACCAGCTAGGAGGGGCTCAGACTCTTTTAGCCCTAACTTGAGTCCTACGTTAGGCTGAGATGGCTGTTATGAGGCCACACCAGCCAGGTAGGTCAGAGCCACTGAAGATGACACTCCTGCATTCCTGTCCTGGTTGCCCATTCCCCTCTAATACTGAGATTCTCAGAATTACTTTAAATTGGTCACCCAGTATGACCAAAAGGCCAAGTGAACTTTGATGCAAGCTATCGGCACAGCATGGTCCACACTGTCCAGAGACAGCCTCCTTCCTCACAGCACACTGGAGCCCTGGAAGAGGGCTGCTGTGGACACCCAGGAGACCCTGGGAACAGGCTCTTTCACAGCCCTGGTTGCTGATCCTTGAAGCCAAGGCTAGGAGGCAAGGCATAATGATGTGGGGGGCAAGGTAGGAGAGATCTCCCAACAACTGTCCCAGGACCTTGTGGTCTGAGGGGCAGAAACAACACACTCCCAGAAACAACTTAAAGACTAAGATAGTGCTACATTGTGTAGAATCAGGGGTCTTCTTCCCTTGTTTTATAGATGAGGCCCAAACGACAATGCAACTTAAGCTACTGGCCAGGCCAGGATCAGAATTCTGCTCTTCAAGGTCTTATAGGAAGCAGAGCAGTGTAGGGTGGTGGTTAGGAGCAGAGGCCAGAGCTCGGCCACCTGATTCTGCTACCTACCAGCTCTGTGACTGTGGGCAAGCTAACTTACCTCTCTACCCGTTTCTCAATTATAGCATCTACTTCAGAGGCTGTTTTGAGGATTGGACTGGTTGTGATTTCCAAGGCTCAGAGATCACATAGATAGGAAGAGGCAAATCCAGGACTTGAACCCAGATCTGTTTGATCCTGAAAGCCAAGTGTCTCTTGCCCCTTACCCTCACCAGGCTGCCTCTCTCAGCCCATAAAAGGAAATCTTTTCAGTTATTTTCTCAGGGAGGGCTCCCTTGGTCAAGCTTGTATGTGCTAGAAGCTTGAGAAGTTTCTGTTCTCACACATGGGGAAACTGAGGCACAGACTGTCACAACAACATGTCACCTTCAGGAAGGGGAACTGAGTAGTGAAACCTGCATCAGATGGCTTTTGAGTCAGGTTATTGAAGTGAAAAGTAACCACAAGATACAGAATAAAGGCCTGAGCTATCAACTTGGCCCTAGGACTCAGTGTAAAGAGGCTAGATTGGGTCCAATTGCCCTTTGCCCTGGTTTCAGGTCACCATGAGCCTGCTAGCCATTGGACGAGGGAACCCCTGAGGGGTGGAGCAGGAGAGAGCAAAGATACAGCAGCACTAGGAAAAGCACCCTGGCAACCCAAGTGGTGAGACAGCAGGTCTGCTTGAGGCTCCAAGCCCTGCCCAGAATGCTTCACCTTGGCCTCACAGGTCCCTGGGATGCTGAATCCTCAACCACCTTCCCTAGATCAGGCTGTCGCCTTCCTTCCCATCAGGGTAGTATAAATAGATTTCAACTGTACCTATTTTTTCCCCCAAAAGTTGCTGATGGATTTGGCTGTTCCTAATCCCATGCCAGGTCGGGGTGATGTCCCCGTCTCTGTCATGCGGTTTAGAGGCTCAGAGTTGGGATAGGAAGCCAGGGAGTAGATAAGGGGCTGCTGAGTCAGAAATGTGTGCAAGGTACGGCCATCTGCCAGGCTGGGGCTGTGGTTCCTAAGCTGCCAAAGGAGTGGCACAGAAGATGACCCAGGTTTAGAGCTCAGCTGAGAGCATTGAGAGAATAAGAAAGGTAGTAAGGGTGGCTGTCATCCTTGACCCTGGCTCTGCCACTTACCAGCTGGCTGATCTCTGGCAAACTAATGTCTTTGAGCCTCAATTTTCTTATCTGCAAAATAGGGAAGAATCATACCTCCCTCTCAGGAGGATCTTTGAAAAGATACCAAATCCTCAGGTATACCAGCTGCAGAGCAAGGGCTGGCTTACGAGCAGGATGGGGTGGGGGTAAGAGCCTGGCTTCCAGATCAAAGTGCTTGGGCTCATACCCTGGTTCTGTCACTTTCTGGCTGCTTGGACCTGGAGGTACTGTGGGGGGCTGGGGAGGAGTACTCTGCTCTTCAGTTTCCTCACTGACAAAACAGACACAGACAAATGCTTCATGCAATTGTTATGAGAATTTAAATGGTTTAGTACTTGAAAAACACTTAGAACAGCGTTTGGCACATAATACACTAGAATCTGTTAAATACCAGCTGATGTTCTTTTTCATCCATGTAAACTCATGCAATTTTACCTGTTGAAATTTCTTTTCCGCATCTGGTAAACATATCCTCCTTGAAACTGTCATCTCTCCTTCCTATTAAGGATTGCACTGTAAGTCCTTTCCTTCATGTGCCACTAATTGCACAGTATCCCCTGACTGTTTTTCCCCCAGCCTTCTGGCTCTCTTCGTCTCCAGAAGTCAGCATAGATCGCTGTCCACTCTCTCCTGTTTGCAGCACTGGGCTCAGCGGGGGCTTCCTGAGTGTGCAGAAATCCAAATACCTGTCCAGTTCGCTCCATGATTGGAACGCTGTCTGTTCATTCATTCATCAAACACTAATGGGGTCCCCATCATGTCCTAGGCACTGTGTTAGGCACTGGTGGCATAAGATGAATAGCCAAGTTCTCTGCACTTACAGAACTCACAAGTCAAGAGATGAGGAGGTCAAAAAGTGAGAAAACAGATCATTAAAGTAGACTTGTATAGGTTAAACAATGAGAGGAAGCCCTGAGTCCCATGGGAACACAAAGGAGGGACTCTAACCAAGGAGGGGAAGGGAGGATTGGGAACAGTCTCCTAGAAGAGGTGACATCTCCTAAAGGGCACCATGCCCTGGCCCAGGGCACCTGTTGAGCACCTGTGGACACTGCTGGCCATCTGCTGTGCTGTCCTCTCCAAGGTGGCTGACTCGGTCCTACTCCCCAGCTGACCCTCAGTTCCTGCTCCTTGCACATTCCCTCCTGCCACTAGGCCTTTCACATGGCATCCCCTCTCCCAGCAGTATTCTTTGGCTCCCAGTTAATGACTTTGTTTAGATCTGGGTTCAAATGGGACTTCCTCCAGGTAGTTTCCCCTGACCTCTCTGACTAGGTTAAATCTCCCCATCAGACACACTCCTAAAAATTTGCACCCCTATTTTGTAGCCCTGACTACATTATACAACTGTTTAATTCTCATCTCTTACAGATCAAACACAAGGTTAAATGAATAACTGAATGACTGAATGAATACATAATCACTGAATAAGGCGGGACAATGTGTATGTTAATCCTGAAAGGCTGGAAATTTCTGCTTCCTTTTAAAGGTACTTATCATAATCACTTATTTATAATAACTATCATTTATTATATGTAATAAGCATTGCAAAAAGTTCATTTGTTCACTCATTCACAAATATTAATGAAGCACCTCTTTGGGGGTGGTCACAGTTCTCAGCACTGGGATGAGAAAACAGTGAGTTAGCAATGCGCCGTGCTCTCTGGACCGTGTGTCCGGTGGAGAAGATAAAATAAAGAGACAAAGGCATAAAGTGACAAAGGCATGAGGAAAGAAATCAGGCTTTAGAAAGTGACCAGCTGTTATAACCCCACAGCTGCCGACCTTCACAGCTCATCCTGTTCTCTAGGATATCTCAAGGAGAAGCATGAATGACTCAGGAAATCCAGGAGAGCGCCTTAGAAAAGTCCAGCCAGTGGGCCGGACTTGAGCCACCTGGAACTGGCTCCCTAGTGCAGGCTTGCAGGGGGGCTGTGTATGGGGGGGTGGGTCTCTGTTGTTGGCACCAAATGCTCAGGAGCAGCAGGCTGGCTGGGCTAGGAGGTGATGGGGCACCTGAGGCCCCAGATGGAGGTAGATAAGGCACAGCTGTTGTCTGTTGCCAGGTGTCTTCCGCTGGCCAGAGAGCTACTATTTGCTGCTGACACAATGGCCTGACGTACCCCTGCCTCAGCAGCCAGGAGCGGGAAGTGAGGGCTGAGCTGGCCAGTCCCTTGTGACAGTGAGTCCTGCAGCCTTGAAACCTGAGGAGATGGCTTGAAGTCAGTGCTTGCCGACGCTTCCCCACTGGGGGTGAATATTAGGCTATGAATCTTTACTGCCCTGAACATGGGACTCCTTATAGTAGATACATGGGTAACAGAGTCAGTGTGGGGACTGCTCTAGGGAGGATGGACATGGGGGTGCAGCTGGAGTGGAGGGAGCCTCTCCCTCAGGCTCAGAGTTGATGAAATGATGGGCAGTTCTCTGCCCTTTATGGGTTCATGATAACACCTGCCAATTCCCTTGTTCATTCAACAAATGTTTATTGAGCTCCTACTTTGTGCAGACCCACACTGTGCTGGTTGCCTGTGATGTGGCAGTGAATGAGATGTGGTCCTTGACCTCCCTCAGGTCACCTGGGCAACATTTCGTTGTTTCTAAAAAACTCGTCAGGATCTTAAGCAATCCTTGTTACAATCCTGTGAGTCCCATGAGAGCATTACTGTTGTTACCATTTGATGGATGGGGAAAAAAGGTTAGTTAATTTGCTTAAGGGGAAGCAAGATAAAACCAGCAACCGGGTCTTGTTTATCCTTTTGCTGAGCCCCCACCAAGGGGAGTCAGGGAAGTGGTACTATATTGTTTTTTAATGGTTCACCCTTACCATTAGAGTCGGAAAGTAAAACTTGACAAAGTAGGGAAGGCTTCATGGAACCCCTGACCTTATTTTCCCTATTCATTATTTCATTTTTAGTGCCTTAGTCCTGAATAGAACCAACACCCTTGACAGGCAAAAAGGTAGATCAGAGACCTATTTGAAGTTCTTGCCATTCACCCCTAATGTCACACTTTGGTGCCCACCCTGATCAGTTTTTCTTAGAAGACCTCACTGGCTGGACGCAAACCCAACTTGGTTTGGAGTTGAAACACCTGCTTGGTTACACGTACACTTCATAATACTCAGAATCTTACTCTTCTATGCTTGTGCTTCTGTGCTTCCTTCCTCACCAAAGAGCACCCTGTTCCCCATGCAGGTAATCAATAAACCCTAACTGATTACTTGATTGGGAACAACAAATATATAGTTGAAGTGCCTGGAAATACGATCTCCCAAAGGCTGCCAGCCAGCCAGGGGCTCAAGGGACAGGTGTTTTCTGATGGATGTGCTTGTTCATCTCCAAGGCAAAGTTTAAAGTGAGTGACTGAGCATTATTTTAGAACAGCGTAAAATTGGAAACATGCAAATACTCAGTGATAGGGGAATAACTAAGCTATATTAAGGTTATATTATGATTCTGGAAGACTCTTTAGTTTTTAAAAGTGATCTTAAAATGCCACACAGAGAAATGTGTACCAGGTACCAAAGTAAAGAAAAGCAGAATCTGCAAAGAACAGAGAGGTATACATACATACACTTCAAAAGATGAGAAGAAAACTTAACTGTTTGTGTGTATATGGAGGGGGAAAAGTTCATTAAGCCAAGAGGATGGTTGTAGTAGGGTCGAATCTGTCACACTGTGTGGTGTAAGGGGGAGAGTCCCTTGGACTTAGATGGCCCAGGGACCCTCATGTTGTCAATTCTGGACCATGTGATCTTGAACCATCCACTATCCTGATCTTTAGTTTGTTATCTGTCAAGTGTGAATTTTACACTTGTCCTGTCTCACAAGGTAGGATGTAAGGCCATTTCGAGTTTTTATTTACCCCCCCCCCTTAATATGATATTTATAGATTTCCATGTAGAAGTAATAATGTGTTGGACTGTAAGGTCCTATTCACACCTGGTCCAGAAACTACAAAATATACAGCATATAAATGTTATTATCTTTCTGAAATCCAAAAAGCTTTGCAAAACCCCATGGGTTTTGAGTTAAGGAATCATGGATCTGTACTAAGCATGTTAGACATATCATTTTATTTAACTTAACCTTCACAATAATCCTACAGAGTAGGTTTTATCATTCCCATTTTACAGATGAGAAAACTTGTGTGTATAGAGATTAATTTGCCTCCCAATTAATAAGTGGGCCAGTTCAGATCAGAAGCATTCAAAGCCCATGGTTTTGGCCATGATGAGCATGCCAACAGGAGCCCAAAAATGCTTGCTGGAGTGACATCTGCTTGCATTTGACTTGTGAGACTACGAGAATATTTCTCCTAATATCTGACACTGAGTGCATGCCAACCACTTGTCAAGCGTTGTCTCATCTGATCTCCACATCTCTGGGAGATTTGGCCTAGTATTAGCCAAAACGGAGGCTTAGATAGGTTATATAACATGCCCAAGTAAGTCAGGGACCTGGGATTCAAACTCAGGTCTAAAGACTTCAAAGTCAGAGATGTTGCATCTTTCATGAGGCAGCCAGGAAGTTCTTAGGGCAATGTGGAGTGTAGATGGTCACATTCCGGAGACCAAAAAACGGCTGGTTGCAAAATAGAGTCATGAATGTGGAACCATCTAATCCTTCCTCTTCCCTCCCCTCCCCTCCCCTCCCCTCCCCTCCCCTCCCCTCCCCTCCCCTCCCCTCCCCTCCCCTCCCCTCCCCTCCCCTCCCCTCCCCTTCCCCTCCCCTCCCCTCCCCTCCCCTCCCCTCCCCTCCCCTTCCCTCCCCTTCCCTTCCCTTCCCTTCCCTTCTGTTCAACGAGGTCAGCTCTCGAGGACATGAAATGTAAACTAGGCTTGGGTGCCAAGTGCTTTCAGCAGAGTCATAGGAAAAATATATGAAAATATATCTGATGCACAGATATGTCAATCAGAAGGAGAAAACATGTTGTTTCTTAGAATGTTCAGGGCCTACACAAAAGCAGAAATGATGAGATATTCCTGTAAAAGGCACCATCTGGTCCTGCTGGTCAGCAGGCCTAAGACCTTGGGGTAACAGATTGAGTGAAAGTCAGCAAAATAACACCTAACGTCATTTCGTTTTCGTTTCTAAAGTTATCCAAGGAAGAGGTTTGGTTTTTGGTATCAAAGAGGTCTAGACAAAGTTCTGTCCCCTGCCTTGACCTTTGGCTTTGGTTCAGCAGGAGGGACTGTCTCAGGGAGCTGCCTGCGGGCAAGCCAGGGAGGTGTAGTAGGCACTAGTAGATGTCCTTGACTGTCCACCCAGAGGTGGCTGGCAGACTGCCTATCTTTAAAGGACTCTTGGGGACCCTACTACAGAAAAGGATAGGTCCTAAATCAGATTAATCCCAATTGGATTAGAGCTGAATCCTGGAATATATGCAAAATTTGAAAGGTCCTGATCTATACTTCTGGGTGCTTTATAGTTTATGAAAGAAGGGCTTAGGTCTGGGTGCTCCCATGTCAGAGCTTCCTCTAGCTTTCAGCAATCAACCTAAGACTCAAAAACAGGTGCAGGGGTGCCAAGCATACACCATAACTGGCAAGGTCTCCTGGAGATGGAGCAGGAACTAGATGGGAGGTTTAATTCAAGGCCTGAGCAGCATCTCATGAAGGTTAGGAAGGGGGAGTGTGAGGGCTAAGGTCCGATCGCAGCTAACAGTCAGATGTTTAAAAGTCAGGTATATAGCAGGGATCTGGATTGTCAACCTACATAAGATTCTTACTACTGTGCAGAGAGCAGGGGATGGGGTTGGTTATAAGCAACAGAGTCAACTAACATAAACCAAAAAGGAGTTAATTGGAAAATGCTGAGGGGCACCTCAAGGAGTCAAAGGAAAGGCCAAAGGACACGCTTAGAAAAAAAAAACCCAAATGGTGGGATGTTTTAAACTCTCACCAACTAGGGTTACCAATGTGCCCTGGTCTGCCCAAGACTTTCCCAGCTTTGGCACAGGAAGTCCCACATCCTAGGAAAGGCCTTTAAGGTCCCAGGCAGACCAGGGTGACTGGTCATCCTACAACCAGCAGGGTGGTGGGCCAGAGTTGACCAGAGAAAATTCCTCATGGGCAATGTTCACAAAACTTTTAATAACATAAATGTCTATTCCATTTTACAATATTTTCTTCACTGAACCGGAATCTAATGCCCTTCTTGTTGCTCCAAGCCTTTGATGCAGTCACTCTTACATTCAGTCTTAGAGGGGAGGCTAGGATGTGCTCCCGGTGAATTAAACTAAGCTGACTAAATTTGAACTACATCCACCAAGCTAAATCTCAGAGGAGCTCAGCAACTTGTCAAGAGTCATATAGATAGTTGGGCTGCCTTGGTGGCTCAGTTGGTGTCCAGCTTGATTTCGGCTCAGGTCGTGACCTCACGGCTCATGAGGTCGAGCCCCACATTAGGCTCTGTGCTGACAGTGTGGAGCCTGCTTGGGATTCTCTCTGTCCCTCTCTCTCTCTACTCTTCCCCCCGCTTGTGCTCTCTCTCTCTCAAAATATATAAAAATAAACTTAAAAAAAAAGTTATACAGATAGTAAGTGGCAAAGCCAAGGTTAGACTTAAGTCTGATTCGATACCTGTGCCGTTCCCCCACCATTGCCCTCCTCTGGGGTGTCCTAATACTACCAGTCCCTGGAGACCCCAAGGTCTGTGGGTGTGATGGGGGTCTGAGCTTCCTGGTAGCTTCAGGAGGGCCTCGGAAGGCCCATATCACAAAGGTTAGAGCATATGAGGTGAGGTGAGGTGTGTGTGTGTGTGTGTGTGTGTGTGTGTGTGTGTGTGCGCGCACGCGTGTGTGTGCACGTGCATGCACGTGAGTGCAAGAGAGAGAGAAGGAGAGAAAGAAGGAGAGAGGTTTCATTTGTAGAGCTCTGCAGGACCCTGCATGCAATCTTCTCCAGGTTGGGAATGCTTATGTAAAGAGAAGGGTTTGCAGAAACCAAACAGACCCACCCTTCAGTTATGCTAACCCCATCCATGACCCAGCCTCTAGGAGGACATGCTAAGGGTACAAGGGACCCCAGGCTCTGCCTGCAGTCCTCCCCTGCCTGGTCCTGTTCCCTCAGGAGGGACCTCACAGTTTTCCATCCTTAAGAACTCTCTCCATCTCTCTTCCCTATCCCCTCCCCCTGACAAGGCCTCCAGCGACTTCCACACTCTGACCCCTGACCCCATCCCATACTTCTCCTTACCCACTGCCTCACCAAGCATCAGCCACAGTGGCCTTTGAGATGTTCCTCAAACTATCCGAACTTACTCCCAGCTTTGGGCCTTTCTACTAACAGTTTCCTCTGCATGACATCATCCCCATCTTCACAGGCTGATCCTCCTCATTATCCAGATTTCAAGCCAAATATCATCTCTTCCCAAAGACCTTTCAGGGCCACTCAATCTAAAGGAGCTCCCTGTTCATTTGCATACCCATCTGTTTTAATGTATTACAACCTGTTATTTTCTTGTTTATCATCTGTCCCTCCTGCCTTGGTTTACAAGACATTTCATGATCTAGGCTGGGCTTCCTGTGAGCTCCATTGTTCACCCCTGGGAGCTCATGCAGACCCACAGAGACCCTGCTCTGGGTTCCCTGCCTTGCACGTGGGGTCCTTTCTACCTGGAGGCTGATCTTTGCCCCACCTCCCCCTTTGCCCCACCTCCCACTCTCCAGGTTGTATCAGACAGAGAAATATTTCCTGACCCCTAAACCTAGTTAATTCCTTCTCCCCTACATCAGCCCAACAGGGTTCTCGGTGCCCCGTAATTCAGGTAAAGGCATCACACAGGGAGGGCAGAGATGAGTGTTCCCTGTTCACTGTTGTGCTGTGGGTCTAGCACAGGACCTGGTGCACAGTAGGGTAGATGGACAAATGAAATCTGCTGCATCGACAGCACTGGAAGAACTCAGCCATTGTGGCTGGCAGGCTGTCACACTGAGAGTTTCCAGGGAGACAGCTCCCACCTGAGTGTGCCTGAACTAACCTGAGAGCTGGGGGTAGATGAAGACCATGCTGCTGGCAAAAGGCAAGGTGTAAGACTGTTCCAATGAGAGGAGCACGGGGACAGGGAGCAGGGGCTGCAGGGAAGTTACATGCTGTTCCCTCCAGATTGCACAGGACTGAGGGGGAGGTGAGGAATGAGGCCAAACCACAGAGGGCTATATAAGACTGGAGGAGGCAGAGAGCTTGATACTAAAGATAATGGGAGATCATTAAACAAGTCTGGAATAGGGAGTGAAATGGTCAGATCTGCATCTAAACGGAAAAACCACAGCAGCTGGAAGTGTTTTGGGATGGAGAGCTTCATCCTCAACCTAAATCCTTGAGATCTGTCCCAGGGCACCTCGCACTAACTTCTAGCTCTTGCTCTTAATCAGTACAAGATGCAAAGGCTTCGGTAGAAATCTCCCTCCTTAATCCTTGTAGTGGGTTCAGTAGTGCTCCCCCCCCACCTCCGCCGCCCAAATATTTAGCCACATTTAAATCCCAGAACCTGGTGAATGTGACCTTATTTGGAAAAATAATTAAGTTAAGGATCTTGAGATGAGATCATCCTGGATTACTGAGATGGGCCCTAAATCCAAAGACAAGTGTCCTTAGAAGAAGCAGAAAAGAAGACTCAGATAGAAGAGGAGGAAGCCATGTGACCAGAAACTGGAATGGAACAGCCACAAACCTAGGAAGCCAAGACATGCCAACAGCCACCAGAAGTTGGAAGGGGCATAGAAAGATTCTCCCCTAGTTTCCAGAGGGAAACCCCTGTTGATACCTTAATTTTAGATTTCTGACTTCTGAACTGTGAGAGAATAAATCTGTGTTGCTTTAAGCCACCCAGTTTGTGGTAATCTGTTACAGCAACCCTAGGAAACTAACATAACTCCATACTCAAACTAAGATGCAGCCTCAGGGGCCCTTCACCATTGGTGGACCCTTATAAACTTGGAAATCTTCCTTTCTGTTTGGAAGGTAGGCTTGTAATAGAAGCATGGAGCCAGACCAGACTGTCAGTATATCCTTCTCTATAGTTCTTGGCACTGAAAGGACACCTTTGTCCACACCAAGAAATGTATCACCAGAATGAAGCAATAGACAAATCAATGGAGCTGGGTCTTGGGCCAAGCTCCAAAGATGCTGAGAGAGAAGCTGGCAGGGCTCTGTGGAGACTAATGGTTTGGTAAAATCAGTAGGACAGTGAGTTGCTCTATGGTGGTGGGCACAGATATGGCAGAAATGGTCATTGTTCAGATGGTATTCGTAGCTTCAGGTTCCCAAAGGGGACTGTGGTGCTCTGGAACATTCAGGGTGGGCTTACTGGGACCAACTTACTTTAAGACTTCACTCATTGAGCATTCCTTGAAGTACCCACTGTGTGCTGGTTTTGTTCTGCACTGTATCCATCTAGGCACCTCCTAAGGCATAGTCAACATCTATATTTCTGCACAGCCACCAGCCAGCCCACCTCTGAAAAGCACCAGTACTCAACCTGAAGGTCTACAGTGTGTGTGTGTGTGTGTGTGTGTGTGTGTGTGTGTCCTAGGGAATCCTTACGTATCCCTGTAGATAAGCCAGGTTCCTCTGTTAGAAATTTCTCTTTTGCAGAGCTAAGCAACATTGCAATGACTTAACTATCTGTGTGAGTGTCCAATCAGTGTCTTTCTCACGAGCTAACTGTAAGCACCCCCACCCCGATGACTACTCTGGCTCACTGCAGGTGTCCCATAGGAGTTGAATAAAACAGGTCAATTCTCAGGTGCATCTGAGTTTTCAGAAGGAGAAAGATTTCACCTGGTAGTTTCAAACCCTCTGAGAGTGCCAACAGCTAGAGGCTCAGGCTTAATCTTAAGAGAAATAAGTAGAATCAAAGGTAAAAGGCCAAAGGCAAAAATAAGGCCATGTGTGGGAGGGGAAGAGATGTCAATCCTAAACCCACAGCTGCCAAAGGCCACAATTTTACAACACTCCGTCCACAAGAGGAATCCTTGTGCCCATTTTCTTTTAGGTTTTGACTAAGATGGCATCCTATAGCTCCTTCCTCATAACCTAATCCCCCCCCACCTCAGCTCTCCCCCTCCTAAAGAGTCATTTCTCTTTGTGAATAGCATTTGGATGGCTGGACTCTAATGAAATCCAGAATCTCATCAAAATAGGAAAGGGCACCTGACACACCACAAATCCTCCCCAAAGGGTCTTCTGCTTACACTGAAACAAAAAAGTGATTTGCAGAGAAATAGGGCAAATCGGTTACAGACTTGTTGCCACCACATTTCCTCTATAAAAAAGGGATGTAACAGTACCCACCTCAAATGGGAGAAAATTTGAGATTGTGCATGAACACTCATCACTGTGCCCAAGTTGCAGTCCCAATACTTGAAGTCTCAGTGTTAACTGTGGTAAGAACTGCAGCTACTGTAAAATTATTGAGACAAATTCCTATAACTTGTGGTATGATCAGTCAGTTTCTCCCTTTTCCTATACCTGTTTCCCTGCCCACCAAACACAGGCAGTCCAGATATCCTTGGTTGTACCAGGGGGCAGTATGGACAAAGCACTTTTCTGAGATGGGCACCCCAGAAGGAAAGGCAAGATTATGGTCATTCATTTGTTGTTGTTAATTGAATATTAGACTCTTGTGAAGGCTGGGCAGATGTCAGAAGATGTAGCCAAGGTCCTTGGCATTAGCTCTCCTTGTCTCAATGCAGTATTGACAGAAGGTCCTTTTGGATTGAATGACAGTGGGGCAGAGGAGGTTAAGGAAAGTATCAAGAAAGAAAGGCATCCATTGAGTAGAGTACAGAAGGGGCTGGCCAGTTAAGAAGAGTCTTGGGTCCCCTCAGACTTCTTGTTTTGAGCCCTGCCTCTTGCCTTTTCTCTGAAGCTCCATAAGGTAGACCCTGTTTCATTATGCTTGCCTCTTTCTATAAAAACCTGCTCTAAGGGAATAGCCTTATATATTTGTTTATACAAACATGTAAATGGCCATTGGGGCTTTATGCTTACTCATTTTTATAAGGGGAAACGCTTTCAGTCAAAGAAATTAATACATTGAAGTGAGTGCAGGAAACAGGGGCCTCCCCAATGACTCAGAAAACACACTGCCTACTGCATCCAGAAAACCAGTGGCTGTGGCAGGGGCGGGGGGGACCAAGCCATCTGAGTTTAGTTGAACTGACTGAACAATTTCTGAATGCTACATTCTTTTCCTGTGGAAAGTGGGCAGGAGCATGGTAGGGGAGAAGAGGACAAGGGACACAAGACAGAGCAGAAGTACACAAAGTAGGGAGGGATTATTCCCTCCAAATGTACCTCTCAGGGAAAGAAGAGTTGCCAGGGAGGAGTGCAGAGCTCTGTTTCTTCAAAGCATGACTTTGGTGTAATGGAAAGTAAGGAGCTCTGGTGGCTCAGCTCTTTGGAGTACCCTCAGCCTCCTTCCTTGGCCCCTTCTGGCTCATGACACTCCAGGTCATGGCTGGTGTGTTTTAAGAGGAGCTCATCTCCTGGGCAAATTCAGTCAACTTGTAGCCAACCTGAATACTGCCCAGGGCTCCCCATCTGCTTTGCAACCTAGGACCAAAGAATGGCCAGATTATGGATCATATTATGTTCCTGGTGAGGGGTGGAGGGTTGGGCAGAGAATCCAGGTTACCAGGAGGGTCAGAGCAGAGATAGTGAAAAGGACTGTCAGGGGGTGCCACCTGCCCTCCCTACAGGGTGGCTCCACCAGCAGCCCTCTTGGTTTAAGACAGTGTCATGACATGGTATGAAGGGTTTGGCCTCCAGCAGCCCCTAGGAAAGGGGCTCCAAAACAGAAGAAACAGAGATGGATCAGAGCCAGTTCTGGAACACAAACACCAGTATATTTGATGTGCACAAATGTGAAAAGGAAGAGACAAAGAGACCAATGAAGACAAAGCAGGCAATGGGCGCACAAACCAGTCGTGTGTCCTTCTGAAGAGCTGCCGCAGTTGGGAGACAGTCCCACCCACTTCGAAGGTGGGAGAGCCGGGACCTGCAGCTCCTCCATGTCTGGGGTGGCTTCAGGGTAGAACGTACTCTCCCTGCCTTCACCATAGCTCAAGGGCTGGACCTCTTTCCTTTCTGATTTCCCTGTGATGATGTCTGCACAGCCCAGAGCTTCATAAATATAGGTTCTCAGGAACTGACCCATTCAGTGCTGCCTCCCTAAGGAGACCCATGCAGAGAGTGAGGGACTAGGACAAGAGGATTTCATGGGCACTCCCTATGTATTATTGCTGTAAATAAGCATAGGCCATTGTGACTCACTGGCATCAGAGGGGACAGGGCATAAGGGACAGGATGCCTAGCAGACATCAGAAGCGGTTCAACCATGCAGGGCAGCACATGGCGATCTGTAACTCAGAAATGCTGCCACGTCCAGTGGAGAGAGACCCAGGACACCAGAGGTTCACAAACAGCAAGCAGACTCTTCCTGCCAGCACCCCCACTGACAGAGCTGGGGTGCCTGGGCACTAAGGGATTAGGGCCCTGAAGATACCAAAAAAAAAAAAAAAAAAAAGCAAGAGTTGAAATCAGAGCTACTCCTGGTGATTTCTGAGCCTTCAGACCCTGAACTCATGCCCTGGATCAGTGCCCGCCTTTGCTGGGGACTCTGTGCCCTATGAGGGACAATAAGAGCCACAGGGCACCTGGATGAAGCAGAAAAACAGTGCTCTGTACATGTCAGGCAGGCAGGTTTACTGTGGGGCCTCCTGTACTTGGGAGTTTGTAGGGCCCAGAGAAAAGACGGTGCCAGGGAATGCCCATGAGGCAACATCTGGAGTGGACAGACCCAATGGGCCATCCAAGGGCTTGCTCTGACTGAGAATCATGGAGGCCCTATGCTGGCAGACATCAACAAGCTGACCACAGATTCGGTCGTGGCAGGGGAGGGCAAAGGTGGGTGGTGTGGTCTAAGAGCCCACATGGGGGGCCTGGAAGGGTGTTGGGGTCCAGAAAACTGGGATATCACAGAATTAAGGGAGAAGGCCAAGGAAATAATTTCCCAGAGGGAACAGGGAAGCCAGATGATATTTTCCCTCTAGAATCCCTTCCACCTGTAGATAGAAACCTGAATCTCTGGATGCCCCAAAGCCCTGGAATTGGGGCCACAGCAAAATCAAAGGTAGGTCTGGCCCTTGCAGAATGTAGTTCATGCCTGGATTTGAGGAGCCTGGCAGGGACACAGAGGCTGGAAGGTGCCCTTCATCCTGTCCTGGACAGGGTTAACCGCAGAAAACAACCAGCCTTTTTCCCCATCTGGGATACCACTCCTGCCCATCCCCAGCCCACCAGCCCTGGCTCACACCCTGACTAGTGCTGTCTGCACAGTCTAGGTAGAGCAGCACAGCAAGGAAGAGCAGATTCTCTCCACAGGCAGTATTATCGTTTTATAATGATCCATAAAAAGGGAAAGGCAAATTTCTATCTAAGACTCCTAGTGCGTCAAGAGACCACATGCCACAGCATTGGCTGCATTCTGATGGACCTCTCCCTTCAGGGAGTGGGGACAGAGCCAGAAGTGGGCTGGAGTGAGGACTTCACCTGTCCACTGCCAGCAATGGACCTGTCACAGAGGAAGGGCGGGGGGGAGGCTGGCAACCAAGATGACAAAGCCCATGAGCATGGCAGGGCTAATACTGCTTAAGGAGTAAGCTCAAAGGGTCAGCCTTGCTGGGAGGGGTGGGAAGGGGGTAGCGCTGACCAGATTTTGCTGCAGGGCTGGGGCTATGGCAGAACCAACTGACCCCCTCCCACTAAGGATGCTCCAAAGACCCTCTCAAAGCTGAAAGGCTGTCTTCTTTTTTTCCCTCACTTATTCTCCATGGGTCTCCCAACACCGGATTCCTGCTCCTCCATCCCCTAGAAAGCTCAATTCCCCCTGACTGGCTTGAAAAGAAACTATATGCCTTTATCACAACCCTCCTCCCCTAAACTGATTTGTCTCTAGGTCCCCATTGTGGATCTGGGGTGGCCCATCTCGGCCTGTGTGTTGGGGGAGGGTATATCATTCAATTTTTGCTGGGCCACTGAGGGGAGGGGGCACAGAGAAGAGCACCGGGGCATTGCCACAGCCCACCAGACAGGTGGGGAGGTGTAACAGGGGAACTTCCCAGTCATCAGGCCAGCAGAAATAGTGGAGGGAAGGCAGCAACAGGGTGGGCAGGGTCTGTCTCAGGGTTCTATCTCTGGCAGCTGCTGTGTTGATCAGGGAGTTGGGGAGGGGGGCCGGTGGGGATGACAGACATGGATAAAGGGGCTGCTAGTGGTAAAAGCCTTGAAAATAAAAGAGAAAGGGGGGAAACGCCACCGAACACACAGGGATTGAAACCTCCAAAAGCCCAAGGTTGGTGGGAATCCAGCACCAGGGTGGGGGGGTCCCCAGAAGGCCAAGGGAGCGTCGGAGCCCTGGGGGAGGGGAGAGGAGCCAAGGGAAGGCCTCCAGCCCTGGCAGACCAGCACTACTGCCAAGCAGCCTCCTGGCCGCCCAGTCTGTCCTTAGGCTGCAGCTCAGCAGGCCCCCGGGGAGGTATTGGTTGCAAGCAAGCACCTGAATATTGCCTAATGGAACCAGCCAAAGCCCAACTTAAACCACGTGAGAGGAGAGAGGAGGCCTGGCAGCAGCCCAAAGCCTCCTCAGGCCTCCTCAGGCTTCTCATCTTCTGCCCCATTCTCAGAGTCCCTTAGCCAGGACAGGGCCTGCTGCTTCCAAAGTCACCCAGGTGGTCAAGTCGCTGCTTAGCCATAGGCCTCTGGCCGCCAGCCTCTGAGCTGGGCAGGGATCCACAGACCCTTCCCAGAGTCCCCGGGCTACCTCGACACCCGCCCCCCACACCCGGTCCCGCCCCCGGTGGACGGCGAGGGTGTGTGCCCTAAGGGGCTGAGGCCAGACCCGGGCCAGGGCTTGTGCTGTTCAGAAGACGTAACCCCACCAGCTTGGTACCTCTGTCCACCGGGTCCATGAGAGAGCCCCGGGCCCCACCCACCAGTCCCATTCAGTCTGTCTTGACGTGGCCGTTGGCCATCGCCAGGGGGCCACTGGGCTCCCCGGGCTCAGCGTCCTTGTCAAAGCGGAGGCGGAGGGTGTTGCGGATGATGAACTGCTCCATGATGAGGGACCCGCAGAACCAGGGCACGGCGTACTCCAGGGTGATGAGGCCCATGAAGTCAAAGTCGAACTGGGAATAGTCCCAGGGACAGGCGTTGAACTGGCGCAGGATGAAGCCGGTGGTGAACTCCCACAGGTAGGTCCAGAGCGTGTAGATGAGACAGCGCACCAGCAGTGGGCAGCGGCCGCGCAGGCGCAGGTACATGCGCTCCACGATGAGGATGGAGGTGCCGTAGATGAAGAGAGCCCACACGCTCGTAACCCCAGGGAACTTCCAGTTAAAGTTCACCACGAACTCCCAGGCCGCCGTGAACATCACCTCGCAGAAGTAGCCGTGGATGGCATACAGGTACCAGCGGGACAGCGCCGTCAGGGGCTCGGCAGATGCCATGGCGCCGAGTGGGGCTGGCTGCTGGGACACAAAGGAGACAGGTGAGGGAAGGAGGGACGGAGCCCTCCTCCTGCCTTCCCTCGTGCAGCTCAGGTCTCTGCCATGACCAGGCTGGAGGGGATTCCAAACCTGCCTCTACCTTTCTCTTTGGTTACCAGTCATATTCTTGACACTATTTCATGTTCATTACTTTATTCCCTATTCCTCACCTTAGCCAGGTGGGCATGAGAAATGAAAGGAAGAAAATGAAAAGTTCCACTGGCTTCCTCTGACCAGCCCTACTCAAATACTATTGGAAGGAGGTATATCCTACACTCCCTAAACTTTGTTTGGATTATCTGTGGTCAGTGGAAGAGCTGGCTGTCCTGGCCTGCCAGTCACCCCCATTTCTAGGCTACTAGCTGATTCATCTCTTCCTGCACTTCTTTTCAAACAACTCCACATCACTCATATTTCTGGGATCTTTCTAAGCAACCTATCACATTTATCTTGTGCGTGTGTGTTAGTTAACATATACATAACATGTACTGCGTTAGCCATTTTTAGGTGTACAGTTCAGTGACATTAAGTACAGTCACACTGTTGTGCAACTGTCACCATCATCCATCTCCAAAATTTTTTCATTATCCCAAACTGAAATTCCATACTCATCAAACACTCGCTTCTCACCCCCTCCCCCCCACCCTGGCAACCGTCATTCCACCTTCTGTCTCTATGAATTTTACTACTCTAGTTACCTCTTTTCAGTGGCATCATATTGTAATTGCCCTTTTAAGACTAGCTTATTTCACTGAGCATCGTGTCTGCAAGGTTCATCCATGTTGTAAGCATGTGTCAGAATGTCCTTCACTTTTTAAGGCTGAATAATATTCATTCCACTGTGATCTAGCTACCTATCTAGATATGTCACATTAAAAAAACATTTTTTATGTTTATTTTTAAGAGAGAGACAGAGCATGAGTAGGGGAGGGGCAGAGAGAGAGAGAGAGACAGAATCTGAAGCAGGCTCCAGGCTCTGAGCTGTCAGCACAGAGCTTGATGTAGGGCTTGATGCAGGGCTCAAACTCACGAGATGTGAGATGATGACCTGAGCTGAAGTCGGACGCTTAATCCACTGAGCCACCCAGGCACCCCCTATGTCACCTTTTATTTATCCATTTGTCCATGAATGGGTTGCCTCCACCTTTTGGCTATTGTGAACACTGCTGCTATGAACATGGGTATACAGATATCTGTTCTAGTCTCTGCTTTCAATTCTTTTGGATTTATATCCAGGAGTAGAATTGCTGAATCATATGGTGATTCTGTGTTTATTTTCTGAGGAATAGCCTTGCTGTTTTCCACAGCAGCCATACCATTTTACGTTCCCACCAACAGTACTCAAGGATTCCAATTTCTCCACATCCTTGCCAGCACTTGTTATTTTCTGGTTTTTTGATGATGGTCATCCTAATGGGTTGAAAGTGGAAGCTCGTTGTGGTCACATTTGTCTTTCACTGCTCCATTAAGCAGGTTTTGGTGTTGGTTCCAATGTTGAAAGGAAACCAGTGGGCTGACAGTCCTCTCTTACTTCGTATTGCCTTCCTCTTCTCTCTTCTCAACCCCACCAGTCTTTAAGGCTCCATCCTGCTTCCCTGAAGGCTGGCCCCCAGATCTCTCAGCTTTTTCCTTGCCCTCCATCAGTGACTGTCTGGATGACTCAGTTGCCTCTTTCTCCAGTGCCACCCTGTTTGCTGTTATAAGGCATATGCCCTCTGATCCAGCTAGCTAGTACACAGCTAGCTAGCTGTGTATTCCTTGAGGGAAGGGACTATTTTCCAGTCCTCTGTTCTGCAGCCTTGGCACAAGCCTCTCCAGAGCAGGCAGTCTCTAAACGATGCATGTTTGGGTGTGTGTGTGTGAGGGGGGTGAGGGGAGCAGTTCAGGGCTGCATCAGGAATGGAAAGGCAGATGATGAAAACATGCATCCCAGCTCTGTCAGCTGCCAGTGGACACCAGGCTTGACACTTCTGTCAAGGTGGGAGAGGGGACAGAGGTTAACAAGATGTATATGTAGTCTGCATGCCTGTCTGGGAATCCCAGCCTCATCTTTCAGCTAACACAGACCTAGTCACAATTAATAACCCACCTCAATACCCTCCCTTGTGGATTGCTTTGTGGTCTTCCAAGCACTTCCATTTACATTTTGTCATTGGTTTTTACAAAATTAAGATTCATATGAATGACAGGTAGTTTAACTCCTGTTTTTTAAGAGAGACAGTTGGGGCTCAGAGAGAGGTCATTTGCCCCATATCCCAGGGCCAGTAGATGGAAAGGCTAAGACTAGGATCCACATCTCCTGGTTTCTGCTTCAGCACCCATCCCCTTGCACACCACTGCCCATCTAGACATGTGCGCCTGATGGTACTCCCCTCCTCAAAAACATTCAGTGGCCCCCCATTTCCTAATGAAATGTCACAGCATTCTTGGCCTGGCATTCAAGACTCACTAGGATCTCATGCCAGCCTACTTTTTCAGCCTTATTCTCACAGGCCAACTCTCCCGGTCTTCCCTCCCCTCCTTGTAGATTCTATCCGTGTATTTCCTGTGGCCTTTCCTCTCACCTCCACAAGCACAAACCCAGCTTCCAGGTTACCTTCAGAACAAAATCTTTTTCATCCTCCCCGCCACAGTCCTCCCCTCCCCCCACTAAATAGCCATAGCACTCACTCTATCTCTCTTTGGCCCAGATGATTTCCTGTTTTATTATGTTGATAACATTCAGTCCCCATCCAGATGTTTTTCCTGTGTTCTGCACCTCTGTATCCCACTCCTTCCTGAACACTTCCACCTAAATGTCCTATAGGCACCTCAAATCCTTTCCTAAATCAGACTCATTATCTTTTCCCCAAAACTTGTCTTCCTCCTGTGACCCCAGTCTGATTAAAGGAACCACCAAGCACCCAGTTAGCAGCCAGAGGCTCTAGTGTCATGCTAACTTCCTCTGCTGCGTCTCCACTCGAACATGAGCTCCCTGAGAATAAGGACCTTGTCCGTCTGGTTCAGTACTGCATCCCCACTGCCTACAATAGTGTCTGGCACACAGCATTCAATGAAAAAAAAAAAAAGACATTTATTAATAGTTTATAATTGCTACGTAAGTCATTCCAAAACTCAGTGGCTTCAATCAACTCTCATTTGTTACTACTACTTGTGTGTCTGGGTTAGGGGATCTTGGGTGGCCTCGATCATGAGACTGCTTGTCATTTGGGGGTTCTGTCCTATCCTTGGCTGGGGTGGCTCTTATCTACTTATCTCACATCCCAGGCACGCTTTCTCATGGCAAGGGCAGAAGCACATGAACGAGCAAGCCCTGCTGCACCCATGCTTTTTTTTTTTTTTTTAATTTTTTTTTTTTTTTTTTTTTTTACTGTTTATTTATTTTTGAGAGAGAGAGAGAGACAGAGCATGAGCAAGGGAAGGGCAGAGGGAGAGACACACACAGAATCTGAAGCAGGCTCCAGGCTTCGAGCTGTCAGCACAGAGCCTGATGCGGGGCTCGAACTCACAAACTGTGAGATCGTGACCTGAGCTGAAGTCAGATGCTTAATCAACTGAGCCACCCAGGCGCCCCTGCACCCATGCTTTTCAAGACTCTGGTTAACTCATGCCCACTAACATCTTCTTGATCAAAACAAGTCACATGGCAAGGCCACCAAGTCAGCCATTACCTCCTGTCCTTTCCACCACTTAAATATCTTTGAAATCATCTCTTCCTCTTCACTCCTCTTTCTCATTGCTGCTGCTCTGCTTTAAGCTGTCACCATCTCTCACCCAGATGCCCCCAGGTGTCTTCCAGGGGGTGCCTGGAAGGTGCCTATTCCTTTCCAATCCACTCATCACACTAAGAGCATGTAGAGGGCGCCGGGGTGGCTCGGTTGGGTAAGCATCTGACTTCAGCTCAGGTCGTGATCTCACAGTTTGTGGGTTTGAGTCCCACGTCCGGCTCTGTGCTGACAGCTCAGAGCCTGGAGCCTGCTTCGGATCTGTGTCTCCCTCTCTCTCTGCCCCTCCCCCACTGGTGCTCTGTCTCTGTCTCTCAAATAAACATTAAAAATTTTTTTAAAGAGTATGTAAAAACAGCAATCTTTCTCAAACGCGAATTTGATATTTCTCCCCATGTGGGCCTATTAGTGGATCTTTACCATCTATGCAATAAGGCTCAAACCCCTAGGGATGGCTGGCAAAGCCCTTTATGAGCCACCTCTGCCTCAGATCTTGTCCTCTGGATCTTTTCATTACTGCTTTTGCTACCTGGGGTGCCTTTCCCAACTGCTACGGCCACCACCACCCCCAACCCATGGCCCATGAGCCCATAATCTTCAAGGTCCAGCTTCTCTGTGAAGATTTTCCTGAACACCTCCAATTCCAGAGCTATCTGCTGCCCTGTTTGTCCACCTCTGCACCCAGTTCACTTCTGTGACAACAGTTAGCACTATGCTTTGCTATGCACCAGTGGCCCCTTGATGAACGTTTATTATAATGTTAAGAGGAAAAAAAAGCAGGATTCAAAACTAAATAATTAATATGATTTTGATTTTGCAAAAGCCTACATACATGTAAACGTACAAAAAATTAGCCATAATCATCTCTGGAGGGTGACATCACAAGTGATTTTTATTTCCTTTTTTAAACTTCTCGTATAGTCTAAAAATTTTTTCTACCAAGTATGTATAAACTTTTACAAAAATAAAATTTAACTTAAAACTGTTTGTTGTATGAATATGTATTAATCATCTTTGTGCCTTGTATAGAGAAGATATTCAACAAACTTGCCAGACAAATGAACCTTAGGACACCTGAAGTCCTGAAAAATTAATGCAGGCTGTTCCCTCCTGAGCCATCATCACCAACAACAAACCATGCCTCACAGGTTTGAATAACATAAAGTGGTTAAGCCCAGGGGCTCTAGACTCTAACTTTCTGATTCAAACGGGCTGGTACCCTTCACCTGTGGGCTCCAGGGCACGTTACCAGACCTTTCTATAAAACGGTTTCCTTTTTCCCTCAGTTTCCTTATAGATAAAGGGAAAATAACAAGAGTACTTCCGAGGATGACTGTAAGGATGAATGAGCTAATAGACGCTACTGAACTTATAGCAAATGCTCAAGAAAGTGTGGCTGTCACTTCTGGCACAGAGATGGGCTTCCTGGTGAGCTTCTCCCACTTTGAGTGCCACCTCGTACCCAAGGCGGGACATTCTGCCCCTGTCCTCACTAGCGGTTGGGCAGCCTTCCTTGCCAAGCAGGTCAGGTTTTCACCTCCACCCAGAGCACAGCCCAGCAGCCAAGCAACCCTGTGAAACCAATAACCACACACGCAGCCCCTGAGGAAACAAAGGTTGCATAGAGGAGGGCTTGGCCAGCTTCCAGCCTCTGTGTGGCTGGGGAGGTTTAATGGAAAGGGGGGGGGGCGGCACTCAGAACTAGCCCTCTGAGGTCCAGGCTTGAAAAGCAGGGTGGAACGAAAGGGCCAGCATTCCTGGCAAGCTTCTCACACCCTCATTCTATCCTGAACCCCCAACAGGCTTTTAGACCCCTGGAGTGGGAGAGAACAGATTGAAGCTCCAGGGAAACTCACTGAGAATGAGGAGGGGCCCATGACCCCAGGCAGGGGGGCTGTGGTGGCCTGGAAACCACTTTGTCTCCCACCCAACTCAGGCCCCTCTGAACTTAGGTCTGTCCACCTGACCTGCACTGGCACCTCTGGCCCCTCTGGCCCACAGGATCCTGTTCATCCTATGCAGCATCCTGACATAACTAATGGAGTCCTCGGGTCAGCACCCCACCTTAATGTTGACTTTAAAACCCTGCTCATCTTTAGAGATAGCCAAGGTTTCCCAGTCAGTAACAACTTGTGGGGTCCAGTCACACCCCCTGGAAGCAGGTGACTTTAAAGAGCTGGACCTCCAAACCTTAGAGCAGAAGCAAGCAAGAACAAAGGAATAGCCATTAAACAGTGGAAGGAGGGCAAGATGTTGAACAGAAGAGAGGATGGAGAAGAGAGAACAGGGTGAGTCCAAGGCCTGGATTCCATTTCTGGAACCTTCCCTACCTGGAAGAACATGGGTAGGCAGAGGGGAAGCATACCTAGGCCAGGTCAGGCTGTATCTGTGGGGTTTTGCCAGAAGAACATGCCTAGTCCATGTGAGACAAAAAGGAGAAACTGGACGTCCTGGCTGGAGACAGGAGATGAGGGGGAAAGACAGAGAAAGGGGATGTGAGACAGTGTTATCAGCTGGGATGGCAGCTCACACTGTGGTGGGACAGACACTAACATTAGAAGCGGCATTGGCTTGGGTAGATTTGCAAAACTCCACTCCCCAAACCCAATGCTAATACTCATGGGAGCCATGCTTAAACTTTGAGCTGGGACAGGCTCCCTGACCCCCTGCTGGCCCAACAGACCCATATCCCTGCCCAGGCCTCCCCCCACCCGAGCCCTTTCCCCACATTCTTCCAGTACCTCCTTGCTCGGCACTGAGATCAGAGACCTGGGAAGGCCTGCATCAGGAAGAACCAGTAGCTCACTGGACATTGGCCTCTTTCTCCTGGTGACAAACACAACCATCCTGAGAACGATGACACAAAGACAGGATGGCCCAGGAAAGAAAACTCAAGGTGAAGTGAGGAGGAGAGCGTGGGCAAGGATGAAAACAAGAAGGAGAAAAGAGCTGTGGACGGTTTCACATGCAGGATATGGAGAACAACACTCATGTACAAGAGCCTTCATACTTGTTGATAAAAGGGCCTGGGAATACGGAGTTCCAGCCAAGGGCCAGAACTCAAGGTGACTTGGTAGAGCAGGGCACCATCCCCCACCCCCCCAAGGGGACAGGTGATAGATGACTTTGTGGGGAGGGGGTCAGAATCTTGCTCCCTAGGAGTATCTCACCAGCTTCCAGAACCTGCTGAGTTATTCCCTACGCAGAGAGCACAGCAAGTTGAGAGGGGCGAAGAGAATGCCACAAGTCTGAGACAGGCTGGAGGCAAAACCAGATAAGGCAACTGCCTTTGGTTTTACTCAAAACTCTCATCTTGTTCCAGGAAGCTAAGGTGCCACAACACAATGACCCTGGGAATTTCTGTCCAGAGGAGCATCTTGATAGAAAATCGGGATTCCTCTTATATGCAACCAGGCTGGGCAGGGCTTCGCCTCATTACTAGGCCTCTTTCACCTCATTTACTTCCCCATTCCTAGGCACCAAAATCGCTACAGTTCCATGTGCTGGGGAGAGACACAGCCCTTATAGGGGGCCCCTGGGAGCAAGGCAGTAGAGGCGGGGGGCGGGGGGGGGGGGACTCTGAGTCCAGCCCCCTGATAGGCTCTGTGCTGGAAGTGAGTGGAATCTATGAGGGGTGGGCAGGTGTCCTAACATCTGGGTGAAAGATGCAAGGTCTGAAACCATCCTCACCTTGCACTGTGGTAATCAAGTTGGGAGGGGTGAGGGTGGGAGGAACATATGGGCTTGCTTCAGGGCCAGAAAGGAAACAAGCAGATCTAAATACCTGTGGTCACTGGCTAGCCCAGACACCATAGAGTTCCACCCTTTCTTGCTATGGGCATCCCCCAGAAAACTCTTTGGGATGGTCTTCCTGCTACCTCCCAAGTCACAGTAATCATCAGCCACTCTTCTCAGCACTTACTAGGTATTAACTCAGATAATATTCAAGCCTATTTTATAGATGGGGCAATTGAGGAAGGGGAAGTCTTAATAAGTCTTAAGAATTACAGCTATAAAAGCCAGAGCTAGGATTCAAACCCAGCAAGTCTGGCTCCAGAGCCTTCATTCCCAATCAGCACACCGCACTGCCCTTGAAGCTGACTACAGGCTCCTCTATAGGCACCACCACTTTCTGAGTTTCTGCTTCTGGAAGACTAGGATGGTATATGGAGAGGAAACAAGAAGCAAGAGCAACATGAACCTCTAGGTAGATCATCAATGAAGCCCAGAACAGGTGTCAGAGCCATTGCAGGCTCTCGTCCTATTCTGAGAGGCCAAGTTCTGTTCTAAGGCCAAGTTCTGGCAAGATCCACACAATGATCCTCCAGGGTCATAGCGGACCCTCACAGGACCATGGTAGCAGCCACCCCTGAGGGCCTCAAGGTGTGTGCCATTCAAAGACCTTTCACCAAGACACACACTGGTCCCCGTCAGGCTACCCTGACTGCCAGCCCACCCTCATATTGGCTGGGAATCTCAGATGGCCCAGCCCTGCCGTGGACATTCAGCCAAGAGCAGTGACCAGCATCACACTGCCCAGAGAAGCCTGGTGCCTGGAGCAGCACCAGGGAGAGTGTCAGGAGCAACCATTCCACACAAAGCAGCAGGCCAAAGAGGATTTTAGAAGGCCTCAGATGCTAAGCAAATCCCAGCTGGCAGACACAGGAGGACAAGTGGGCCTGGAGAACACAGCCTGGCACAGAGGTTCGCCAGGGCTCAGGCAGTAAAGGGCACCTAGCAGTTGGGGCTCTGAGGCTGGGCATCCTGAGTGTTGCCTGCAAGGCTCTTTCCAGACCTCACTTGGCTGCTTCTGTATTGTTACTCAGATCTCAGCTCAACTGTCACCCCTGAGACCTTCTCTGGTCTCGAATCCAAAACAGCCTTCCCATCACTGACATCATCATATTTCATTCCTCCAGCACTTTCACTTTCTACTATTTTGCTACTTGTTTGTTGTCTGTCTCCTCCAACTAGAATGAATGCTCCATGAGGGCAGGGGCTCTGTCTTGTTCACTGCTGGGTTCCCAGTGCCTACAACAGTGCCTGGTGATAAGACCCACTAATACTTCTGGCATGGATGGATGAATGAATGAATGAATGAATGGGCCCACACAGGCACAGGCTCTTAAATACTGATAAGGGCAGGTGTAAACAGCTAGCAGCTCAGCCTTTCTCTTCTCCCCTTTCTTGGCAGATATAGCCTTTAAAATTTTTCAATGCTAACATTTTAAAATATCTTTATTATTTTTCCTGATTATAAAAGTAACATGTGCTCACACCTGAAATTTAAACATTATGGAAAGGAATGACCTAGAAAGTAAAAATCTTCCATCACCCCACATCTTAGAGAAAGTCACTGTTAATGGTGTGTTGTATATTCACCTGGATTACATTTAGCTTTAAAAGAAGCAAATCCATGTATCATAGAAAGAAAAGGAATTCATAATTCCACCACACTAGCAGCCATTATCACTTCTCCCTTGCAATTTTTTCTCATGTGTTTATTTTACAAGTTGCTTTAATGTACTTATTCTATAACCTGACATTTTCACTTATTATAAAATAATCATTTCCCCAGTTGTTATATTGCTTTTGTTCTCATTATTATAATGGCTATGTGATATTCCACCAGGTGGAAAACTATAATTTACTTAACTTAGGTGTTCAGAAAAGGGAGACAGAACAATTGTTTCCCACTCTCACTATTACAATGACACCACAAGAAACATCTTTTTTTATGCCTGTAACAAAAGAATTCAGCCTTTTCCTTCTCTAGGAATATATCCTAAAGAAAGATTTCTTTTTTTTTTTTTAAGTAGGCTCCATGCTGGGTGTAGAGCCTAACACAGGGCTTGAACTCACAACCCTGAGATAAAGACTTGAGCTGACCAAATGTCCATCAACTGATGAATGGATAAAGAAGATGTGGTGTAAATATACAATGGAATATTACTCAGCCATCAAAAAGAATGAAATCTTGCCATTTGCAATGATGTGGATGAAACTGGAGTGTATTATGCTAAGCAAAATAAGTCAGAGAAAGACAAATACCACGTGATTTCACTCATATGTGGAATTTAAGAAACAAAACAGATGAACATAGAGGAAGGGAAGGACAAATCAGCTAAAAACAGAGAGGAAGGCAAACCATAAGAGACTCTTAACTATCGAAAACAAACTGAGGGTTGATGGAAGTAGGCAGGTGGGGGATGGGCTAGATGGGAGATGGCTATTAAGGTGGGTACTTGTGATGAGCACTGGGTATTATATGTAAGTGATGAATCACTAAATTCTACTCCTGAAACCAATACTAAACTATATGTTAACTAACTTGAATTTAAATACAATCTTGGAAGGAAAAAAAAGATAAATAATTAATAAAAAATAATAATAATAAAGACCTGAGCTAAGATCAAGAGTTGGACACTTGACTGACTGAGTCACCCAGGCGTACCTTAAAGAAAGATTTCTTAATAACTCCAGAAATGGGATCACTGGACCAAAGGGTACAACAGTCTTAGGGATGATGGTGTAGATTGCCCTGGGGAACTCTGTGTTATGTGGGGAATAGGTCTCTGGTCTGAGTCACCGTGCTCCCACAGTGGCCTCTGTGGCCATCTCTGTGCACCCACCCCACACCCACAGTTCAGGCTTGCACTACCCTAGCTACAAATCAACTTCCTGAAAGAGCCTCCAACCATAAACTGATTTTGCAAGCCCAGGCTGAGTGAAAAATAAATGCTAGCCCTGAGTTTTAAACTCCCACCGGCACTAGAGTCAACATCTACCTACAGCTGAGAAATACCTAGTTACCTTTGCCCTCCCTGCATGCTCCTATGTGGAAGCTAAGCCTCCCGGTTCCTATATGCCAGCCCAGCAGCTCCCAATAGCCCATCCAGTCAGGAGTGTAAAAGCACTGGCTCTCCCTGCCCTGTCTTCCAGGGGACTTCCCTGCCTGCTGGTCCCTGATCCCTCACTGGGACTGTTTGCCCTATGCAGACAATAGCCTTTAGGCCAGACAGGCCTTTGGGGCTTGGGAAAGCAGCCAATTGTCTTTTTTTTTTTCTTTTAATTTTTAAGTTTATTTACTTTTGAGAGAGAGAAAGAGACAGAGCATGAGCGGGAAAGGGGCAGAGAGAGAGGGAGACCCAGAATCCAAGAAGCAGGTTCTAGGCTCTGAGCCATCAGCACAGAGCCCGGCATGGGGCTCAAACCCACGAACCGTGAGATCATGACCTGAGCCAAAGTAAGATGCTCAACCGAGACACCCAGAAGCCCCAACCAATCGTCATTTTCTAAAGCACCACTGAGGACAAGCCAGAGGTTAAGGCTGGAAAGAAAGCCCATATGAGGACAGGTGAGACTCCACAGTTGGGGGTCCCCTGCTCTCCATGCAGTTATCTGGACTTGGGAGGAGGAAAACTTCCTCCTAACAGGCCAAAAGCAGCAGAGAACTTGCTCCTCTTGACCCCTTGGTGGCCACTTTTATGGCAGCTAAGGCACCACTAATCCCTCACCTCCCAGTGCCCTGGGTGCTCTACCCAAGGCCTTGTGAACTGTTCATAGCATCGGAGCAGAATCTGGAATCCCAGATGAGGTACAGTTCTCATTGCAGAGAGGTAAAGCCCAGGGCCCAAAGCATCCACGAGCCTACAGATAAGAGAGAGAATTTGGGAAGATGTCATCTCCTATGTGCTGGGTGTCTGACATCATTTGTGTCGGCCAATCTGGGTCTGGCACAGTTTTTAGAGGCCATGTGGCTATAAGATGGCTCCAACACATGAAACGGCCTGAAACTGCTGGACATTCCCCTCCTATTCCACAACTATAGCCCTGTGACAGGCCCTTGGACAGAACACAGGCTCATAATGAGAACCTCCAGACCTGTGACCATGCTGCCGAGGCAGGGAGGGCTGATGATCCCCGGGGATCCTGTAACATACTCACTTATCACACCCTTGAGTGCACAACTCAGAACAGACATCAGGATCACTGTCCAGGAGTGTCCCAGGTTAACCTTTCTCCTGCTGCCTGGCTGGGCCTCCGTGCCATTCTCAGCAGCGTGGGCAAGCATCAGCCCCAGGGCTCAGCTGATCCTTGGCTAGTGGATGGGTGGCTTCCATGTGTCCCTGGGAATAAAAGAGGAGGGGTTCATTAGCTTCAACTGCCCCAGCTCCAACCCACCAGGCTAGTCGGAGGGGCAGCCTCAAGGTGAACGCTACAATTGCCTGGGCTCCGGGTTCAGTACCAGGCAGTCAGCCCATCCAGGCCACTGGGCCCCTGTCCTGGAACCTATTACCTCCTCTGTGCCATCCTGCTTGCTCAGGTCTGGTTAATCCAGCAATGACAGCCTGGGATGGATCCCAGGCAATTCACACTCGGGGCTAGGACTTAGGGCTTCTTGCACCATGAGTAAATGTGTGCACATTTGTAAATCTGAGAGGGGGTATAATTTTAGAATCCAGTGCCATTCTCATTTAGCTTTGAATTACACTCTCACCTTCACCCTGCAGTGGCTACATCTTTCTCAAGGGCGGTCAAGAACCCCAGACAAGTAGGGCATTTGGGGTGTCAAGCACAACTACACAGAAAAACAAGCACACCAACAAAATGTGTGCTAGACCCTCTCCCTGCAATAATCCCACCACCCTAATATTTATTTCATTCTATTATATCACTGTGATTGTTGAGGCCCTTCCTATTAACATCAATAACATAAGGGTGCCTGGGTGGCTCAGTCGGTTAAGAATCCGACTTCAGCTCAGGTCATGATCTCACGGTTTGTGGGTTCTAGCCCCACATCTGACTATGTGCTGACAGCTCAGAGCCTTGAGCCTGCTTCAGATTCTGTGTCTCCCTCGCTCTCTGCCCCTCCCCCACTAGCATTCTGTCTCTGTCTCTCAAAAACGAACTAAAAAAAAAAACCCACATTAAAAAATTAAAAAAAAAAAAAAAACCAGACTACATGCTGATACAAATCTGGCCCCTGGCCACATACATCTTTTTTTTTTTTTTTCAACGTTTATTTATTTTTGGGACAGAGAGAGACAGAGCATGAACGGGGGAGGGGCAGAGAGAGAGGGAGACACAGAATCGGAAACAGGCTCCAGGCTCTAAGCCATCAGCCCAGAGCCCGACGCGGGGCTCGAACTCCCGGACCGCGAGATCGTGACCTGGCTGAAGTCGGACGCTTAACCGACTGCGCCACCCAGGCGCCCCGCCACATACATCTTTTTAATATATACCTAAGATTTGAACATTTGATAGATATTCCGGCTTTATATGAAAGTCCTGAAGCTTCTCTGAAAACCCCTTGAGTGCAGCACCATCTGCACGAGACTAAGGACAGAAGTCAGGCGCAGCGTGGCCCTATAGCAGGACAGGGGTGGAAGCCGGGACCATTCCCCCCACGGATGGCCAAACAGTCCTCCACAGAGGCGCCACCCGAGCTGGTGCCCACAGCCAGCTTCCTCCCTGCCCATACCTCCCAGGCTCTCTGAGCTCCCTGAGCTGGCAACTTGCAAGGCAGCATGGGAGCCGAGGAGAAGTGAAAGGGCAGAATTCACTGCATGCACAGGTGCTTGTGGCCCAGAAGGCTGTGCACCCCTGGGTCACCAGCCGCTGCACCCCCCTCTCCCTGCACTGAGACAAGTGAAGGACGGAGAGCAAAATGCAGTGGGCTGCTGTGCTCCCTGGCTCCTCCCCAGCTGCTCTACATACAGAAGCCTCAACCTGCCCCACCTGTCGATCCTCCTCCCTTCTCCCAGCCAGCCTGGCACATACCCATTACCTCAAGGAAAGGGCTTTCATGGGGCATGTCCGATACCCCCTCTACCCCCAGTACCACCATGACCCGTGCCTGGGAGTTCAATCTCACCCACCAGCACTTCCCCTTCCCAGGGGAACTAAGCAGGCCACATCAACAAGCACGAGACAAAACAGAAACAGAAACCAAAGCCCACATCCTGGCAGCACAGCCTGCTGGTCGCTGCAGTCAGCCCTGGGAGCCTGCCGCTGCTGGCTGAGATGCCGCCCTGGCAGATGAAGCCGCTGCAGTCAGAAGAGGCTCCTTTCCGAGGCTGGCCTGGCACAGGACACCTCCTGCTTCCTGGTCTGAGGCTCTTCCACCAGGGAGCTGCTGGGGGCTGGACAAGGAGGCAACAGTCTAGCAGGGGTCCCACCCCTGCCTCCAAGTACACATGTTGTCCCCAGCCCCCGCTGACACTCCCTGGCCCCTCAGAGCAGGTCCCTGGTGTAGGTGGCATGAGGCTCCTTTGTGGACCACAGGGCGTGAACTAGAAGTTTTTGGAGCATGTGAATGTGTGAAGAGCCCTTATAGCAACTAATGTGGGCAGAACTTAAAACTCTTTTTCCAGTACATCATCCCTCATGATTCTCCCAAGACTCCTGCAGGGAGGGCAGGAGTTATCACCACCCACCCTACCCCACTCCCACCCCCAATCCCATTTCAGAGACGAAAACTCTCTGAATCTCAAGACATTAAGAGATTAGGCCAAATCTACACATTTGACTCAAACCCTGGTCTTTAGGCTCCAGAATCACCCCTCTCCCCATACATCATGACTTCAAGCTGCTTCCCATACGTCTGCATGCACCTGTCCCTCATTCACTATAATCTATTTAGTCTGTTCTGTAAGCCGCTTATTTGTAAGCATACAGCCCGAGTCTGTCCGTCCAGCTTCATCAACATGCCCAGGCGCTCCTCTGAGACCTGCTCCCTCCTCATTCCTTTGTGAACCCTCCTAAGCCCCCAGCTATTCCATCACTGATGTTCCCACAGGACTTTGAACATCCTTCCATTGAAACATAATGTCCCATCTTAAAGTTATTATTGTCTGTTTCCCCCTCCACATGATGAATTCCTCGAGGCCATGGAATTTCTTTTGGATGGATGGACAAGCAAGGCTGAGAAGGGCCTAGCTAAATGCTTGGGTGATTGCACCATCCAGTGTTATCAACCAAACAGTGATGTCTAGTGTTCTTCCCTAATTTTTAGGCCACCTCATCATGGAAGGGCTCTCTCCCACAAAGCACCATAAATATTGGTTTACAGCAGGATGATGTTCACTCTCCTCCCACCTCCAAGAGCCATCACCTGGACAGAGGGGTCAGGACAGACGAGTGGATGCCTTGGGTAGGGACAACAGAGAAGACATGTCACACGAGGAAGGCTAGGGAAGGAACAAAATGTCCCAGGCATCCCAGGAGAAACTGCAGGCTCCTATGTGGGCAAGGGTCCAAGCTGAGGCTCAGGTCAGAGAATAACAATGCCTATTCTGTTATTTCTACAATGTGCTGGCACTCTCAAAAGGCACATCCAGTTTTCATGCACATAGCATTCATTTCCCAAAGAGGTTTAACCAGCAGCTGCTGGCAGGAAAGTCCCTCTGCATCATTCTCTCCCCTCCACTATAACTATTTAGGGTAAGCTGGACTTGCAGGATTGAAGCTCTACTTCCCTGACCGGAACCTAAAAACCAAACCTCCCCCCACTCTCCGCCCTCTCTCCATGGCTCAGAACCTAAGACTGGAGCCAGGAAGTGGCAGGCAAATACATCCCTTTGTCCCTCTCTATCTCATCATCCCCAGATCTCCCCTCAACCCTAGGTGCCTACAAAGTAAAGAGTAAATGCCCCCCAAAACCCACCGGGGGAGCCCTCTGCTTACTCAAAGTGTCCTGGTTCTTCCCACGGGATGCAGAATTGCTTTTACTTGTCCTGTAGTAAGACCAGCTCAGAACACAAGCAGATTTGGCAACTTCTGGAGTCAGTGAGAGACTATGTGAAAGTGCAAATGCACCTGTGTCTACTCAGCTCCCTCAGGGGAAGACCCAAGCCCTTGGGCCTGACTGCCATGGAAGAGGTTGGTGTACCTGGGAAACAGGCTGCCCACACGCTCCATTTGACCCTGTCCTTCCACTCCATGCCCCCTAGTTTAGGGCTTAGAGTCTAGGTTTCTCTGCCTGCCGGACATCTCACCAATCTGTCTTCTTCCTCACTTGCAGGCTACTCTGTCCTGTCACCCTCCTCTCCTTCCTTCCTTCTCCCCAACCAGCCCCTCCTGCCTTGCCTGCCTTTCTCCATGTCCCCTTCTAAACAAACCCTGACCACCCATCCCCTACACCTTGGAAGGTGGTCTCTGGCCCTGTGCCCCTCCTCTTTCCTTCCCACCCCACCCCCTGGCCCTGGGTAGCTGCTGCCTGCTGCCTGAAAGGCTGGACAGCTGCTGGGCTCTCTAATTAGCTGCCTGGCTGCCGTCCCAGAGCAAGGCATGTGTTACAGTAAAGAGCTGCCTCACCTCCCCTTCATCAATAATCCCCTATGCAGATCCCATCAGGCAGCAGCTGAGGGGCCCTGGAATCCTGGTCACGTGAGACCAGCAAGGCTTCTCCTGTCATCTGGAAAAGGACAGTCAGTAGCCTAACAGCACCACTAAGTGACCAGGAATTTATTTATCAAGGTTCTCCCTATTACTGCCCATGTCCTTAGGGTATCCCATAGGTTACCCCACCACCTCCATACCTTTGGAGCAATGGGAACCCTGCCCTGCCCCTTAGTTGCCTCACCAGTAGAGGCAGAAAGATGCCCAGTGAGCCTTTTGGAGGATAAGTGTGAGCCCTCTGAACAGCATGACACCCAGTGGCCTGCTTTTCACAGCTTTCTATAGCCAAGCCACCCCCAGAGATTTCTAAACAACCAGAGACTTAGTCCAAGAAGTCCCGTGGAGGCTAACATGTTTATTCAAGGTGTTGTATTCCAGTGGTCAACAAATATTTATCAAGCACCTGCTGAAGGCCAGGCACTGAACTGAGTGTGAATAAGACAATGCTCTTGCCCCCTTGGAGCTCACATCTCTGTGGGGAGACAATGATTAGGCTAGCTGACATGCCGTAATGTCTGATAATATGCCACAAAGAAGGGGAGATGCCTGGTGAGGACAGAGAAACTGGATGTGGAGAGCACGTCTTAAACTTCTCTAAGGAGGTAGCATTTGGGCATAGATGAGAAAGATGCAAAGAAGCCTTTCTTTCTTTCTTTTTTTTTTTAAGTGATTTGTGTGTGTGTTTGAATGTTTATTTATTTATTTTGAGAGAGAGCGAGCTCAGGGAAGCAGCAGCAGCAGCAGCAGAGAGAGAGAGAGAGAGAGAGAAAATTCCAAGCAGGCTCCACACTCAGCATGAAGTCCAACGTGGGGCTCGACCCCACCACCATGAGATCATGACTTGAGCTGAAATCAAGGGTCAGACACCCAATTGACTAAGCTACCCAGGCTCTCTGCAAAGAAGGCTTTCAAAGAGCTTTGGGAAAAGCATTCCAGGCACAGGGAATAGTAAGTAAAAAGACCCTGAGGGAGGAGCAAGCTAAAAAACAAGTTTGAGAAACAGCAAGGCCAGAGCAATTAAAAAGTGTAATTAAGGGGTCAAACGTTCCCTGCCCCTCATTGCAAAAGTCATCTGGTGGTCCCTACAGTGCCAGCTGGGCCATGGCAAAGCCCCAGTTGCCAAGGGGACATGCCCAGTACAATTGCCTTGTGGGCAGGGGCTGGAAGGTGCAGGCCCCAGTCAGCTTTGGCAATATATTTATTAACAAATAAAAGTAAAGTTAAATCTTTTGTTGACTGATGGCCTGGATTTTCCACCTGTTTCCCATCAAAAGAATTTAAGTAAATTTACTAGGCCTTCTCTAACCTGATTATTTCACTTTAACAAGAAAGTAAATGTTCCTTTTTAACTCCACCTAGTTTGTTAAGTTTTCTGTCATCTGAAATCAAGAAAATCCTGACTAACACAAGTAATTTTCCCCCACCTGGAACATACCTTTTTGGCATGAGAATCACGTATCTGAGCACCACCTGCCCACCTCTGCCGCCATGCAGACCAATGGCTCTGCCCTGGCACACAGGAGAACTGAGAATAAGGTCAGATGCCTAGCTAGCTGCGTCCCTCTCAGCAGGATGTCTATAGTTTTGGGGGCTCCAAACCTCCCTTCTGGGTGCTGCCCAGACTTTGTCATTTCCCCTTTCACCACACATGACCCTTGCCAGCAACCTAGCGTGCCTTGACTCTCTTCCACAAACTGGATATGGGAAAACTAATAGTGCAAGAACAAGTAGTGCACAACTAGATTGTTTTTCTATAAGCTCTAGAATAGCATTGTCCAATTTGATAGCTACATGTGGCTATTTAAATTTAAATTTACTAAAAATGAATAAAATTAAAAATTGCATCCCTCCATTGTACTAGCCACATTTCCAGTGTTCAACAGCTACATGTGGCTAGTGTCTACCATATTGGACAGTGCAGATATAAAACATTTCCATCATCACACAAAGTTGTATTGAGCTGCACTGCTCTGGAGCTTATCCAGGGTGACCAGAAGGCTGCCAGACATACAGACCTAAAACTAAGCTACATTTTCTTGCTCTTGGAAAAGCTTTTCTTGTGAATAGATACCCCTGCCCTTCCTCTCTTCCTCAGGCTCAGGCCTAGTTAACCATTGTTAAGATGGGGGGGTGGGGGGAGGGTGAACCATTGTTTTATGAAAGTCTGTGTCCACTGTGACTTATATCCAAGAACCAGGAGAGGGCTCTTGCTGAATGAGGTCAGCCCCTGCGTCTCTGGCTATAACTCAGTCTAGGGGTGCTGCCTGGAGTGTTTAAAAAGTCCAGAGTGTTTATTGGGCACCTCCTGTGTGCCAGACAGCTTCCACACAGAACCCCTCACAAGTCTGGGATGGAGGCATTAACTCAGATTTACTCAGGAGGGGTTGGAAACTCAAAGAAGTTAAAGGGAAGGTCAAGTTTTTACTAGCACTTTTTTCTCTTACACCACTCAGGAGAGATGGGGATGTATGGACAGGAAATAGGGACTTCATGTACCCACAGCAATGGGCCACCAACAGTTGACAGTGGGTTCTCATGTCAGCTGCCCCTCCCAGCATATTCAAGTCCACCAGGGCCTTGGGAGAGCTGCCTCCAAGGGTCTGCCCATGAAGGCCCAGTTATTGAAAGACACCACATTGAAACCACAGGAAGGCCACAATACAGAAGACAAACCTGAGAAGGTGGTAGGGGTCGGAACACAGACATGTGGCATTTCTCCTGGGCAAAGAAGGGAGGGGCATGAGAAAATTTTGTTATAGAAAGCTATATGAACCATGAGTTCCTTACCTGTGCCTCCCCATGTCCTGGGTAAAAACTCAACATATAGTAGGGACTCAACATCCAAGTGCAGAATGAGGAAAAAGGCAAGGCGCAGGTACTCCATGAGTGAGGGAGGAGGCCCGGCCAAGACAAGACTGAACAGCAGATGCACTGGGGGAAACACAGGAATGAGATGTACTGAAGGAGCTGTGACAGTTGCTGTCTGCTCTACATGTGACCCAATCTGAATGTCCCCTTCATTTAAATAATGGCCCAGAGGAAAGGACAGCATACACCCGGCTGGGTCCTGACTGCAGCCAGGCACTTCCACCATGAGCGTAAGCCCTGCAGCCCTGGCCCTCCACTCAGCCTCTCGCTGGACAGCTCCATCTACTGTGAAAGCACTGAGCCTTGCAGCATGTTCAAAATATGGCTCCAAACAGCACTTAGGCAAGAGTAATTAAAGGGATGTTATCGCAGTCAGTCTCTCATTAGCCACATAATTAGACTGCTGAAAATAATTAACATTCCTTTTGACAAAGGAAACAGAGGGCCCATTACATTCATTAGGACAACCTCAAACTAGCCTGAGGAAGGCTGAGAAGAGAACTCATCACCTCCCACCTCTGCACAGGACAGAGTCAGCATCAGGTAACACAGACCTGGTGATGAGTCCTGGCTGAGGCCTGGATGCCCCAACGTATGTGTTACAGATAAAAAGTAACACCCACACATATTCAGAGAAGAAAGACTTGAAGGAAATGCATGACTATATCACTATGGCAGGACCAGGGGAATATACCTGCCACCCCCAAGGCCCCAGAAAATGGCAGAAGAGACATTTTCTAGGAAGAGTAAATCCATTACAGCACCAGAAAACAAGGAGTGATATGGGGTCCCTGAAGATGGAAGGCAAATGGGAATAAACTGATGGAGAAACCACAACCCCCAATATAAAACCATGAAAAAAATAACAATATTAATAGTAACTGACACTCACACAGCATATAAATATGAGACACTATTCTTAGAACTTTGTATTATTTCATTTAATATTCACAGTAATCCTTTGAGATAAAAACTACTATCATCCTCACTTTATGAATAAGACTCAGAGTTACACAGCTTTCTCAAAGTCATGGTACTAATAAGTGCTGGGTTAGGATCTGAACCCAAGCAGGTGAGGCGAAGGGTTTTGTGCTCAGTCAGAGTAGCAGCTCTGGGGGCTCCAAGTTTGGAGCCAGCACACTGGGGGCTCATGAGAAGCCCTGAGTGATGGGTGATTGGATTTGGAGCAGCTGGGCCCCTATCCCACCTCTCCACCCATGTTTGTGTCCTGGAACTTGGGGCAGGGGGGCAAGGGACACCTAGACACCAGTCCCTAGCAGACACATCCCACCCCCTGTTCACAACCAGTGACTGGCATGGAACTAGGGTTCACAGAGTGGTGACTGAAAAATCTCACAATACAAAGAGAGGAACACATAACAAAGACTCACCAAACATTTGACAGAAACCAAAACTGCCAGAAAAGCACCAAATTTGAGAACAGAAGTTATAAAGAAAGCAAAATAAAGTTGACAGAATGAAATGTTTTTAAAGCACAATGAATATCCCCTGAGGGATGGGAAGGGCTACTGAATCCATGAACCAAAATAAGACTGACACCAGAAGAATGATAAAGATCTTACAAGTGAAGGAAATACACCATGGCTAACCCATTATCTGGGGATGAAAGAATAGAGTAACCTCATTAAAATTTTTCTTTATGTATTTCTATTTTTCTAAACTTCCTATACTGAATATATACCCCTTTGAGTACTGGAAAAGTTACTTTTTAAAATGTCTGGCGTGAGGTGGGCGCTCAGTAAGATTTGGTAGACCCTGCCCCCATGTCAACCCTTAGCCCTATCCAGGCTGACCCATGATTCACTGCTCCCCAGTCACACAATCCACACCCCCAAACTCCCGGTCTCTGTGCACATAGCTGCCCTCCCAGAGTGCCTTTATCTCTCCTCCCCATTTACCCATATTTGCCTTTTCTTCAAGGCCCACTCAAAGATTACTTGCATTAACAAAAGGTCCCTGAATCCCCCTCAACCCAAACTCCTAAGGGCACCTAATTCTCCAGGGTCATGGGACAGGTCTGGTTGAGCTGCCCTATGGGGTCATAGTGCTGACAACTTACCTGCCCTTTACCTTTCAGTGAGTCCAAGTCTGTTCTCCCAACTCTACTGTAGGCTTCTTAAAGACACCAAGAGGCATGAGCCTTCTTTTTATATCCCCCTGTGCCCAAGAAAAGCTGAGAAGCTTTCACAAGAACATGCTTACATGTCAGTTGACTGAATGACGAATGAATTGCTCTTCCTGGTGGGAGTAGAAGTGGCAAACTATTGTGGAGATTTGGTTACTCAACAGGGTGGGGCCCAGCATGGCACATAGGTGGGGTGCCCCAAATGGGCCACCTGGTTTCGTTCCAGACAGCTTTGAACTCCTACCCCTTGCCTAGGATCCAGAAATACCTGTAAACCCAGAGGGTATGATTGGTAAGTCTAAGGTCAAAATGTTGATGAGCAAGATATTTATATGGTCTTAAGGTATCTCCCACAGATTGCTTACTAGTAGTAAGGGAAAATTAGTAAGTGCACAGTGAAGAAATTGGACAACACCTTAACCAAGAGCTCTAACTTAACACCACATCATAAGGGGCAAATGGCCAGCCAATGCCTCTAGATGTAAGACATTGAAAAAGACGCAACATCACTCATGTAAATCCCAGTCAGGAGTGTATAACCCAGAGTCTAAACATGAGGCAACATCAGACAAAATCCAAGGAGAAAAATATTCTATTTTTTTAAAAATGGGGAGGGGAGGCTATATTCTTCAAAAATGTCAATGTCATGGGGGCACCTGGTTGGCTCAGTCGGTTAAGCATCCAACTCTTGATTTTGGCTCATGTCATGATCTCACAGTTCTTGAGCTTGAGCCCTGCATTGGGCTCTGCACTGACAGCACAGGGCCTGCTTGGGATTCTCTCTCTCCCTCTCTCTCAAAAATAAATAAACTTAAAAACAATTTTTTTTTTAAGTCAATGTCATGAAAGACAAAGAAAGACTAAGGAACTATTCTAGAGGCAAGGGGACTAAATGCAATATGAGATTCCAGAGTAGACCCTGTACTGAAGAGGGGAAAATGCTATAAAGGACACTGTTGGGTCAGTTGACAAAACTGGAATACTGCCAGCAGATTAGATAAAGTATTGTATCAATGTTCAATTTGCTGAAGGTTATATAAAACAATATCTTTATTCTTAGGAAACCCACACTGAAATGTTTACAAATAAAGGTCCCTCATTTAGGCAACTTAATCTTAAATTCCAAAAAAAAATTTAGACAGAGAAGGAACATAAATGATAAAAAAAAAATGAGGCAAATGTTTAAAAAAGTGAATCTGGATAGAGTATTTGGGTGTTTTGTACTATTCTGGCAACTTTTCTGTGACTTTGAAATTACTTCCAAATAAACAGTTTGGAGAAAAAAAACAACAAAAGAGCCCCTTCCACTAGACAGGGTGTGGGGTAGGAGTGGAGAAGACATAGAGAGTAAATCCAGGGAGAACATCGGTCATCACATGTCTGCACTGGGGACAAATATAACCTTTTGGGTCTATTTTTATTACATATGGTTAATATTTTCTGGAGATGTTTTGACATCACTTCTGTCCACAAGCCCACCATAATGAGTCAGGTTGTATTTGTTAAACCACAGCCTTCTAGGTGTTTCACGATATTTCATTCCCCCTGCCCCATCACCACCAAATTTTGCAGCTAGTCCTATTCAGACTGCCTGACTTTAGGCCCTTAGGCCATATTCCTCCCTTTGGAGATCTCGTGCTGGCTTTCTGGGGTGCATGTCCCATTTCCCACACCCCACCACCATCACCACCACTGGACTCCAGAGTAGACTTTGCTCCCACCACACACACACACACACACACACACACACACACACACACACACACAGAGCCTCCCTCCCCAGGTGCCCTGTCATAGCTGGGTGTGGTCACCTTTAACACAGCCAGACAGCTGACCCAGTCTCTTTAAGCAGGCTCACTGCAGTCTACAGGGAATCAAGCAAACCATCACATTGTACAAATTCATTTATTAATTCAGAAATTAATATGATCTGATATGCATCTTTTATGGGCAGACTCCTCAATGCTATGTAGGTTGGAGTATGAAAGCTGAAACACCAGAGTGGGGCCAGTAGTTTTTAAAACATTGGAAATATACAATCTTGGATATTCTACCAACACCAGACACCAGAAAACTAGTAATAATAGTAAATTACACTCTTACAGTGCTTTTTACTTAAATGAGCCCCTTCAAGTTCATCTCATTATTTATGCATTCATTCACACATTCATTAAACAATCACTCAGGATCTGTGTTGTGCCACCAGGGGCAGGCAAAAGCCACAGAGGTAAAGGCCCAACCCGGGCCACAGGAAGCTGCCATTCTACATGGCCCTGAATTGCCCAATTGGCCTGTACACACGTGCTTAGGGTGCCAGCCATGATGGGGCGGTGAAGAAAACTATTTGAAAGGACAGAAAACGAGAGAGTCAAAGAGAAGTTACTGTGACTTTGGTGCACCAACAGATTTTGCTGTTTCTAAAAACATGACTCTATATGATGACTCTATACTGATTTATGTGTAATTATTTATAGGACCATAAGCCCATGAGTGCTAAGGGCCTCTAAAGGTCTTATTCCAGCCCAAACAGTAAGTAGAGGTTGCAATCCTGAATGCCAACAAGGGTCAAGCAGCCAACTCAAATTAGTTAAGACTCAAGAGCTATTAAGAAAGCAGGACTGACAGGTGACTTTTTTGCATGGTTTTAACATATACTGAATTGTCTGGGAGTGCCATCACAGTGCAGTTAGAGGGGATACTATACTTTGTATTCTTTGAAATGTCACCAAGAGCAGTTGACCATCTGGGAAAATCACGTCAACCTCAGCAGCACCTCTCCTGGTATCTGAGTCACCCACACAACACACCTGGATCCTGTGGGTATTTGTGGCTGTTACATTCTCAGTGATTCTCTGCACAGGTTCCAGCATCTGACTTCTTCCTTCTGTTTTCTGTGTAGTTGTGCCTGAGCAATTACATACTAGAATACATGACACTGTATTATAACTAACTTTTCCTTTATTTCTCTGTTATATTACAGTTAGGGCATTATATTGATTTGTTTAAAAAACATGTATATATGTGGGTCATATTATTTAGGAATTTTATTTAGGGTGATCAGAAGGCATTATAAATATTTGCTAGATAAAAAGGGGGCACCATTCCAGATCATGTGCCCTTAGAAGCAAGAGAAACTATAGTGCCAAGGGGAATCAAGGGGGAAACAGAATTAGGGTGGCTTCAAAAGATAAAACCCACAGAAGAAACTCAATGGTCTCTTACAGATATTGACATGAGGATCCTGAATGATGGGTATATAGACAATGTGGTCAACTGATGGGGCATAAGAAGAAAAGTATTCAATTGGGCACCTTTGGGAAATTTCATCTGCATATTTAATTTAAATTATACTATATCTCAGCATTTTCCTGCATAGTGACAATAGGTAAAAGACCACAAGTCATCCATAGGGGCCAGGGAAATGATAAATGGTTTAATGTCTGGAGGCAAAGATGTATTTAGAAGAAGTCAAAGAAACAGGTGCCAGGCTTGGTCTGGGGAATATCTTCTTAATGGATGAGAAGATGAGTAAACAGTATATAAGAGGATGCTTAAGGATATTTATGGAAAATGCTACATTGTGAGGAATCATGGACAGGAATAGGGATAGAGAAATGATCTCAGAGGACCTCCAATAGGTTAAAAGGCAGACCAGAAATATTTAGGGCTCAGATTCTGAGAGGGATGGTTATTTAATGGGGGGGGGGGGAGGGGAGGATGTGGTCTAAATTCCCATAAGCATGCCCATCGCTGTCAAATAGGGACAAAGGGCTTAAAAAAAAAGATGTCTTTCAATCAAGAGGGGATACCTAACTGATTCATGAGTCGTCCCCAATCTGAGGACACCCAGGGCCTGGGAAGAAAGGAAGGGAGCAGCCTGCCAGCTTGAAGTGCCAAGGGAAGGTCCAGAAGCAAGGCTTTCTGAGCCTGGCTCTTCTACAAACACTCCCAACTCCATCACTTCTCAGTTTCCTCATCAAAAAAAAGAGAGAGAGAGAGAGAGAGAGAGAGAGAGAGAGAGAGAGAATAAAACACAATGGAGTGGCACCTGGCTGGCTCAATCAGTAGGGCATGTGACTGTTGATCTTGGGGTCCTGAGTTCAAGTCCCACACTGGGGACAGACATTACTTTAAAAAAAAACCACAATGGAACACTTTAGATTCCATCATTGTACATTTTTCTATTGTTTTCAGGCTATTCCAGGAGTGTGTGTGTGTGTGTGTGTGTGTGTGTATATGTATATGTATACATATATATATATATATATATATTTTTTTTTTTTTTTAATGTCAGGTCAAAGCAGATGTAGGGATTTACAAGCATTTTGACTCTCACATGAGAAGGTGTATCACTTCCTAGAAGGAAGTAGAGGGACCAGGCTCACTTGGACTCCAAAGAAACATCCAGATGTAGGAAGTGCATCCAGGAACCAGTTTACATGGGTCTCTGAGAGCTGATTCAGCCGACAGGGTATCAGATGTTGAAATGAGCTGCAAACACCCAGTAGGTAGCTCCCACTTTGAGGACACACCAGTTCATGCCAGAGTCAGGGAGGTGGGAAGAGGAAAGCATTCTTGGTTCAGGAGTCATGCAGGGTGTCTAAGTGAGGCAAGTGAGGCAAGAAAGGCCCTTGCCTCAGACACAAACTTCAATGTGGTGCCAACAACACTTACAAATCAAGATGAATGATCTCATAATGCAATATTTTTAAAAAATCAAATTGGTAAACGAAGGCACTGGCTGTCATGTTGGAATCAGGGCTGGGATTAGGGCAAGGCCAGAGGCAAAGGTAATGTGAGGTTCTCTGATGTCAGAAGAGTCTTGCATAACAAAGGCCAGTCCCACCCAGAATGCCAATAGCACCTCTGTGGACTAACACCAAACAGCATTACAATCCATTTTCCAAATTCAGAATTCAGAATCTTTTAGATTTTCTAAGAAGTAGTATAGAACACAATCCATGCATTACGTAATACCCACAGCAGGGTCTGGGGCAGCACCCTCAAGTAAACACATAAACATTTTTGTGGCCACATCTATGAATAGTCACACTCTGCACAGCAGATAAGTCAGATCAGGTTTTGCCATTACAGGAGTTAAAGAAAAGCTTTTGGTTTTTGAATGTTTTGGATTTTCAAACTTCAGATAAAGGAGTGTGGGCCTTAATGGCATTACATTAGGTCTCTCAAAGATAAAAGGCAGCAGATTGGACCCAACCTTTTGTTAAAACTTGTGCAGAATAGAACACTGCAAAGTCCTCACTGGTGATCACCCAGAAGAAGGTGATTTCTAAAAGTCAGTCAAACTCAGAGCAGACTTACAGCAGCATTTCCCATCAGTCAACCAACTGATAGTAAATCCATTTTGTGTGTAAAACCCTGGGCAGAATCCTGGGAGGTAAAAAGACATACAAGACACAGTTCCAGCCCTCAAGAGCTTGAAAGATTAGTGGGGACAAGAAGGTAAACATAAATCATGATACACTGAAACTGAAGGGAGTTAATCCACACCCACAGTTTAAAAATGTCGAAACCATTAGTGGGTGGGAGGGGGGATGGGTTAAATGGGTGATGGGTACTAAGGAGAGCACTTGTGATGAGCACTGGGTGTTGTATTAAATGATGAGTCACTAAATTCCACACTTCAGAAGAGATTCATAAATATGGAGAACAAACTGAGGGTTACTGGAGGGGTTGTGGGAGAGGGGATGGGCTAAATGGGTAAGGGGCATTAAGGAATCTACTCCTGAAATCACTGTTGCACTATATGCTAACTAATTTGGATGTAAATTTTTTAAAGAATAAAAAATGAAAATAAAAAATAATAACTAAATTCCACACCTAAAACTAATGTTTCACCATATGTTAACTAAGTGGAATTTAAACAAAAACTTGGAGAAAAAAAATGTTGAAACCAAGGTTCAGAGAGGTCTCAGGTCTCACATAAGTTAGCAAAGTTAGCAACAGGCATTTCATGGCACAGATCAGAATCTGGGTTTGCTAACTGCCCTCCACTGCTCTTTGCCGAAAAGCACATAATAAACTGCCAATTTAGTGATGAAATTCCAAGAGGAGTATAAGATCCCAGCTGAAGTGGTTTGGGTCCAATATACCTTTGCAGCAAAGATGAGGTCTGACTTTGGAAAAGGACTTTGATTTGGGGAGGCAGAAAAGCAGAGGGCCCTCTGGGCAGGGAAACAATATATGGGCAGGGTAGCCATGCAAGAGTATGAGCCTCCTGTAAAGGACATAGAAGGAGCTATTGGGAAAGGGAAAGGGAAAGGCAGTGCATGGAGACCTTGAATGCCGGAATGAAGAACCTACGCTGATGCCCCTAAGGCAGCATTTGCCAACCGTTTGCTTTCCACCTCATGACTTGCCATGACTGCCCACCACCCTTGTGGGCAGACAGAGTGGAGTGGTTTAAAAGAGCATGCTCTGGGCTCAGATTCTTTCCATCTGAATCCTGGCTCTGATGCCAACTGTGTGACCTTGGACAAGCTGTTAGACCTCTCTTTGTTCAGTTTACTCATTTGTAGGATAGAAATAATATAAGTGTCTCTCCCATGAGGGTTAAATGAAAGAGCATGTTTATGGTACTGAAAACAGTACCCTGCATTAGGAGTACTCAGTTAAGTGTTAGCTGTTGTTAACTATTTTTATTTAAGTTAAAATTTTAGTTTACTATGTACTGCAGCTGTATCCTGAGCAATAGTAGCCATGAAGTCACGGACTTCTCATGACAGTTATGGTTTTGATGACACACATATATCAGGAGGTTGAATCTAAAGTCCTAATTAAGGCACTGAGGATAGCAGGTCTGACACTTCCAAGCCCGTGAGAGGGGCTTCAACAGGACGGCTCAGGAAGCTTGATGTCTGACCCTGCAACTAGGAGGGCATCTGCCTGGCACAGGACCAGCATCTAATCACCACCTGAGGCACATAAGGTGAGAGACACAGACTGGCCATTTGCTATCAGAGGAGCCAAGGCAGACGGCTGAGCTGGGGGTTCAGCCTGCATTCCCAGCTTCACTGCACCAAAGGCCACACAATTTCTTCTTCTGGCTAATGGGGCCACATGCAAGAGAAGGCTGGCACGAGACCAGAGCAGGTCTTGTCCAAGAGGGCCAGGTGGACAGACTGCAGGACCTTAGCTGGAAGAGGCTGGAGGCAAATGACTGGGTTTTAGGAGCTGAGGAAAGAACAATCATCTAGAATAGAAAGGAAAATTTGCTCTTTTCAAGACAACTGGAAGTGACTGATCCTAGCAAGTGGTGGGGGAGGACTCTCTGAGAAACCCATGAATGTGGCCATAAAGGAGAATCAGCACTACATACCTGCTCTGCCCAGGAAGCTGGAAGCCAGCAGACCACAGGCCTGGCTAAGTGAGCCCTTTCCTGTCCCTCCCAGTCCAGTGACAAAGGACTGGACATATTAACTACTGATCTGAGACTACGTTTTGTGACTTAAAGTGACCACAGGACCTTCTAACGCCCCAGAATGACCCAAAAAGTTATGGGGTCTGACTGAGTTTTCATTCCAAGGCCGGGAAAGAATGAATCCCACTGAATAAGCATAAAAGGACAGTGGAAGACAAAATAAAGTCACTTTGTAAGTACACCCCCGATGAGTCTTGTTTCTTTACACTCATTAGAAACATAGCTATTAAAATGAAATGTTTTGTCCCTATACCAACTGAAACATCAGTTTCTAATTAGTTTCTAACATCTCTCACATTCCCAGTGGTATGGTAACCACCACTGGAAATAACTGGTATACGGGCAGTAAGGAGTTAAGGGGGAAAGCAAGGCAGGCAGAGGCAGAACCTACCATTGGTTTGGTAGGTTCAGTGGGAACTCATTTGCTCCTCAACCTTGAATACGATTAAATGAAAATAGATGTTGTACCAATGGATAGCAGAATCCAAGGATCCTTGGACAAATGGCATTGTTCAATGGGAAATCAAGATGGCCCAATTCCATGAAGAAAAAAGCTGTGACTCCCTGAGTTCCTAAGCTGGGCTTCCAGGCAGAGTGAAGGCAGAAAGAGGAAGCATGTTCTCACTAACACTGAGTCACCTGGAAAGCATCAGCCAAAGTCCCCAGGTCCTGGAGGCTTAGGGGGGATCCTGGGTTGAAACAGGCCCTGGAGTCTGCCAAATCCAAGTGCAGAATGTGAAATATACACCAATACACAACTTCCCTGCTGCCTTCACTTGGGAACAATTGGAGGATGAGGGGAGTGTGAAGTTTAAGTTTTAAGACAAGATAAAAGGGATGCTCCCCTCAGTTTAGGGGATGGTGTATACAGGGTAAAAAGATGCCACCTCTTAGCTGCCTGACTTAAATGGTCAAAGGAGGAATGACCTGACCCAGTCCCGCTTTACAAGACGGGACTTGCTCCTGCACTGACTTTGTCCCTTAATTTCCAAGTTGGCTTCTTTCTCCTTCAACTCCACCTCTGTTCTCCCAGCTCTGACTTCCTACAATTCCAGACCAGCTAAGTTATTTCCGAAGAAAGGACCAAATTATCCAGACTCTACTGGATCAGCCAGCTTTATTGCTGGAGGACATATTATAGAACCTCTCTTCCAACATTCTCATTTTACATATAAGGAAACTAAAAGCCAAAGCACTCACACCATGTGCCCAGAGCCACTGAGCTGAGAGAACCCAAATGCCTGCTCCATTATACACCATCATGCTAACTTTCAAAGAGAGGTAAGCTTACCTCCATGGGCCACCATCTCAACCTTCATTCCTCTTCCACAAACACCTCAAAATGATAGAAGAGTTCTAATTAACTTGCATGGGCAGGAGGGTGGGGAGGGGGGCGCTGCCTGGGTGGCTCACTCAGTTAAGCATCTGACTTTTGATTTTGGCTCAGGTCATGATCTCACAGTTTGTGAGATCAAGCGCTGCACTGGACTCCACGCTGACCGTGTGGCGCATGCTTGGGATTCTCTTTCTTCCCTCTCTCTCCACCCCTCCCCAACTCTCTCTCTCTTTTTCAAAAATAAATACATAAACTTAAAAAAATTAACTTGCCTAGAACAAACAAGGATGAAAATGAGGAGAACCACCTCAATGAACTAGCTGGTCACTTTGAAGGGAGTAATCAGTGGCCACAAATACTTTCTCGGAAGAACAGGATAGTCCAATGCTTGGTACGCTTTGAAGAATATACCTGGGACCTCAGAGTCATAATCAGGTCTCCACAGCCGGACTATAATGATGAGCAGAGGAAGGTCCAGAAACCAGGTTGGAGGATGCGATCTGGAGTCGAGCATCTGCAAAGGTAAGCTGTTATGACTAGTGGCAGTAGGGTGACAGAAAATGCTGCCCAGAGAGTCTGTTAAGCGAGAGAACAATTTTGGCATCAAAATGAAATGGGGTTTATGAGATATATTCTTATGCCAAGCAGAAAGTCTGTTCCCCTTATAGTAACTCCCAGGCCATCTGGTCTACTTCCTCAGTGCAGGGTACCAACATCTCTCTCCTTCCTGAACATTCACTGGGATGTTGTTTTTCAAATAAGAATCTACTTCCATCTCCTTTTAACTAGCTGTGTTTACTCCACATCAGCTCTCCTTCTTATGTCTAACACTATCTCCACATTCACCTTCTCCTCAACATTTGTTCCATCCTTTGATCCAAAGTTATAGAATGCAATAGAATCAGACTGATCTCGGTTCAAATCCCAGTTTGGACACTTGCTAGCTGTGTGACACGTGCAATCACTTTATCTTTCAGAGCCACAGTTTTTCCAGCTGTAAAATGAAGATAATTAATAGTAGCTATCTCAATGCTGTGAGAAAAAGAGAACTTATGTCAAGTGCTTAGCCCAAGGCCTGGCATACAGTAAGTATGGTGGCTGACACTGTTATCGTTCTTGTGATCACTGAAGCCAGCTGAAGCTCCATTTGTGGAATTAAGGCTCAGAGGGCTGCAATTGGCTGTCCAAGGTCACACAAGTGAGCCAGGGAGGGATCCAAAATTCCCTGATTCTGGAAGCCTTTGCCAATCATCAGCTCCTGCACAAACGACATCATTGCCCAATGACCTAGAAATCTGAGTATCTGATCACATCCAAGTACCACAGCTGATGATTTAACAAGCACTCACCATGTGCTAGAAAACGGATCAGGCTCTATGAAAGCCTCAAGGCATCTATAGGTCAGCGTAAGAAAGCCATCTCCTTGTTTGTAACAGGTAAAAACACAATTACAACACAAAAATCTGAAGCTGCTCCTGGTGTTACCCAGTGCCGACAATATTTCTCGTCCATGTTTAAGAGGGTAGTTGAAAGTAAGACCAATGCCCTGGATACCTTACCCCTGGCTTTGGAAAGGCCTCTTTGGGAATGAGAGGGAGGGGGAACCTACAGACTAGAATGGGGTCTGGCCAACGCAAGCTATAAAAAAAGAAGATAGGGGTCGACAATAGGCTAAAAATAGGTCCCTGCCATTGCTCCAAAGAACAGCGATTATTGTCTCTAAGGTGGGCTTCTTGCTGCACCAGGGCCTGTCCCTCCATTGACCGTGCAAGCACTGAAACCGTGGGGCCCAGGAAGCACATTTTATCTTGAAGCATGAATCACCCTTCAGAAGTCCAGAAAAGAATCCTCTCTTTGTGGCTCTTCAATCTCCTTCTTGGCTGGCATCCCTAGATCCTCAGGGCTGGTATCAAGGCCTTATGAAAATTCAGGGTGAGTGACCTTTCTGATGGAAACAGACCATTCCAGAAACTCATGTGACGGGTTGCCTCTTAAAAACTGAAAAGAAACAATGAATGAACAAACCAGCTAGAAAGCATTCATCATTCAAGTCCAACTGCGGAAGCAGTCAGAAATGGCTAATCCAGTGTGTTCTGAATGCGGGGCTCCCAAAGTAGAAAGGAATGGCAGCAAGTGCTCTCAGATTATGCCTCCTGATCTATTAGATCTCCCTACATTAGGTAAGGATTTGACAATGTGAGTCTTATTTTTTTAAACTGTTGTACTTCTAAAGGATGGAGCAGCAGGAAGGAGCATTCTGAGACCCAAGTCTTGTCCATGTAGACTGTTGGCCCTAATTTCAAGGATGCTGTCCCTTCTACGATACCAGTCACACTAGAGCCAAGAGCCCTGAAAGGATATCAAACCCTCTGTTGGGGAGCCAGCAGAGTAAAGGATAATGGGGAGCTGGATGTTCAGAAATTGGCAATAGCTTTGGTTACTCCGCAGATTGCCAGACAGGACTGTGACTGACCCCAAAGATAGAAGCACCAACATCAGAGGAGGGTAGAAAGCTACCTTTCAGAGCCATCCTTTGAAGGAGCAGGGGAGCAATACCACTCTGTGACCTCAACCCCACGAAATTTATATATAGGAGGATTGATGTTAAAATGAACATTGAGGACAGCCTTAGGGTGGAGGAGGGTGGGAGCCCACACCTGCAGGAGGGGTGTGAGCACAGGGAAAGGAGCAGGCCCTCCTTTTCATCTGGGGATGAGACATTACTTATTCAGCTTCAGCTCTATCTATGGATGTGAGTTGCAGGGGTAAAAGCCACTTCCTTTTCCTTAAATCACAGCAGCATGGAGCATCCCACAGTGCAAAGTCTGAAGCACATGTACATCTAAAACCAAACACATGGGCACCCAAACTTCATCTTCATCTCATAATGAAAAAATATAAAGTTATTAGGGTCTCCTCTAGTACCTGAGCCTAAAACACCATTAGATCCCAGGAAAGGAAAACTCGCCCAACACAGACATTCACACACAGCCACTGTGCTCTCAGTGTGACTCAGTTTTCCTCAAGGGAAACCATAACCAAAAGTGTTGCCTCCTAGCCCTTTCCCAGAAATCCGCTCCCACTTTACTTTTAAAATACAATGTCTCTGGTTTCTGAGAGGTGGTGGTGGAGAAGGCCTGGCCAGAAAGGCTGTATTTCTTCCTGTTCGGAACAGCAGAATCCCTTCTGACGTTCCCTCCTTAGCCAGGTGTTACCACAAAGGGAGCTGAGAGTTTGCCAAGTCAGAAATCACCACACCTTAAAAGGAATGTGCTTGCAATGAAAGAAAAAAACAGAAAGAAAGAAAAGAAAAAGAAAACCCAAAACGCCCTTATCTATAAATTGGGAGTGAGGGGAGGAGCTAGGAGGAAAGTAAAGGGATATAAATTTGAAAATAGCCAGGCCGTGCAAGGGTTAGATTTCCCTTCCCTCAAGGACAGCCAGATCTGATACGGTCTCTGATAAGACCAAACGGCTTCGCCTTACCGCCCGTACCCAGGTCTCAACTTATAACATCAGAGTCCCCAACATCATTGGAGACCCTTCTCAGAGCTTGGAAGGGGACTTCCACTGACGTCCAGGCTAGACACTGTCTAACCAGGAAAAATCCTACTAGGAAGGAGCTCGAAGATACCTGGAAAGCAGAGACAGACAGAAAAACACTTGCGGCCTGTGTGCTTCTGATTAAAAACTACACTTTTACAACCAACGCTGAGCTTTGTCCATCACAAAAGCTGTAATTTAGCCCTTTCCTGCAAAATGACATCTTTCCCTTTAGAAACAATATATAAGTCTGATACAAATGAAATAAACACAGTACAAGTTTCCCTAATTCATTTAACATCTTTCAAGGACCCAAGGCTCTTAAATCACTTTACAAATTGTAAAACTTCATGCCTCATCGCCTTAAGAGAGGGAGTCAGGGGAGTATCATTTTCCCATCTTACTGTCAGTACATCTGAGGAACACCATGGAATAGCCCTTCTCTCACCACTGGGGGTGGGGAGGTCAGGCCTCTATATCATTACTCTCAGCTCTGAATAAATAGCTTGGGATAAACCCAGTGGGGGGCTAAGCAATAATCAACCCTGCCCATTTAGAGGAGAAAGGTCCCTACAAGTGGGCCGGTGGTGTTCTCTGGTCTAGCACCTGCACCTGACTTCAGCCATAACTTCCAGGGCCACAGATCTATGGTTCAGAGGACTCCATTTTCTCCTGCTACCCTTTACTGGTCTTGGACCCTCCCTTACTCCAGTGCCTTTGAGTGGCCAAAGTCAACACTAAATCAGCTCGTCATCTGGCCTCCAAGGACCTGTTGTCTCCCAGTTACCCATCTCTCTCCCCAAATACCAAGCCTTGGGGTGGAAGGCCAAACCTCATCCCAGCCCGCCCCTCCATGTCTCTAGAGTAACACGGCCCACCCTGACCCAAATACTTGTATCATTAGCCCATTTACAGGAGCAAGCAAGAGTCACCCAACAGTCCAGCCCCCATCCCCACCCCCACCCCCACCCCCACCCCCAGTGCCTTCTGTCTCCACAGGCAAGCAGATGTAGCACTGCCTTGCAACCAGGGGGAAAACTCGACTCTCAAAGGTCTGTCCTTTCTAAGACGAAGAAAGGCAAGGGGCAGTCCTGTCACACATGGAAGCCAGTGGTCATATGCAAACCAGCATGGGGCTGGAGACACCTCATTCCTTGAGACACAAGGTCAGGGACCAGGGATCTGGATCCTGGCCCATTTGTTCTACAGAGAGAAACACAGTATACCACCCTCAGGGGAAGCCATTCAGCCCTCACCTTCACCCCTCTTCCTGGTTATAGCAAAGAGGGAAACCCAGGCCTCCCGATGATCAAAGTCTGAAGACCATTGTTAACAGCTCATTTGTTAGTAGGTGCTCAAAACACATGAGAATTGGCGAGCAGAGCCCCCAAGGTTACATTGGCACTGCTCTCTGGGGCCCTGTTCTCTCTCTCCAGGGAGGGTTTGAAGCGGTATCAGAACAACCTGCCACCCTAAACTCTGTACCTGAGGCAACCACACATATCTCCGAGGAAACCTCGGAAAAAGTCCCAGGAAGGAAGGAAAGGGGGTCAGCTTCTGACTGGGCACAGAAAGAGGGAAAAGAAGACACCTGGGAAAGAGGCCAATGTCTCCCTGCCCTTGCCATGAACAGGGCTGTAATGGTCCCCATCTCAATCCTGCATTTCCCACCAAGGACTGGAAATCAGAAAGGGCAAACAGAGAGCTGGCGGCCAGGGGGCTGGGCTGGGGGCCCCAGGGCACTGACTCGGAGAAGGGAGGACACCTAGGTGTGCAGTCCACCATCACCCAGTTTTTCCATTCACCCTCGGGAGAAGGCGGCAGGGTTATCTAGGCACGGTTCCATCCCTTTCAGCAAAGTCCTCAGCCTCAGATTCAGGAGGGTCGGTGTTTCCCACTCCCATGCCCTGGCTTCCTAGCTTCCACTCAAACTGGCGCCCCCTCTGCACTCCCGAGGCGGCCTCGGAGGTGCTCTCCTCCCGGAGGAAGGGGGATATCAACCTTCCGGGGCCAGACATCCCCGGCTGCCTCCATCCCCTCGCACCTCCCCGATACCCCTTTGTTTCAGGCGGGGAAAGTTGCCAACGTGCACCCCTTCCCCAACACGCCCCCTTGTGCGCCCATCCCCCGCAGGGAATCCAAGCCCGGGCGCACCTTCCGATCTGCGGCTCGCTCTCGAGCCGGGGCAGACGCTTCGAAACCGAAAGCAAAGAGGAAGCAGGATCCGGCAGCACCCCCAGCCCGGTCGCCCGGTCTTCCCATCACCGCACCATCCCCGGGCCCCCCGCACTCGGCGCTGGAGCCCCGCGCGGCCACCTCAACGGGCGGCAGAAAGGCCTCTCTGCGGGCTTCGGGGGCACCTACCGGTGCGGGGCCGAAGCTGCGGGCAAGGGCAGGGCAGGGCCGGCCGCCCGCCGGGTGCAGGTGCGGCCAGGAGCGCCGTCTCCCGGGCTCGCTCCCGCTCCTCCTCCCGCGCCGGGACTCGGGGCGCTCTCCTGCGCCGCCGCTCCCCGCCCCCACGCCCGGAGCTCGGGCTCCCCCCGCGTCGAGTTGCCGGCGGTGCCTCCCCCACGCCGCCGGCCCTCCCGCGCCGCGCCTACTCCCGCATTGTATGCCGGCGCCCGCCGTAGCGGCGCGGGGCCCGGGGGGCTGCAGCCGCCGCTGCCCGGGCCGAACGGAGCCCCCGGCGGCGGCGGCGGCGGCGGCGGCGGCGGCGGCGGCGGTGGCACTCACCCATAGTACGGATGCGGTGCAAACTGCACATGCTCGCGTCTGACAGGCGCGCTGCCTCCGGCCCCGCTTAACTCCTTGCTCGCCTGCTAGCCGGCTGGGTCCGCTGCCCCGCCGACCCCGCCGCCTCCCGCGCAGCCAGGAGTCGGCCGCACCCTGGGCGCCTGGAAGCGCGCCATCGGCCGAGGCCATGGCGCAGGTGGCTGCAGTGCAGAGCTGCTCGGCCCTCCCGGCCCCTGCCACCCCGCCTGCATCCGAGGTGTCCACAGGAGCCCGGCGGAGAGGACTAACTCGGGACCCTCACCTCCTAGCCTGTAGGAGTTGTGGGGACGGCGCGTGCTGACACCCCCTGTGGGGATCCTGCAGGTCTTGGCCACCTGAGCGCCACGGACCACGTGGTGTTGCAGACCTACTCTGTGTTGGCATTGTGCTGCGCGCTATCCATTCGTTGAATCAGCCCTGCAAGGTCATTTTTATCATCCCCATTCTCAAGATGAAGAAACTGAGGCCTGTGGAAATTAAGGAATTTGCCTGAGGCAGGGCCGGAAGCTCCAAGACCCACAATTTGATCTATACTGAAAAGATTAAACACAGGATGTTCTTTCTGAGGTCACTCTAGATTCTTCTCTTGGACGGTGGAAAATAATGGATGTCATCTGGAAAGCCTGGAGATTCTGGATATGGATCTTGGGAAGTGGGTGAGAGGGTCCTGATGTGAGACAGGCCCTTCAGACAGGTCCCAGGTCCCGCAGAAAGACTGAGCAGGAGTAGGAATGTAATTGAACCCCTATGCCAACTCCAAGCCTCAGTTCTGGCACTGGGTATGGCAGCCAAGAGGAAAGGACATTTAAAAAAATTTATAGGTAATGCCCCCTGGAGCTGTCCTTTTGTAAACAGTCTACCCTAAGGGGGCCAGTGTCTTTTTCTCATACTCACACAGACCTTAGGTGTGCCTAGGCCTGATTTCTCCTAGCCCTCCTAACCCTGTTTTCCCACCTGCCACAGTGACAAGAGTTCTCCCAGGCCCAGGGCAGCAATGAGTCTTGAAAGAAAAGGAAACTGAGGTGCATCCAGTGGATTTGCCACATCCTGGGTGAGAAGCTGGGCTGCTTTCCTACTATCTGAACCTAATCTGATCCTATTCTCCTAATTGCCTAATGAGGCCATTGCTCCACCAACTTCCTGTCCCTGGCCAGGATATTCAAAGATCAACAAAAGTGCGTCCAACTAGGGGTGGGCAGTGTGGACAAGGAGTTCTAAGGCCATCCCATACACACCTAGTTCTTGGGCTGGCTGAGTCATTCTTTGCAGAAGGAAAGCACTGGGGTTCGATGAGGCAGAAAGAGTTATATTGGATTTCTCAAGCCATGTGTTGTCAGTAGCAAGAGCTCTTGACTTCCCAAAGTTAGTTTCCTCCTTCATAAGTATGTTGTGATGACCCAGTGAGATAGTGCATGTACTGTCCTCAGTATGCAGTGGACCTTTGATAACAGGAAAGTGTTTTCTGAAGGGGGGAGGGGGTAAGGCAGGGAGTGGGGAGAAGGGATCAGGGCTACGGCAAGCCATGTAGGCTGTCCCTGGAACACTATCAGAGAGGCAAGAGACAGCCCCCTCTCAGGAACACCTTGGCAAGAAGTGGCTTCAGTTAGTCTGACAGCAAAGCTTACCTACTGAAGAGGGACCTTCCCTGTGCCCTCTTGCCTCTGAAGCCTAGTTCTCCCGCTCTGCTTCTCAATCTGTGTCTGGTAGTTGACTCGGTTCCCTCCCTGACTCTGGGAGGCAGCATTGCACAAGAAAGCATGATGGGCTGTTAAGGCAGAAGATCTGAATTCCGGGTGACTTACCCATTTAGCACAGTATGTGCAGTGCCTTGTGCCCATAATGTTTTAGGGCTCACAAAAATGTTTACATTTCTTTTAAAAACTTTTTTTAACGTTTATTTATTTTTGAGACAGAGAGAGACAGAGCATGAACAGGGGAGGGGCAGAGAGAGAGGGAGACACAGAATCTGAAACAGGCTCCAGGCTCTGAGCTGTCAGCACAGAGCCCGACGCGGGGCTCGAACTCACGGACTGCGAGATCGTGACCTGGCTGAAGTCGGACGCTTAACCGACTGTGCCACCCAGGTGCCCCTACATTTCTTTTAAAATCAGGGACAAAAAATAAACTTTGAGATCAAAGAAAATGCTTTCATATATAATATCAATATTTTAATTTTTAGTGTGGAAGCCATAGTATACAGAAGCCACAGTCCAGTTACAGAATCAAAAAGAAGGGAGGGAAAGGAACTAAGGCACAAGACTTGGCATTAGCCAGTCTCTGCTTTATCCAGCTCTCCCATGGATTTAACTGAATGATCTGGGTTTTCCTCATTCCTAAATTAGGAATCATTGCTTCCTAACAAAAATTCATATAATGCCTTACAGTTAACATATCTTTTTCTTTGGGTAAGGCAGCTATTTTAACCCCCATTTTATAAATGAAGAAACCAAGGCTCAAAGAGATTGTATGGTTTCATCAAGGCCATATTGCTAGTAAAGGCAGAATGCAGGTCAAACTCAGGTCTTCTGACACTCCATCCAGGGTCTCATACGTCTGCACCTAAAAAATGTCAAATAAAATGAGGTACGTACGGGGCAGAGCAATCAGCTCCGGAAGCAGCCCTAAAAATAGCATCTGTGGCAATGAGTGGGTCCCCTGGTTTTTCACTCAAGAATGCTGAGACATACAAGCATACATAGTGTTGTGGGAATGAATGGGGAGTGACCCCCAGGTGAAGGTGGGCACAGTAATAGTAATTCTAGTGATTCAAGTACAGATTCACGGTGGAGAGCCATGGGACACAGCAAACCCTGCTGCACTAACACACGGAAAAGGATGCCAGCCCCTCCTTTGCCTTCTTGTCTTATCAAAGCAAGCTGGATTGGAGTCCGGTCTCCACATCCTAGCCAGATATCTTAAGTCTACTTGTTTAACCTTTTCTGCGGCTATAAAATAGCCATCTACAAAATAGAAATGGCAATATTACCCAAACCCATGGCTGTTGTAAGCTTAAGTAAGATAATTCAGGTATTTAGCATATCGTCAGGCACATATACATAGTTAAAAGTCTCTGCCACAGTAGGCAGCTAATAGTAATTCTCTGCACATCTCTCTCTGACCATGAAGTAGGGAAAAAGAGAGTCTTTCAAGTGTCTTTGTAGTCTCTAAAGTGCCTTGATAATGTTAGGTTCTCAGTCATCTTTTCTGAAAGACAAAAACTTCTCTGCCCTTCTACTAAGCAAACCATCCATAAAGTGGTTGCTCTTGTCCACTATAAGTAATTTCCTTGATGACTTTCAAGGGGAACCAGAAAGACTCCTGCATACTTGTTAGAGAGACTTGGTTCCCTGGGGGATGCCCTCTGACCACAAGTCAGGAGAGATGTGGCTCAAGAGGGTGATTTCAGTGGGGGGACTGGGCCCACAGCCAGATCAGGAAGGACCTGGGAGGGAGCCTAGTGTAGAAATTGGAGGCCAATCCATCCCGGAGGCTGGGATAAGAAAAAGATAAGTGAAGTAGGAGCGGAGGAAGCATCAAAGTCAAAAGCAATTTCAAGTTTGGAATTATTTGGACCAGCTTTACAGGAAAGCAAGCTGGGTGAGAGACAACTGGAGGAAACTGAGGCCATCAATCCTCCCTAACAAGCATACAGAAGTCTTTCAGAAAAGTTCTCATCTCAGAAAATACAGTCTTGGCAGTAAGAGAGGAGGTCAAAACAAACATCTGGGGGTTGATAACAGGGGAGTCTCTTTGTAACAGTCCCTTCTGGAAGTAGGAAGGAAAGAGTCATAAAGAGACTAAAGAGTGGGAACCTGCATCATTTAGGATTCTTTGGCTGCAAGCAACAGAAACCGACTTTAGCTATCTTAAGTCTAAAAGGAATTTCTTGGAAGGATATGCTCAGATGATACACAGATTTGAAGGGAATGCTGGCAAAATAGACTCAGAACAGGCTCGAATCAGAACAGCTTTGGGAGCCCAGGTAATAGGAAGTAATTGAGAATCTTCTCAGGGTTCTGCCCCTAAACACTGGACTTCACTTTTTTTTAATCACTTCTGCTCAAGTGTTAGAGCCACACTTACCTAAGTTGAGTCATGCATCCACCTCTTGGCCAGGGGTGGGCCAGCAGGATACTCTGACATAGCTCTAACAGCACCCCACATCATGACTGAGAGGTAAGCAGTGAGAGAGAAATCACAGTGCTGTTCTCCAGAGGAGGAGAAAGGCTGCTGTGCAGCCCCATACAGTAAATGTCCATGCCATGGGGGAAGCACAAGGAATTTACACCTGACTCAGTGTCCCTGTAGGGTTCTTGGCTGTGAAAGAAGGTGAAGAGAGAAACACGTCAGCCCCAAGAAAGTAGCAGGAAGCTCTGAAAGTACCAGGACAGGAAGGCATATGTTACTGAATAAAATCCTTGCCCATGCTGGGGTTGGTATAGAGGTGGAAACAGGCAGGTGTTTTATGGATTTGCCCAACTCTGAGCTCTGCTCAGGAGTGGGTAAACTGTGATAAGGGAAGCAAGTGCAAAAGGTTGTTATGGATGTCCTTGAATGTTTACAAAATGCCTCTGAAGGGGGGAAAGGGGTACCAGTAGCAAGGGGAAGAGGCATTAAACCCCAGGGAAATGGTCAAATTGACTGCAGGTTTATCAGAAGTTTTGCTATCCATGTGTCTGTGTGGGAAAGGGGTATGAACTTTCACAGAGCTCTCAAAATAACGGGTGTATTCTTACTTTGGGGATATTTAAAAGTCGTGTCCTCTCCTTTTTTACTCATCAAAAAGAAAATGCAATAGATAAGGACTATGCAGTATTCATGAACACCTTGAGCCTGAAAATGAAGAACTCACCATTCTATGATAATGTGAATTCATCCATAAAGCATTAAGACATTAATGTGTGTGCACTAAGACAGCCCTGAAAATTAGTGCGGTTTCATGAGATTAGCAGTAAATTAGGGGGGAAAAGGCCAATGCTAAAAGAAATCAAAGTGAAAATATGAACATACACTGAAACTACATTACTTCATACTTCTAAGTGGTGAGTTTAACTGTGAAGGTTGTAAATTTGGTGGTGGGGGCAGCAGGGTGGTGGGGGGAGCAGGGATGAGATAGAGTTCATTATGAAACTTTGGAATCATGGAGAGAGCCACCCCCACTCCCCAGCTGCTCTCACTTCCGACTCAGCAGTCAGCCCAGGTGCTGGGCAAATTGGAAAGAATTTCTGCCCTGGAGATTAGAAACCAAACGCCAAGCTGGTCACCTCCCCTCGTGCCTCCCTTTGCCAGGATACAAGGAGCTTAGTCGTCTGAGGAGGGACAAAGGGGTATTGTTAAGGGGAGCCTGCTTATGAGAAGGCTTTGCAACTAAAAGCTTTTATGCTGCTATCTAAGCCATTCTGCCGGGGCGGGGGCACGGGTGGACACTGTGTGCCTGTCCCGATCACTGTATCAGTTCAAAGAGAAACTTCAGCCAGACACAGTGATTGCAGAAGGATATCTTGGGACTTGGCAACACCAATAGGCTAAGAATTTCTATCACAACATGTCATCCAAGTCCCAATTCTGGGCCCCACTAGGTCCTGGGATGGGTTAGAGTGGGAAAAATTTTCTTTTTGTAGATCTGAGGCAAAAGGTTCTGCCTTAGGAGCTGGCTGTGAGGCAGCCCAGCTTGGAGGTGGGGCGAAGGTGGGGGTGGGGTGCGCAGATTGCACCACCAAGGGTCAGATAAAACCTGTTTCAATTCTTTTTACCCTTCTTGTGTTGGCCCTGCTAGGAGGACTCTGCCATCTTCAGGAAAGGCGGTGTAAGCCTGAGAGGCTGATGATCCCAGGGACTCGAAGTTGTCTGGGGAATTAGTTCAATTAGGCATCCTCTTAGTCTCAGATGCTAATTAATTAATAAGTATGTATTTAGTGTTTTCTCTTCCCAAGCACTGTGCCGTTGTGAGGACTGAACCTGGCTTCAAGGAACTTGTTATTCAAATTCAACAACCATTAATGTACCACGCACTGTGCTAAGGATTAGGGTCATACAGGTAAAAAGACTGACACCTATGCATATGGGTATGAGAACAATATAGAATGGTCTATAACAAAGCATTATCCCATGCTCCTAGCTTTAAATTCTGTGCCTCCCATGCTGTGGAGGCTCTGCTTATTTGTGTTCCATGATGGAGCTGTTTCCATAACCTGCCTTTATCTCTACCACACTCTGTAAAGGAAACTCTGACTTTGGCTCAAAATTGTCTGATATTTGCGAATTTACACACTTCTCTCTGTCAAAAGACTCTTTGCCCCTCTTTCTTGCCCACAGCTTAGGTCAAGATTTGCTTGCTCTTATGTCCTTCAGCAAAGTACATATCTGGGAAGGAAGCAATGCCATCTTTGGTGGACTTTTTTTCGTATCTGTGGGAAGTTATGTCAGATATCTAGGGTTGTGACCGCCCCCCAGGGAATACAATAGTAGGGTCTAGGGACAGGGAGGGAAGAAGAGTGGGGTTTCCAATGAAAAAAAGGAAGAATGCAGAATTGCTGAGTGCTTTGTCTGGAACTGCATGTCCGCAATCAGAACACATAGGCTGAGGGGTGCCTGGGTGGTTCAGTCAGTTAGGCATCAGACTTCAGCTCAGGTCATGATCTCGCAGTCCGTGAGTTCGAGCCCCGCATCGGGCTCTGTGCTAACAGCTCAGAGCCTGGAGCCTGCTTCAGATTCTGTGTCTCCCTCTCTCTGACCACCCCCCCCCCCCTTCATGCTCTGTCTCTCTCTGTCTCAAAAATAAATACACATTAAAAAAAAAAAAAAGAACACGTAGGCTGAGAAGGGAACTAGTTGCTCAGAGGCCTTATCTTAACCCAGTACATGACTTTATGGGTGCTCGTATGATGGGAAATTAATACTGTAGCCTATCTCTGAGCTTTTACTATTTAAATCCAAATTCTTGTTCTAGGAAGATACTGTGCCCGGTGGGTCCCACTCCCTGGCATAACTACTACTTGACCACCAGGCTAAATGGAGTTGGATGATGTCCCAGAAATCAAAGAAGGTCAAAGGAAGGGTCTGAGGGTCTCTGGTACTGCAGTTAAGGAGTGTGGATGAACATGGGTAAGTGTGGAAGAGTAAGAAGTGGTGGAGAGAAGGAAGAGGGACTTTCTCCTTGAAATCATTCACCATGTTGCTCCCACCCAGAACCTCATGAAGTTAGTCCTCTGGATGACTTCCAACTAGCCACATGTCCTTTCTTTCCTCAAGTGGAGAACATGGCTTAAATACATCATTTCCCTTGCAGGATGTAAATGGGCTTGGATTAGAACTAGGTCCAAGTTAACTCTGTACCCAGACTTGTGTCTGCTCCTTGAAGACCTGGATGACTGCCAGACCACGAGAACATAGTGTGTAATAGGAATCCAGTAATGCTATTGTGGTCATAGCTTAATTGCTCTGAAGAGGTAATGGGGATCCAGGCAACATCAAAAGCATGTGAGTCCCCTCTGATCTGAACATTGATCCCCAACTCTCCAGGTGTCCACTTGCTATATATTCCCTCAGGGCTTTTACCAGTTCAAGGCAGTGACTCAAGGGGTTGGTATAAAACTTGAGGGATGGGAAGATATGAGGACACATTCTGGCTCATTGACTGGCAGACTGTGGCTTTATTGAGTTAGTTGTCAACTTCCCTGAATCTCAGCTTTCTGCATTACTGATGAGATCAATACTTTAAAAACATTTTAAAAGCTTTATTAGAAAAATGATTCATACTCCTTGTAAAACCTTCACATAATATGGAAAATAACAAGGCAGAGACTAAAACCATTACACCAAATTTCTACATCCAAAGATAATCACTGTTAATGTTTGGGAAAAACATCTTCCACTCACGTTATGTACATAGATATATATGTAGTTATGTATATGTACCGTTTTACATAAAATCCTTCATATTATATACACTTTTCTAGAAATTATTTCACTCGACATTAAGAAATGACTATCTTTCCATGTCAGAAAACATAATCCTCCAACAAATTTTAATGTCTGCATACTTGATTTTCTAGATAAATCATAATAATAACTAGTAGGTCAGAAATGATGGATATTTAGGTTGTATCTTTCTTTTTTCTGTTATTTTATTTTTTTAATTTACATCCAAATTAGTTAGCATATAGTGCAACAATGATTTCAGGAGTAGATTCCTTCATGCCCCTTACCCATTTAGCCCATCCCCCCTTCCCACAACCCCTGCAGTAACCCTCTGTTTGTTCTCCATATTTAAGTCTCTTATGTTTTGTCCCCCTCTCTGTTTTTATATTATTTTTGCTTCCCTTCCCTTATGTTCATCTTTTCTGTGTCTTAAAGTCCTCATATGAGTGAAGTCATATGATATTTGTCTTTCTCTGACTAATTTCCCTTAGCATAATACCCTCTAGTTCCATCCACATAGTCGCAAATGGCAAGATTTCATTCTTTTTGATTGCCAAGTAATACTCCATTGTATATACATACCACATCTTCTTTATCCATTCATCCATCAATGGACATTTGGGATCTTTCCATACTTTGGCTATTGTTGATACTGCTGCTATAAACATGAGGGTGCATATGTCCCTTCGAAACAGCACACCTGTATCACTTGGATAAATACCTAGTAGTGCAATTGCTGGGTCGTAGAGTAGTTCTATTTTTAATTTTTTGAGAAACCACCATACTGTTTTCCAGAGTGGCTGCACCAGCTTGCATTCCCACCAGCAATGCAAGAGATCCTCTTTCTCTGCATCCTCCCCAACATCTGTTGTTGCCTCAGTTGTTAATGTTAGCCATTCTGACAGGGGTGAGGTGGTATCTCATTGTGGTTTTGATTTGTATTTCCCTGATGATGAGTGATGTTGAGCATTTTTTCATGTGTTGGTTGGCCATCTGGATGTCTTCTTTGGAGAAGTATCTATTCATATCTTTTGCCCATTTCTTCACTGGATTATTTGTTTTTTGGGTGTTGAGTTTGATAAGTTCTTTGTAGATTTTGGATACTAACCCTTTATCTGATATGTCATTTGCAAATATCTTCTCCCATTCTGTCAGTTGCCTTTTAGTTTTGCTGATTGTTTTCCTTTGCTGTACAGAAGCTTTTTATTTTGATGAGGTCCCAATAGTTCACTTTTGCCTTTGTTTCCCTTGCCTCCAGAGATGTGTTGAGTAAGAAGTTGCTGTGGCCAACGTCAAAGAGGTTTTTGCCTGCTTTCTCCTCAGGGATTTTGATGGCTTCCTGTCTTACATTGAGGTCTTTCATCCATTTTGAGTTTATTTTTGTGTATGGTGTAAGAAAGTGGTCCAGGTTCTTTCTTCTGCATGTCACTGTCCAGTTTTCCCAGCACCACTTGCTGAAGATACTGTCTTTATTCCATTGGATAGTCTTTCCTGCTTTGTCAAAGATTAGTTGGCCATACATTTGTGGGTCCATTGCTGGGTTCTCTATCCTGTTCCATTGATCTGACTGTCTGTTTTTGTGCCAGTACCATACTGTCTTGATGATTACAGCTTTGTAGTATAGCTTGAAGTCCGGGATTGTGATGCCTCCTGCTTTGGTTTTCTTTTTCAAGATTGCTTTGGCTATTTGGGGTCTTTTCTGGTTCCATACAAATTTTAGGATTATTTGTTCTAGCTTTGTGAAGAATGCTGGCGTTATTTTGATAGGGATTGTGTTGAATATGTAGATTGCTTTGGGTAGTATCAACATTTTAACAATATTTTTTCTTCCTATCCAGGAGCATGGAATCGTTTTCCATTTTTTTGTGTTGTCTTCAATTTCTTTCATAAGCTTTCTGTCGTTTTCAGTGTATAGATTTTTCACCTCTTTGGTTAGATTTATTCCTAGGTATTTTATGGGTTTTGGTGCAACTGTAAATGGGATCGATTCTTTGATTTCTCTTTCTGTTGCTTCATTGTTGGTGTATAGGAATGCAATGAATTTCTGTGCATTGATTTTATATCCTGCCACTTTGCTGAATTCATCAATCAGTTCTAGCAGTTTTTTGGTGGAATCTTTTGGGTTTTCCGTATAGAGTATCATGTCATCTGCATCGAGTGAAAGTTTGACCTCTTCCTGGCTGATTTGGATGCCTTTTATTTCTTTGTGTTTTCTGATTGCTGAGGCTAAGACTTCCAATACTATGTTGAATAACAGTGGTGAGAGTGGACATCCCTGTCTTGTTCCTGACCTTAGGGGGAAAGCTCGCAGTTTTTCCCCACTGAGGATGATATTAGTGTTGGGTCTTCCATATATGGCTTTTATGATCTTGAGGTATGATCCTTCTATCCCTACTTTCTTGAGGGTTTTTATCAAGAAAGGATGCTGTATTTTGTCAAATGCTTTCTCTGCATCTATTGAGAGGATCATATGGTTCTTGTCCTTTTATTGATGTGATGAATCACATTGATTGTTTTGCAAGTATTAAACCAGCCCTGCATCCCAGGTATAAATCCCACTTAGTCGTGGTGAATGATTTTTTTAATGTATTGTTGGATCTGGTTGGCTAATATCTTGTTGAGGATTTTTGCATCCATGTTCATCAGGGAAATTGGTCTATAGTTCTCCTTTTTAGTGGGGTTTTTGTCTGGTTTTGGAATCAAGGTAATACTGGCTTCATAGAAAGAGTTTGGAAGTTTTCCTTCCATTTCTGTTTTTGGGAAGAACTTCAGGAGAATAGGTGTTAACTCTTCCTTAAATGTTTGGTAGAATTCCCCTGGAAAGCCATCTGGCCCTGGACTCTTGTTTTTTGGAAGATTTTTGATTACTAATTCGACTTCTTTACTGGTTATGGGTCTGTTCAAATTTTCTATTTCTTCCTGTTTCAGTTTTGGTAGTGTATACGTGTCTAGGAATTTGTCCATTTCTTCCAGATTGCCCATTTTATTGGCATATAATTGCTCATAATATTCACTTATTATTGTTTGTATTTCTGCTGTGTTGGTTGTGATCTCTCCTCTTTCATTCTTGATTTTATTTATTTGGGTCCTTTCCTTTTTCTTTTTGATCAAACTGGCTAGTGGTTTATCAATTTTTTTAATTCTTTCAAAGAACCAGCTTCTGGTTTCATTGATCTGTTCTACTGTTTTTTAGTTTCGATAGCATTAATTTCTGCTCTAATCTTTATTATTTCGTGTCTTCTGCTGGTTTTGGGTTGTATTTGCTGTTCTTTTTCCAGCTCTTTAAGGCGTAAGGTTAGGTTGTGTATCTGAGATCTTTCTTCCTTCTTTAGAAAGGCCTGGATTGCTATATACTTTCCTCTTATGACCGCCTTTGCTGTGTCCCAGAGGTTTTGGGTTGTGGTGTTATCATTTTTATTGGCTTCCATGAAATTTTTAATTTCCTCCTCAACTTCTTGGTTAGCCCATTCATTCTTTAGTAGGATGTTCTTTAGTCTCCAAGTATTTGTTACCTTTCCAAATTTTTTCTTGTGGTTGATTTTGAGTTTTATAGTGTTGTGGTCTGAAAACATGCACGGTATGATCTCAATCTTTTTGTACTTGTTGAGGGCTGATTTGTGTCCCGGTATTGGTCTATTCTGGAGAACGTTCCATGCGCACTGGAGAAGAATGTATATTCCGCTGCTTTAGGATGAAATGTTCTGAATATATCTGTTAAGTCCATCTGGTCCAGTGTGTCATTCAAAACCATTGTTTCCTTGTTGATTTTTTGATTAGATGATCTGTCCATTGCTGTGAGTGGGGAGTTGAAGTTCCCTACTATTATGATATTACTATCAATGAGTTTATGTTTGTGATTAAATGATTTATATATTTGGGTGCTTCCACATTTGGTGCACAATGTTTACAATTGTTAGGTCTTCTTGGTGGATAGACCCCTTATGATATAATGCCTTTCCTCATCTCTTGATACAGTCTTTATTTTAAAGTCTAGATTGTCTGATATAAGTATGGCTACTCTGGCTTTCTTTTGTTGACCATTAGCATGATAGATGGTTCTCCATCCCCTTACTTTCAATCTGAAGGTGTCTTTAGGTCTAAAGTGGGTCTCTTGTAAACAGCATATAGATGGATCTTGTTTTCTTATCCATTCTGATACCCTATGTCTTTTTATTGGAGCATTGGGTTCATTGACATTTAGAGTGAGTACTGAAGGATATGAATTTATTGCCATCATGTTGCTTGTAGAGTTGGAGTTTCTGGTGGTGTTCTCTGGTCCTTTCTACTCTTTGTTTCCTTTGGTCTTTATTTATTAGTTGTTGTTGTTGTTGTTGTTGTTGTTGTTTCATCTTTTCTCTCCTCAGAGAGTCCCCCTTAAAATTTCTTGCAGGGCTGGTTTAGTGGTCACAAACTCCTTTAATTTTTGTTTATCTGGGAAACTTTTAATCTCTCCTTCTATTTTGAATGACAGACTTGCTGGATAAAGAATTCTTGGCTGCATATTTTTCTGATTCAGCACATTGAATATATCCTGCCACTCTTTTCTGGCCTGCCAAGTTTCTGTGGATAGGTCTGCTGCAAACCTGATCTGTCTTCCCTTGTAGGTTAAGGTCTTTTTTTCCCTTGCTGCTTTCATGATTCTCTCCTTGCCTGAGTATTTTGTGAATTTGTGTATGATATGCCTTGTTGATGGCCGGTTTTTGTTGACTATATTGGGAGTCCTCTGTGCTTCCTGGATTTTGATGTCTGTGTCTTTCCTCAGATTAGGAAAGTTTTCTGCTATGATTTGCTCACATAACTCTTCTACCCCTATTTCTCTCTCTTCCTCTTCTGGGACCTCTATGATTCTGATATTGTTCCTTTTTAATGAGTCACTGATTTCTCTGATTCTTAAATTGTGCTCTTTTGCCTTAATCTCCCTCTTTTTTTCTGCTTCATTATTCTCCATAAGTTTGTCCTCTATATCACTGATTCTGTGTTCTGCCTCATCCATCCTTTCCACCGTGGCACCCATTTGAGATTGCAGCTCAGTTATAACATTTTTTATTTCATCCTGACTAGCTTTTACTTCTTTTATCTCCATAGAATGAGATTCTAATCTATTTTCGACTCCAGCTAGTATTCTTATTATTGTGATTCTAAATTCTGGTTCCGACATCTTGCTTGTATCTGTGTTGGTTAAGTCCCTGGCTGTCGTTTCTTTCTGCTCTTTCTTTTGGGGTCAATTTCTTCGTTTCATCAATTTGAAGGGATAAAAGGAATTAATGAGGTAAAAAAAAATTTTAATTAAAAAAATTAAAATTAAAAAATATTAAAATTAAAAAATTAAAAACAAACAGACACACACAAAATTGAATAAATGATGCTAGATCCTAGGTGTGCTTTGGTCTGAGGCTTGATAGATTAGAGAAAAACAGGAAAAGAAAAAAAATAAAGCAAAAAAAGAAATCATTTGAAAATTTGAAAAAATGAATACACTGAAGTAGACTAAAATGAAATGATAGAAGTAAAACAGAATTTGAAAAAATTTACACAAAGGTAGAAAATATAGTAGAAAAAAATAAAGAAAAATATTTTTAATAAAAATTAAAAATGAAAATGCATTTTTTCTCTTTCTGTAGTCAAGAAAAAGAAAATAAACAAAAAAGAGGAAAAAAAAGAAAGAAAATTGAATAGATGGACTGGCAAACAGACTGAAATACAACTGTAATTACTTTGTTTTCCCCTAGAAGTCAAACTGTGAAGCGCTTTATAGTCCATAAACTAAGCAGGTGGAGAGACTTGTGTTCCTGAAGAGCGAGGTTGGCCCAGCTCCGTTCTCCACTAGATGGCACTGCTTAGCTTGCTGGGGTGGATTGTTGTGGCGCTTGTAGGCGCATAGGCACATGCGCGGGAGCAGTGAAAATGGTGTCACCCTGCAACTCAGTCTCTAGTATCGGAATTCTGTTCTCCCTGATCATCAATCACGCACCCATCCTTTGTCCTCAGCCTCCGTCCACTCTCCGCTTTTACACAGTCCGTGACCAAACCCCAGGCAGCACTTTCCTCCTGAGTTTTGTCTTAGATGTGGCTGTTTTTCACAACCCCTTAGTTCTGAGGGACTGCAGCTTTGACCTGTTCTGCCCCTCTGCAGGAGGGTCTTACCAAGCAATGGCCAGGTGCTGGCCGCACCCAGGAACATTTGCGGGACTGTGCTGCTGCCAATGCCCAGAGACTGTGGTTGGGTGCCAGCCCACACCAGAAAAAGTTCGCCAGATAGTGTAGCAGCAGCATTTCAGGGATTATGGAAAATCACAACATACATATGGCACCAGGCTTCACCCTTAATGACCTTTTTCCAGAACCAGGGAATGTGGTTGTTCTCCCGAGTCCACTGGGGCTTTGCCTTTGGGGGACCCACATAGCCTCTACCAGGTGTCCTCCCAGCAGGGGAACTGCCTATCCCCGTGTGGCCTGAAGAACCGCAGACTCCACTCTGCTCCTGGGGATTCACCCTTCCCACCAGAGCACTACCAGGTATTGAGTTGTGGAGTTGCAGACTTTGCGCTCCCCCACCCCCTCCGTTTATGGTCTTAATGGAATTTAAACCCTCTCCTTTCTCCTTTCTCCCTTTTTAGTTCAGTCCCTGTGGCTGTTTCCACTTTTCTACTTTGTCTCCAGCTGCTTTTGGGAGGGGGTGCTTTTCTCATATTCTCCCCCCCCCATCTTCATCCTCTCTCCCCATGCAAAAGCAGCTCCCTACCCTCTGCAGCTTCTTTCTCCCCCAGTTCACCTCTCTGTGCCATGTACCTGCTGAATTCTGTGGTTCAGGTTGTGCAAATTGTTGTGTTAATCCTCAGATCAGGTTTCTAGGTGTGTAGGATGGTTTCTAGGTGTGTAGGTAGTGTTGGTCTGGCTATATTTCATGGACGTGAGACACACAAAAAAACTTCCATGCTGTTCCGCCATCTTGGCTCCTCTCCCTCTTTATTCTGTTATTATTGTTGCTATAAATATGAGGAACAATACAGTCCTTCTAAGCATCCTTCTCCTAACACAAATTGTAAGAAGTTTTGAGTGGTATAGCTCAAGAAAGGACACAAGAATCATAAAACTATGTCAGGGAAAGCAGAGATTTGGAGTTGAGGAAAAGGTTCTAGAAAAATTTTAGTGATCTTTACCTTATAAATAGCTTCTAATCTTATGTGCATTACTATATGTGTATATTATCTTCCACTGGCTTGAATAGCAAGGATACTTAGGAAATTTTCTTATTCTGAATATTCCAATGGATTTATTTCAACACTAAAATTTGGTTCCCAAAGAACCATGCTATTCCCAAGAGTGCTTCCTACCCCACTCTCCTACCCCTGAGAGATCCTGAGTCCACACAAGAACAATCCCCTATTCCCTGTAGGAAAATTCCTGCTGTCAGGATCAGACCATTCCAAAGCCATCTGAGAGTTTCCCCCAGTAGCCAGTGGAGCAACATGTAGTATTTGGAAGGAGCAACAGTCATGTGTCACCCCTAGAGCAATGCCTGTTGCTTCTAATCCTAGGAATCTGTATGTTCTGCTCCATCACCGACCTCCCTTCATGTGTCTGAAGCCTGTCAGCTCTATCTGATTCCTTTGGGTGGGCCCCACACTGTAATAGGGAAAGGACTAGCATTCTGTCTTCTAGACCTTGACCAGGAAATTCAGAACCTGGAAAAGTGGAAACTGCTTTTTGGAAAGGGGCACTGTCCTGTCACTTCTATGGAATCTCCAAAACTCACTTTTCCATGAGCAAATCTCCCAGTATGTGCATTCCCTTGGTACTCTGAGTTAAGCAGTCTGGTCCCAGCTCCCTGTCTCATCACTTTATCTGTGGTGGAGCAAAGATGATCCTTAACCTGCAGCTTGGACCTTTGCAGAAGAGACTCTTCCTGTCCCCTGCTCTTGTGGCTCTAGGTGAGAGATACCTGGAACAAGTGCCAAGTTGATGGTCTATGCACTGCTGAAGCCAAGTGTTCAGAGCTGGGAATGGGAGAATGTTCTTTCCATCTTTCTCTCCTTTACCTTCATCTTTTAGTACCACTAAGTTTTCTAATCCCCTTCCCTGAAACTATGCAAAATTGAACAGGAACAAAGTATTCAGAGTTTAAGGTTTAAAGTCTCCACTTTAGACAGAAGTTAAAGCCCCATAATGGGGCACCTGGGTGGCTCATTCGGTTGAGCATTCGGCTTAGGTCATGATCTCCTGGTTGGTGAGTTCAAGCCCCATGACCCGTTCACTGCTGTTGGTGCAGAGCCTGCTTCAGATCCTCTGTCTCCATCTCTCTCTCTGCCCCAACCCCACTTGCGCTCTCTCAAAAATAAAACATTTTTAAAAAAGGAAGTTAAAGCCCCATTAACCACCACCTTTCAGGGTGGCCAAAGCATGCACTGGTCAGACTGGAAGGGAACAGATCTGGCCATCCGCATGGCTGGGAGTAGGAATGCTGGTGCTCAGGGTTGTTTAAGAAAACAAGCCATCCTGACCACTAGATGGCGCTGAGAGATAGCCTCCCTGTCCTGGCTAGTGGGGGGGTCACACTGGGAACTTTGTGAGGGAAGACAGGTTATGTCATCTGGACTAACCCCCTTTCATAAAGAGGAGCTGGCAAAGAAGGTTTCCAATAGGATATGAGACCTGACACTCGTAAAATCCCTGAACCTGAGCACAATGATCATGAGCACCACAGATGAAGGCTCAATTGATCAAAGCAGATAACACACCAATTTGTTTCACACTAAATCTTTGGGGGAAGGAGGGAGGAAGAGCTGAAATGGTTAGGTCTTCTCATTCTGTTCAGGTATTTTGCATCTTGCCATCTCTGTGAATTCTGGGGCACTTATTGGCATGCTCTTATAGCAACCGCTCAGCCTGGAAGGTGCCCTGCAGGGAAATGCATGTGTCTCTGAAGCAGAGGACTCCAACTCCCAGCCATAGATAGCTCTCCACCCTACACTGCAAGCCTCTTCCAGTCAAGTGAAGCAGTAAGCAGAGGGGAGATCAAGGGGCACAAAGAGGCCCTCCACAGTCCAGTTTGCCCAGACTGAGTCACCTGTTCCACCATGCTCTCCCTCCCCTACTTCCTGGTCCACAGTGGATACTCACCACGCATGTACTGAATGGATGAAAGCAGAACCCTAGCTCACCACACCTCTCCCATGGTCTGTCATCAGCTGAAGGGATAATAATAATGGCCAGCATCTGCTGAGTACTTACTATATGCCAGTATTCAGGTAAGTGCCAGAGCTGGAATTTGAACTCTGGAAGTAGAATCCCCCAGAGCCAACACAATGTCACCTTGAGAACTCAAATGTCTAGAGTTGCCACACACATACTGCAGAAAAGGGGCCAAGGTGCTACAACAGGCTCCCTGACTGGCCTGAGTTCCCCGGCTTCTTAGAACCCCAGAGTCTCTTCCCACATGGGCTCCTCAGACTTCTGGAGAAATGCCACTTACTTGAAGGTCCCTGCCCATCCCCTTCTACCCCCATGGAGAAATAAGACGGTTGGTTTAAAACCTTAATGTTGTAAGTTCTAAAATGATCTAGAATCCCACATAGATGACTGGATTTACCCAGTTCTCATTCCCTGAGCTCTATCAGCTCCCAACTCAGCTTCCCTTTCCCCCTCCTTGCCACCTCCTCTTTTCCGTCTCCACCCTCATCCTACTGAGTCCCTCTCTGCCTGGCTCTCTCTCACTTGATGAGCTCACAGCTGTGCTGGACAGATCCTTTTGCATTGATATGTGTTGTCATGACATCAGTTCTACCCTGCCTTCCCCTCTGGGGCTGTTGTTGCTGTCTGAGAAGATCACTGGAGTGTTGGAACATGGTGTATGACAAACCAGTCAATTCCAGGCACCCTATTGGTCTAAGGATCATGAAAATACAGACCCCTGAGCTTGCTGATCTCAATGCTCAGGGCTTCGTTCCATGTTTTTAATCAGTGGCCCCAGGGCTTTTTGATATAAGGTCAGGTGGGGAATCGCTGCCTTCCTTCTCATTGGAGTCCTTCTTGACCAGGCCTTCCTTCCACCCATTGCTCTTTGTGAGCTTCCAAGTCCCTACTCTTTGGGCATCTTGCTAGTCCTTTATACCTCCATTCAGTAACACTTACTGGGTGCATATGCCAGATACTGGGGCAGACCCTATCTCCATCTTTCCAACTACCCTCTAAGGAAAGAATACTGATTCCTGTTTACAAATGAAGAACCTCTTTCTTCCCTGCTCTCTGCCTGGCTCTGTCTGGCTCTGTCTGGCTCTGGAGCCCACAGCTGGACTGGATAGATTATTTGCCATGCTCCCCACTGGGAAGACCCAGGATTCAATGACAGGCATGTCTGGTTTTGAAGTCTGTGCCCTGAGTTCACTGGTCACATTTGCCACACTTTGTTTCCTCACACAGTGCCTGAAAAATGGTAACTACTCCGTAAATATTTGTTCTTGAGTAACTGAATGAATAAATGAAAGAAGAGTCCATGCCCAAAGTTAGGACACTCCCACCATCCAACATACACACACACACACACACACACATACACACACACACAATACAGAATTCTGCCTCTGGACTCTCATTTCCTTCCTATCCTGCATCTCTCTGCATGTCTGATCACTGCTCTCCTACCTGAATTGGACAATGACCCTGAGCCTTTCTGACCCAGCCCCTGGTTGCTCTAGCTGCTCCCAGAGATTCAGCAGTAGAATCACCTCCTGACTTCTTTGTAACCCAAGAGCTGCCAACCTCTGCCCCTGGCTCCTGAGGTAGAAGGTTGGACAAGGACCAGCCCCCGGGATCCTGGGACTCTGAGGTCCCTCCCCCTTCTCCTCTCCCTCCCTTTTCCCCTTTAGTCTCCTACCAAAAACAACCGAGAACAAGGCCCTGAAGGCAGAAGACAGGGTGGTTGATTTGGGAGAGTTTCAGTGAAGCAGGTAGGGCTTCTTTGGAGTCCAGATCCCCACTCAGAGAAAACAAGTAGTGTTGAGAAGTGGGATCTCTAGAAAGCCCAGGACATGGGAAGATGAATTGTCAAACATTTTGCTAGTTCTCCTAGAGTTATTCCTTCTCTCAAACCATGTTTCTTATCTATTGCAATCTTGCAACAAAGAGAACTCCTTGAGATATCACCACCTCTTAACCTAGTACAGTACATATTAGCAACCTGGGAGAGTATCTCATAAACATTATACCTCTAGCAAATATTTGTTCAAAGAATGAATAACAAAAGCTACCTTTTATACAGAATTTGCTACATGCCAGACACAATACTATCTCATTTAACCCTTCCAACAACCCTATGGGGCAAGAGATGTTATACCACTTTACCAATGAGGAATTAAGCACCCGCCGCAAGGTTACATCAGCACAGATGTGGTAAAGATGGGACTTAAACTGATGATGTCAAACCACATGGTGTGTCTGTATATACACCGATCTCCTCTAACCCCTGGAGTGGTTAGTTAGCATCGAAAGTATTCTAATCAGGAATCTGTAGTCTAGAGGGTGATTACATAAGCACTTCAAATGGCATCAAAGCCTACACCAGTAGGCTGAATGTGCTTGAGGTATGCTAGAGGTTTCCAAAGTAAGGAGTTAGCCAGAAAGAGGATATGGGCCCTCACATGAATAATGTGTAAAAACCAGACCAGGCTAATTCCCTGACTCCCTTGAAGCAAGTTGTAGAAATTTTTGTGCCTGCTTGCTGATGTCTGTATAATTGACAGAATTTTGGCGATTTTTACTATCCCACCTGTAAGAGGTTATAGAAGAGGAGATGAATGGTCTCCAGTCACCTCTCATCTCCAGGGGCCGTGAGTATAGGATCCTGTCAATTGCCAGAGGACCAAATTGGTTCAGACATGTTCACAGTGAGTGGCCACCAAGGCCTCATCCTCTTCTCAGAAAAGTAAAAGGAGATCCTCAGCTTCAATGGCCCAACTGAGCCTTCCACTCAGGGCACACGATGGCTTTCTTCCTCTGTCTGCTGTCAGGCCACTATAATAACAAACTAATATCAAACAGGAATGAGCTTTAAGTGTCATGAGTGCCGCTTCTGCATGGACCCGTAGAGGGATCTGGGGCCTCTTGGAGACTTTCTGGATCTTGGAGACTTTCAGGCAGGCTCCCACCAGCCTTCCTGTTCTCCTCTACTTCCCACTACAACACCAAATATGGTGCCCAAGATGGCTTTTCCTTACTTCAGTTTTGCAAATTCCCCTCTGCTGTAATGATTCTCTCATAATCCTGCCTTTTCCTCCCCAGTTTACAACAGGACGTACTGAGGCAGGAAGCAAGGAAATGATTTATCCAAGTTAATAGTTGGGCATCTAATAGAGTACCTGGAACAACCTAAAAGTCAGTTATCATGAATGAATGAACAAATGAATGGGAAGGGGGGGGGAAGAGAAGAATATCAGCATCAGCTGATGTTACTGTCTGGATGTGATCAGTGGCCAGTTTGACTGTTAGTCTCAGATCCATGGAAGGCTACGTAAAAGGTGACTTAAAACAGAAAGATTGTTGGGGCGCCTGGGTGGCTCAGTTGGTTAAGCGACTGACTTTGGCTCAAGTCATGACCTCATAGTTCGTGAGTTCCAGCCCCACATCGGGCTCTCAGCTCTCAGCTCTCCATTCTCAGGGAAGAGTTGGCTTCAGATCCTCTATCTTCCTCTCTCTCTCTCTGCCTGTCCCCCCTTCCCCCTCAAAAATAAACATTAAAAAAAAAGACAGAACGATTGTGGGGAAAAGATAGTGTCTTGACATCTCAATCCTTAATTCCAGGGTTAAGTTAGGGGTAGGCCAGCCTGGAGGTTCATAGAAATTCATCTAGGGATGGGGTGACATGGGGAGGGCTGCGGTTGAGGGTGACGGAGGAGCCAGGTTTCCCTCACTGAAGCTTTCACAGCTGCCTCTGCTGATTGGAGGCCAATGGGGGATGTGGAGGAGACACCAGAAGCCCAGCCAGGGTTTGGAGGGGAGGTGGACAGAATCTTCCTGGGCTGCCAGCATCGGGCAGCTGGAGCCAGGCAGAGGAGGTGACATCAGCCAAGACGGCTGGTGGGACAATCCCTAGCATTAGATGGGAAACTCTGCCCTGCCTATGACTTTCCCTGCTAGCGTGGTTATTGATTACCTGAAGCCGCTGAGGAATACTAGGCTCTAGACTTGTGGGAGTCACCCTCTCCCTGGGACAGAGGAGGGGATGAAATTATTCTCTAGGCATCCATTCATTCTGGTATTAGGTAGGGACTAATAATAATAAATAGAAGAGCTATAAAACTCAGCTATAAAGGACATTGTTGGGACAATTGGGGAAATTTTAATATGGTCTGTATGGTAGATGATAGTATTGTATTAATAAGTTTCCTAAGTGTGATAATATTAGGAGAACATCCTTGTTCTTGGGAAGGTACATGTTGAAATATTCAGGGGTAAAATGTCATGATGTGCACAACTCTCAAATGGTTTAGGGGAAAAATTATATATTATAATATATGTAATATATAATATATTAGAAATATGAAATATATAATATATATAATATATAACTTAAATAGCACCAATATATAATGTAATATATTATAATATATATTATATATGTGTAAAGACAGAAAGTAAACATGGCAAAAAGTATATGGGTGTTTGATGCACTATTTTTTGCAACTTCTGTCAGTTTGAAATTTTCAAAATAAAAGCTAGGGGGAAAGTTTGAGGGAAGGATAGCTATCACTTATTGAACAATCATTGTATTCCAAAATTTATGTAACTCTATTATCTGATTTAATCCTCAAACCAACTCCAGAGAGAGAGATCATGCATATTAGAGAAAAGGAAACCGAGTCCCAGAGAGGCTAAGGAACTTGCTCAAGTTTACAGAGCTGGTATTGAAACAGAGCCCAAAGGAAAGAAGAGGTCACAGGGAGGAGTGTGGTTGGGAGACCAAAGGCTAACACTTTCTTGAACCTTCCTGTGTGCTAGCAGTGTTTTAAAATCATCCATGCATATGAACTCATTTAATCCTCCCTTTTTAAAAGCTTTGTAGTTCGTGATAAATCACTTGACTGGTGTGGTGGGAGGGAACAAAGGGGCACTCAAAACACACTGAAAGAAGTATAGGTTGGTGGTGCAGCCTCCTTTGAGGGTGATTTGGTTGCATCTAATGAAATTTAAAATTCATATTGTGTGTAGAGCCAGCAATTCCACTTCTAAATATTAAACCATAAAGATAGTCATAAATGTGGACCAAGAAGTATGCACATAGATATTCACTGTAGCAAAGCATTTCCAAAGATTGGAAACATCCTAAATATCCATCATTAGGAACACTAGGGGACCCCTAAAAAAATAAAGCATCTCTAAGTGTGCTGATGAGTCAACAAGAGTCAACAAATGGTAATGTCAAGAGGGAAAAAAAAGCAAGGGATGTTTCCTTAGTGTTGAAAGGGGATATGAATACATATATATGAACATATATATATAGTTGACCCTTGAACAATGCCAGGATTAGGAGCACCAACCTCTATGCAGTAAAAAATCTGAGTATAGGGTTGCCTATACCGGCTGGCTCGGTTGGTTGAGTGTCCGTCCGACTCTCGGTTTCAGCTCAGATCATGATCTCACAGTTCATGAGTTCAAGCCCCCCACAGGGCTCTGTGCTGACTCTGCAGAGCCTGCTTAGGATTCTGTCTCTCCCTCTCTCTCTGCCCCTCCCCTGCTTGCTCACACACATTCTCTTTCTCTTCCTCTCAAAATAAATGAATAAACTTAAAAAATTAAAAAGAAAATCTGAGTATAACTTTTGTCTCCCCAAAAACTTAATTAGTAGCCCACTGTTGACTGGAAACCTTACCGATAACAAAAACAGTTGATTAACACATAGTTTGTACATTATATGTATTAAATACCATATTCTTCCCATAATACTATTTTTTTTTTTTTTTGGTATTTCTAGGCATGTGGCTCATCTGCAAGTTTTTTGAAATTGTTGCAAATCTCCAAAAAACATTTGCAATATATTTATTGAATAAGATCCATGTATAAGTGGACCTGTGCAGTTCGTATCAATGCTGTTCAAGGGTCAACTGTATATATATACAAACATATGAATGCATATGTATTTATGAATGCTTTATAGATAAAATATCTTGAAAGGAAATTCTGTGTTTGGGGAGGAGTGATCTGGGGGACAGGGCAGGGTGGGAGGTAGACATTTTTCATTGTTAGCCCTTTTATATTATTTGAAATCTAATGTTCATGAAGGTGAATGAAAGCATGAATGAACCAATGAATCATCCTTAACAAACTCCAGAAGACTTGCTTTTGAGCTTCCTTAGGCATCTTCCTGAGTGTTGAAGAGATAGCAGAGGCCAGTGTCCCACAGTCTGGGGTTGACCTATCTCAATCCCCAGGAGCTATGAATCCATTTGCAAGTTCAGCCCTGGAGTCCCATTGGCCCAGTTGAACTTTTGCCCTTGGCCTCCTAAACTACTACTACTGGGACCAGCTTTCTATAGTATCTGGGCTCTCAAAGTTGTGCAGGAGAATTGCCTGGGGAAGTTGTTAGCTGGGTAATCTGACAGCCTCACCTCCAGAGATTCAAATTCAAACTTGGGGTGGAGCCAGAGGATCCTTCATCAAGGCCCGGAGTGAGTTTTCCAAGCCCCTTTGCAGAAGTGGGTCCTGGTGGTGATTGCCTCGGTTCAGGCCTGGACAGAGAGCCTGCAGGACTGGCCAAGAAAGCCGTTTGAAACGTGGCTCCTTTCCTCCTATAGTCTCCATATTCATCTTCTTTACCCCAAACCCGCCTAACCAAAAAAGTCGAGTGTGCTAATCCCCTCTGAGTGTAGGACTGTACCGGTGCGCTAAGGGACTGCAAGCCCTTGTAGAACGAGGGTATGAAGACTGCTCTAGCTGCCCAGCAGGCAGCGTCCGGTTTGCCTTTCTGGCTCCTCGGCCTGCTCCTTTAACATAAATAATGCATAGACAAACGTACATAAGCAAGCAAAGTACACTCGGGGCCACGGTGACTTTTTTTTTTTTCCCCCAAATTACAAATCATAACCTGGGTCTGGCAGTGGGACAGCCTGTTGGAAATAAGGACTTCTGCTCTAAATATCCGGGCGTTACAGTTCTCACAGATTGCCAGCAAATGCTGGAACCTCCTTTGGGGGGTGAGGTCCGGTCTTGCGCCCCATCCTGCGAAGGTCCCAAGCTGGCCGGGCGCTGAGCAGCTCCCGGGGCTCCCGGCCGCCCTCCGCGGCTGGTGCGGTCCCCGCGGAGAGCTCGGAGCGGGGGCCGGGAGACCCCGCCGCCCCAGGGACGAGCCGGGCGGCGCGGAGAGGTGGGAGGCTGGAGCCTGCTGAGGTCATTTCCTGTGCCTCTCCGCGAGCCGCCCGAGGAGCCGCGCCGGCGCTCGGCCTTTAAGGAGCGGCCCGGGAGGAGGGGGCGCGGCGCGGCTCTGAATGGGGCGCCGCGAGGCCGGGCTTGGCTTTGTGCGGCCAGCCCGCGGGCACCCCGCCCGGCCCCCGCCCCGCCCACCGCGACCCCTGCTACCGCGGAGCGGAGACCCGGCGGTCGCCGCGGACTCGGGCTAGAAGGACGCAAGGTCAGCGGCGGACGCGCGCGGAGGGCGCCCGTGTGCCGGGTGGGCGGCGGGAGCGTCCGCGAGCTGGCGGGAGGTGAGCGGCCGCGCGCGCCTCGCAGGCAGGGACGGGCTTGGCGGTGTGCGCTGGCGGGGAGGTGTTTGGCGGAGCGGAGAGGAAGGGCTCCCTCCTGCCGGAGGGCGATTCCAGAGCAGGTGCCTCCCCGCCTAGCGCTGAGGGCGCTGGCAGCCGTGGTAGGACTCGGGGGACTCGCACCAAGCGGCGAGGAGTCGCCTTTCCCGGGAGGAGCGGGAGTTTGGGACCGGCTCGAGCCGGTTGCCCCCGGGAAGGGCCCTCGGGCGCACTTGCAGGCGTCCCACTGCGTTGCCGAGCGCTCTCTTGCCCTCTCGCTTTCCGCCTCCCGCCCTCCTCCCCGCCTCGTCTCAGGTAATCTCCTCTGTGGTTTCTCGGTAGTTCTCTTAGGGATTCTGTTGGTCCGGCTAGACTCCTAGAGGCAGGTCAGCCAAGCAGAAAAGAAAACAAGTTGGGCACCGAGTGACAGCAGTAGCTTTGTGTCCTAGGAGCCGTAGTGACTTTATCACGAGGGACCAGGAAGCCTTAATGGGGGTAGCAGAGGCAGTGAAGACCCTCACCTGGAAGTAGAATCCGCCCCGTGTGGGTTTTCTCCCTGCCAGGACATCTCCGTAAGCTTTTACTGTGAGTCCATCTCGTAAACTCTTTTGGACAGAACCTTAGTTCCTGGTACAGTTTCCACTTGAAAGATCATTTTAATAACAATTTCAATGGAAAAGTCGTGGATTCTTTCCTCAGGCTTTTTGGACTGTCTTCTGTGTTCCAGACTCTACATGTGGTAACATCACTTAACTAACATCAGTTACCTAGTGTTTCTCCATACTGTTATCCCCATTTTATAAAGAAGGAAACAGTCTCAGAAAAATTGTGATCTGCCCAAGGTTATATAGCTAAAAAGTGGAAAAGGCAAAACTCAAACCCAAGCCTCCTAAATTCCTAAGGTGGGGTGTAGTCCATTATCAGCTACCTTCCCTCTCATAGACTGCTTTGGAGGCCTGCTCAGAGCTGGGTTATGACAGGGTACCTACCCCCTGTGGTCTCAGACTCATTGAGACTAACAACTGAGTTGAGAAAATGTGGGGCCCCTTCTGCCCTCCTCAGAAGTCACCAGCTCCCCGGAAGAAACATGTACCTCCTACTCTCCTCCCCCGTTGTGCACTCCTCTTTACTATTCCCTTCTCTCTGTGAGGCTGTGTTTCCATGTGGGGAACTCTGTGCCCCTTTTGGTTTGAAGAGTGTTGTATAGATGCTGTACATGCTGAGGTTAAGGTGCGAGGATTTTCTCAGTCCTGATCTGGGTGAGTTCACAGCAGGCTGGCTTGCTGAGCCACCATCCGGCATTCTCTGGATAGCCCAGCTGAGTCTTCTCTGGATAGCCCAGTTGAGCCGTCTCTCCCTTCTGTCAAAAATGAATTCGAAACTGACCTCCTCCGTGGGAAAACAGGCACTTATTGCTGGCTGGAGTATGAATTAGATAGTCTCGGAAAAGGCAATCTGGACAATTTGGCCATTTAAAAACGTGTTCTCACTTAACGCTACAATTCCATTTCTGGGATTTTATCCTTCAGATATACTCTTAGGTATATGAAATGACATATATTTGTTGCAGCATTGTTTATTTTAGCAAAAGTTTTCAAACAACCCAAATGTGTTAGTAAGGGACTCTTGGGGCACCTGGGTGGCTCAGTCAGTTAAGCGTCTGACTCTTGATTTCGGCTCAGGTTATGATCTCACAGTTCATGAGATTGAACCCCACACTCATGGTGTGGAGCCTGTTGGGATTCTCTCTCTCCCTGTCTCTCTCTCTGCCCTTCCCCTGCTCTTGTGCATGTTCTCTCTCTTTCTCTCTCTCAAAATAAGTAAATAATTTTTTAAAGTTATAAAAAGCTTTATAAAAAAAAATAAGGGACTCTTAAGTCATGTAATAGCTACACGGTAGAAAACAATAAAGCTGTTAAAGAGAATGGAGGGAAGACGGAGCGGGTATGTATGTTGATACAGGAAGATCTCTAAGTTATAAGTTAAGGACAGCGTGTAGAGTGTGCTACCATTTGTGTTTGTGTATGTGTATGCAACATGTATAAGAATGCTTGTGTCTACACTGGATATTTCTGGAAGACACAAAACCCCATAACACTGTGGCTGAGGGACAAGGTGGGAAGAAGCCTTACTTTGTACCATATACACTTTTGTTCAGTACTCAAAAATAAAGAGATAAAGGGGCACCTGGGTGGCTTAGTCAGTTAAGCACCCAACTCTTGATTTCGGCTCAAGTCGTGATCTCATGGTCATGGGATTGAGCCCTGACTCAGGCTCCGTGCTGAGTGTGGAGCCTGTTTGAGATTCTCTCTCTCTCTCTGTCTCTGTCTCACTCTCACTGTTCCTCCCTCACCCCCACTGTCCCTCCCTCACCCCCACTCATGCTCTATCTCTCTCAAGATAAATACATAAACTTAAAAAAAAAGTGGTAAAATAATCTTTAAAAATCCCCTCACCTCTCTGAGGTAGATCTGGTAGTGAGCACATGTATGAGCCACATCTCCTAGTACGCCGAGGCACTGTTGGTTTGCCTTTTCTTTGTTGATAGTAGCTATCAATATGGAGTGCTGTGTGCCAGGCTTTTGTGATATCTCCTTTAATTCTCAAAAAAATATGACCTAGTGTGCCTATGAAATTGCCATTTTTTGAAGGTCAAAAAATGGTTAAATGTTGATAATTCCATGATTCAACCTAATATTATTGCCCTCCTTTTCAAATATTATTGCTCTCAATTTCAAAATGGAGCTGAGGCTCAGAGAGTTAGGCAAATGGTTTAAGGTCACATGATTAATTAGTGCCTGAGCCAGTACTCAAACCCAGGCTTGTTTGGCACCAGGAGAGGGGATCGGAAGTACTACACTCTGCTGTTTCCCTTTACTGGTTTTGTTCTCAAAGGATGCTATTCGTGATTGTCCTAGTCCTTTCTGGTATTTAGATCCCCGAAGGCTGGAACATGCTCACCTTTTCCTGTCTCTTCCAACATTGTGAAATGTGCTGCCTCAGCACCCAAGAGTAAAACACAAATTGTTGGCTTGATCAGATGACATGGTGCGGTCAGAGGGAGCTATGCCCCTGTATGCACTCACCCTCCCCCAGCTCCGTCCCCAGAAAAGGGGCACAAAGCTCTTCCTTTCCCATAGTTGGGCAGGTAGTCAGTCGAGTCTAGCACTTGTAGAAGATGATGGTAGCCTACCACTAGCAAGTGGAAATCACAAAAGGTGCTCACATTCAGAGTGAACCATAGTGAGGTAACACAGGAGAGCCCAGTGGAAATTGTACCCAGAACAGAGTTCCTGTTACCTTCTGAAGCCTCCTGCAGTGGCCTCTGCCCTCTTTCCTTTAGGTTCTTGTATTGACTGGTCCTCTTTGTAGGGAAGTTCCAGGATATTCAGACTGTAGACCTGAGCCCTACAAGCCATGGGATCTTTAATTCATCTTTATGTCCCCAACCTTGCACGTAGAAATCACTTCACAAAAGTTGGTTGAATTAAATTTAATCTCAGCATTTTGTCAATTTCTGGTCAAATCCCTAAACCTTCCAGAGCCATCCCAGGTCAAGTCTGTGTTTTCTCTGATACAGGCTCAAAGTCTGAGGTCACCTAAGGACTCCCTGTGCCCCCTTTTCATCACCCATACTGCATGCAGCCCCTGCCTCTGAGGCATGCTGCTCCAGCCTTGTGGCTGTGTCAGCCCAGGATGCTGGAGGACTTAGGGAGTTCCAAAGCAGGAGTCAAGGCTGTGTGGTCACTTGCTGGGCAGTGTAGCCTGCTGGGCACTAATAGGAATCAAGAGAAGTGGATTTCACAAGAGTGGCCGTGAGTCAACCATTGTAGCTCGGGGGAGGGTGCATGGGGATTTATTGTACTGTTCTCCCTACTTCTTGTGTATATTTGAAGCTTTCCAGACTAAAAAACAAAGAGAACAGTTGAGCTGGGTTTTGTCCCTTCTCTTATTCCCACCTATTTTGCCATTAATGTTCTATCTGTGTTAGGCTAGCCGGGTAGCATGAGACTCCATCACCACTACTGAAGCATCTTCACGGAAAGAGGATGTTCTGTATGCTGGGAGATCATTCTTGGCCCAGCTTTGACACTGCTTAGCTCTATGTCTCAAGGCATGGATGCGCTGGGTTTTCTCATCTATCTGTTCACTGTGAATAGTATCACTTGTCCTACATCTCAGGGATATTGAGAGGATAAGGAGAGAAATAACTCCTATACAGTGCTTTGGAAAGTTAAAAACTGTTCTTTAAGTTAGTTTCTGCTCATCTTTGCAAGTCTTTATGGGAGGTACAAGTACAAGGTGACCAAGCAGGTGAAGTTCACTGTACTGGTATTTTGCTCTTATGTTTTGCCTCATGTTTTCTAGCTGCCGCGGCAACCACCTGCTTCTGTCGGAAGAGCCTCTGGGCCACGCGCTTGGCAGCAGGCACCTTGCTCCAGTTCCCTTTCGAAACCCCGTAGCTCTCCTCACATGCTAAGACAAGCCCAGCGCAACTCTTTCCGCGCCACCCCCACCCCACCCCCCCACCCCCCGCCCCTGACATTAGCGTGCCCAGGGCAGGGAGAGGTTTAAGCAGAGCACTTGATCTATTCGAAAGTGTGATGTCATAAGATGCTTGATTGGGAAAGCACTCCCTGCAGTCTAGAGATAATTTCAGATGTCAGGACCAGGCAGAGGCCAATGATATGTTTTATTTCCAAGCTCCTGGAGATTTTGATGATTGGTTTTCCACTGTCCTCTTGGAATCTGAGCTGTAGTTTGACAGTCAATAAGAGGGTGCCACAAAAGAATTAAGTTTCTCCTCTCCCTAGGTTTTACTTGTGTGTTTTTACTGCTAATGCTTAGCCCCAAGCTAGGTTGCAAGACACTCAGGTCCTATGTTCAGATCTACCACTTTTTTTATTTATACGAGGAAAAGCAACCCCCCCCCCCCTTAAAGGACAAAGCAAATCAAACATGAAGCTTCTGGCCTTCTCTGGAGGCCCCACAAGGTTGTTTTGTCTTTTCAGCTGTGATCTTAGCTCAGAGAAGGTCATGTTTTGTTTTTGCCTTTTGTCTTCCTCCCCGTTCCAGTCGGTCCCAGTCTTTTGAGGTGGGGATTGCTGGGAGGTCACAATGTTGGGATTGTTTGGGATGACAGTTCCGGGAGAGCAGGGCTGAGGTCATGCGTTCAGTGTTCTGAGCAGCCCAGAACCGAAAGATGCAGACACTAGACTCATCAGTGTTTAATTGTTGGGCCTTTCTCTGCAGGTCTACTGACACTGTTTTTTAAATGAAAAGTCTGGATATAGGATAAATGTCTGTGCTTATGAAGGTTATGGTGTCAGGTTATGGTTTGAGACCAGGATGCCCTGGAAACTCTTGAATACAGGTTCACCCTAATATCCTACCAAGGATCCTGCCAAGGATCCTAAAAGGTCCTGTAAAATATTTCTCTCATTCTTAACAATCCAGCTCACTCTTTGTGAGATCAGAATTCTTTCAAGTTTCTGGATGTGTAAACAGCAGAGTTGCTAAGAGCAGGAACTTTGGGATGAGAACTCCAGCCCCACTACTTACTAGCTCTAGAACTCTTTGTATAAGTTATTTAGCCTCTCAGTTCCTCAGTGTCCTCCTGTGAGAGTGTAGACAGTAGTGCCCACACCTTGTCTTATGTGTTGTCATGAGGATTAAAGAGGCCGCACTTGCCTGGCATACACTGAGAACCCAGTAAATGATAGCTATTTGTGGTATGAGAGAAAGATCCATGTAAAAGTCAAATGTGAGGTGGGAAGCAGTATTGGTGGTTAACACATTAAAGACAGACTCACTGGTCACCAAGACGGTATTTGGCAACAGGGCAGGAGGTGACTGGGTTTTCTGAGGCATGTGGCTCTTAAAGAAAGGAAAAGGGGGGCGCCTGGGTGGCTTGGTCGGTTGAGCGTCCGACTTCGGCTCAGGTCATGATCTCACGGTCCGTGGGTTCAAGCCCCGCATCGGGCTCTGTGCCGACAGCTCAGAGCCTGGAGCCTGTTACGGATTCTGTGTCTCCCTCTCTCTCTGCCCCTCCCCTGTTCATGCTCTGTCTCTCTCTGTCTCAAAAATAAACGTTAAAAAAAAATTTTTTTTAAAAGAAAGGAAAAGGGATTTAAAAAAATAAAGTCTTGTTACAGAAAATTCTAGGCATATATTCAAGTAAAAAGGCCAGTATAAAGAACTCCCATGTACCTATTACCCAGCTTCAAAACTTGGAAATATTTTGATAAATCTGATTTCATGTATTTCCTTCCTAGACCACTGCTAACCCCCAGACATTATATCATTTGACCTGTAAGTCTTATGTATCTCTGACAGATCACATTTTAAAAATATTATCAACCTAAAAAAATAAGTCATTCCTTAAAAATCATCTAATACTAGAGTAATCATGTGTCATGGTTTGGGACGGACCAAATTTATGCTGGTGGCCAAGTGTAATTATTAGTAGCAGGGAGGATTTTAAAAGTTCTGATGGCAGGTATGTTTTCCAGCCCATCTCTCCCCTGTGTTCACTCTGCTTGTGTCCTCTCTCGTGCATACTCATACATGCTGCTTCATTTTCTCATCCCCAACCAGCTGTCTTCTCTAAAATTTATCCAAGAGACATCTGGATAAATTCCCCTGACTGGCGATATTATAGGTGTCTGAATTTGTATCATTGTTTCCCAAGGACTTGTGGCATTCTCCAGAGGTTACAGCAAAATGTCTACCAATTTTTTTTGGTTTATATTTTAGAACTTAGAGTGAGAATCTGTTTCAGAGGAGGATGATTCAATGACAACTGACAGAATCCCAACTAAATAGGAAATTGTCAAGGACATGCAAAGCTTTGGATTTTCATTCCATTTTTTCTCATCAAAAATCTCTGAGTGGGGGTGCCTGGCTGGTTCAGTCGATGAAGCATGCAACTCTTGATCTATGGGTCGTGAGTTCAAGCCCCACACTGGGTGTGGAACCTACTTGAAAGAAAGAATGAATAGATGGATCCAAGGAAGGAAGGAATGCAGAATTACGATTTGTTAAAAGTAAATAAATACATAAATAAATAACATTATATAGATGTAGTAGAATCAGTAATAAACTGGAAATCAGGGTTCTGCCTCCAGTTAGCTATATGATCTCAAATGAATCTGTCACTCACTTTAAGCCTTCCCTAAACATCGTCCCCTCTTTATCCCTCTCCCATAGTCTACCCCATTTCCCTGTTCCCATTTATCTGCATATTGATTAGCAATTGTGACTACATTCTCTCTTAGATTTTCCTGAGTTCCCTGGAAAACTCAAAGATAAGGGGGCCTCTTTTATTTACCTTTGCATCTCCAGTGCCTAGAAGGGTGTCTGGCGTATAAATGTCTATTGAATGGATACATATTTGTTAAATGGATAATTGAATGAAACACAGATGAGGCCCAATTCTCCTTACAGTTTCTCACATTTCGTGATTTCCTGAGTTTGCCCAGCTAACTTACGTTGGAACAGGACACATTGAGCTAAGAAAGGTGACAATGGGACACAGGGAGAGCAATGACTAACTCACAGCCCGTAGCCCTGTATTCTCTACCCTCCTCCTCACACACTTCTTGATCTTCTCCTCTTGTTGTGTGCTGGTTCTCAGGGCTCCCTGGAGTAGCCAGAAGTGGATTCCATCATGGCAGAACTCAAGGTAGAGACCCGAGCCAGCGTAGACTGGCAGAAGCGCTGCCTGGCCTTGGAAACCCAGCTCTTCCGGTTCCGCCTGCAGGCCAGCAAGATCAGGGAGCTGCTGGCTGACAAGGTGAGTCCTGGAGACCTAACCTCATCTCAGAGGTCTGTGTCCGCTAGGGCAGGAGTTAGAGAGGGAGAGTTAGAAAAGGTAAACTTTGTTTTTTCTAGGTATTAATTAATTTTGTTCTAATTTTTAAAAATATTTTTATTTATTTTTGAGAGAGAGAGAGAGAGAGAGAGCACAAACAGGGGAGGGGCAGAGAGACACGGAGACACAGGATCCAAAGCAGGCTCCAGGCTCTGAGCTGTCAGCACAGAGCCTGACACCGGGCTCGAACTCATGAACTGTGAGATCATGACCTGAGCCGAAGTCAGATGCTTAACCTACTGAGCCACCCAGGTGCCCCTTAATTAATTAATTTTTAATTGAAGTATATTTGACATATAACATTATATAATTTAAGGTACACCACATGTTAATCTGATACATTTATATTTTGCAATGTGGCTGTCTTTGTAGTGGTAATTAGCACTTTTATCACATTATGTAATTGCCATTTCTTTTTAGGGGTTGGAATAATGAAGTTCCAGTTTCCTAGCAAGTTTGATGATTATAATACAGTACTCTTGTCTGTATTCACTGTACTGTGCATTAGATCCCTAGGACCTATTTACTACTCATTGCAAGAAGGTGAACTTTTAATAAGATGCCCTCCACACATGCAGAATGAAATCTAAGATAGTTATTTCTTTTTTAAGCCCAAATCAAAGCAATTTACTAAGCTATCATCATGCCTTCTCTCCTGCTCCAGAGAAATGATAGACATCTTGGTCCTCCATTACCTCTTGAGTCAACTGGCTGTAGTGGAAGTTCTGTTATTCCCTTAATATTTCTTTTTCAGTGTGGGGAAGAAGGGACGATGTTTTACTGTTCACCCTGTATTAAGCAGATGAGCTATGAAAGGCAGCCTGATTTTCTAGTGACAAGGACACAGATTTTGGAGCCAGACCCACCTGGCTCTGCCACTTACTAGCTATGCTGTGTGACCCTGAGCAAGTCCCTTCACCTCTAAGGCAGGGACACAAATGTCTGCCTTTCACAGTTATTTTGAGAATTGTATCAGGTCACACATATAAAGGTTCTGGCATGGAATAGGTCTTAAATGGGAACGATTATTATCTTTACAGGTGTGGATGGGCTGGTCTGGGAAATTGACCACCATTTGTAATGTTTCTGTGAGAAGAGACAGTCTGAACACCTGACTTTCAGAGGCATTTTGGAGCTTAACCTGTCTGGAGAGTAGAGTCCTGTACTAAAAAAAAAATACCTATCTATCTATCTATCTATCTATCTATCTATGTCTGTCTGTCTGTCTATCTATCTATCTATCTTAGTTGAATCAACTCTTTTCTTTCTAGTTTTGCTTACATTATCCATCTCCTGAGCCAACCCTTCCTTCATAGTACAAAAGTAAAAATCAGTCCACCTCTCTCCAAGTAATGTCGAGGTCTTTATTAGTAAAGCCTGGGTAAAAGGACTGTTTTATGATAGCCCCACAACCTGGAGTCCAGGAAGACAAGTTATTGGCATTTCCCCTGCATTTCCACTGCTGAGGGTAATGGCCCTCGACTAGCCTGGACTAGAACTTGTGAACTTTGGGTCTGTTGGCATTGCTGTCTACTAGTTCAGGCTTTGCGAAACAGAGACCAGCAGGGTTCCTATGGATATGGTTCAGATACTGCTAAGAGAAAGGGTAGAATTCAGCCATCTCAGGTAAAGGGAAATGGGCTTTAGATAGTAGTTCTCAAAGGGTGGTCGTGGGACTATCCAGGCCAGAAATCTGGAGCACTTACTAAGCGTGTGCATTCCTGGGCCCCACCCCAGTCCTCCTGATCCAGGTATCCTGGGGATGCTGCTCATAATCTGCATGTTTTTTTTTTTTATTTTTTTTTCAACGTTTTTATTTATTTTTGGGACAGAGAGAGACAGAGCATGAACGGGGGAGGGGCAGAGAGAGAGGGAGACACAGAATCAGAAACAGGCTCCAGGCTCTGAGCCATCAGCCCAGAGCCTGACGTGGGGCTCGAACTCACGGACCGCGAGATCGTGACCTGGCTGAAGTCGGACGCTTAACCGACTGCGCCACCCAGGCGCCCCATAATCTGCATGTTTAACAAGCTCCCAGAAATTAGTTTTGTACACTGTACAGTCTGAGAACATTGCCTTAGGATATGTGACTGGGGAGGGGTAGGAGGGAAGGAAAAGATAAGTATGGATCCTCCAGCTGGTCTAAAACACATCTCAGAGGGAAGAGACTTCTGTTTCTAGTGATAGGGACCACAAAATAACTTTTAAGAAAGACTGCTATGAAACACCTAGAAATACTGGATTAAATATTTAAAATATTTTTCTCAGTGCAGAGCCATGCACTGAGAAGAGTTGGAGGAATCCTCAGCCGGCCAAATGAAGAAGTAGAACCCAAGTGGTATTCAACTCTGACAGCTGAGTGGGACGAGCTGTGTGGCTGGCCTCCCTGTAGTAATGAAAGGTTTGAGGTTTGAGTTTTAGCATCTGTGGAGACAGAGATGAGGTCTGGTCAGTTGGAAGCTGGAGTTGAAACTGAAACTTTCATGTAAAGTCAGTACTGTCGGGGCGCCTGGGTGGCTCAGTTGGTTAAGCATTTGACTCTTGACTTCAGCTTAGTCATGATCTCATGGTTCGTGGGATCAGCTGTGAGTCAGGCTCTGTGCTGATAGCACGGAGCCTGCTTGGGATTCTCTCTCTCTCTCTCTCTCTCTCTCTCTCTCTCTCTCTTTCTCTCTCTTTCTCTCTCTCTCAGCCCCTCCCAAGCTGACATTCTCTCTCTGTCTCTCTCTCTCTCAAAATAAATAAGTAAACTTAAAAAAAAAATAAAGTCAGGACTGTCAAAGTAACATAAAAAGATAAGGAAAAGAAAATCATCTACCAAGACAGGGAGATGACAGAACAGTTTCTCAGACTTAGCCAAGGCTCTGGGCACAAAAAACAAAAAGCAAAAGGAAAGTACGCCCTGAGAACCTGATGATAGTATTGGTTTAATATTAGAATTTATATTATTTGTGTGGATTAGGAACCTTAAGTTCTGGGCCAGTGATACCCCTAGGACCCTAGATACAGACACAGAACCTCTCTGGAGAAACAAAACCTCAACCCAGATTATACAGGATCCTCACAGGCAAAAAAGCCATGATAAAGATGAATATATGATCCAAAATGACTAAATACTTGAGAGAATAATTTTTACTGAGTTAGAGTCCCCATACACAACAAACAAGTAGACTAGGTCCCTCAAGAACTTCAAATAAGGAACTGTTGGCAAGTTCCTTCAATATTATTGAATATAATTGAATTCCTTCAAATTATTGAAGATGTAATGAAGTGATTGAACACACAAGGCAAGAATAAGACGCTATTCAAAAAGATTAGGTAGACTTGAAAAAGAACGAAATAGAACTGCTAGAAGCAAAAAATGTTTTCATTGTATAACTAAATGTTCAATAGATAAATTAAATGTCAGATTAGGCACCATTGAGACAAGCTTAATGAATGGAAAGGTGGACCTGAGAAAGTCATCCAGAATGGAGCCCAGAGAGATAAAGGCACGGAGACTGAGACATGGATGCTAGAATGACAAGATCCTATAAAGTTCCAGAGGTGGAAAAGAGAATGAAGGAGAACATTACTCAAAGAGATAATGGTTTAAAAATTCCCAAACTTAAAAAAATATATATATTTATTTTGAGAGAGAGAATGAATGTGTGCACAAGTGGGCTAGGGGCTGAGAGAGAGATGAAGAGTAAGAGAATCCCAAGCAGGCTCTGCACTGTCAGCATGGAACCCACTGTGGGGGCTTGATCCCTTGACTGTGAGATGAGGACCTGAGCTGAAATCAAGAATTGGATGCTCAACCAACTGGGCCACCCAGGCGCCTCTAAAAACTCACAAACTTGTTGAAAGATGTGAAGCCTCAGATTTGGGAAGCAGAATGAGTCTAAGCAGTATAAATTTTTAAAAAAATCCGTGCTTACTGTATTAGCTAGATTATAATTCAGCTGCTATAAGAAAGAACCCAAGGTCACAATGGCTTAAACTCGACAGATGTTTATTTCCATCTCGTGTAACATTCCAGACATGAGCCGTATAATTCTAGGGTGACATCTGCTGTAGGTTTGAAGAGGAGGGTTCACCATGATGTCCATATTCCAAACCCGTCCCATTTAGTGGTGACCCGAAGGTTCCATTCATTGCTTCTCCTCATATCCCATTGATCAAAACTCATTCACATGGTTGTACCCAGCAGCAGGGAAGATTGGAAAGCGTAGTCTTTATTCTGGAGAACTACATGCTCTGTTGAAAGTTGGAGACTGTTATTTGTATGAGAGAGAGAGGACAGGTACTGGGGAACATGTAGCAGTCTGTAAGTCTGAAATTTAAGTCTATAATAATGGTAATAAGTAGAAATAGAGTATATAACTTATCAGTAGAATAGGGAAATGTAATAAAGTCTATTAAATCCAGTCTGGGAAGAAAATGAAAAGAGTATTTAAAAAAAATGGAGTAAATAGCACAAAATGCAATGGTAGAAATAAATCCAAATGTATCAGTCATATGGAGACATATGTAAGAAATCTTTTGGGGCACCTGGGTGGCTCAGTCGGTTGAGCGTCCGACTTCAGCTCAGGTCATGATCTCACGGTCTGTGAGTTCAAGCCCCGCATTGGGCTCTGTGCTGTCAGTTCAGAGCCTGCAGCCTGCTCTCTCTGCCCCTCCCCTGCTCATGCTCTGTCTCTCTGTCAAAAATAAATAAACATTAAAAAAAATAAAAAAAAAAAGAAATCTTTTTATATACAAGAATTTAGCATTGCTATATGAAAAATTGGGAATATCCTAAATGCCTTTCAACAGGGAGGTGTTTAAGTATATTGAGTGTATTTGTACAATGGAATATGACATTGCCGTTAAAAATGAATCAAGTGAGGGACGCCTGGGTGGCTCAGTCGGTTGAGCGTCTGACTCTTGATTTCAGTTTGGGTCATGATTCCAGGGTCTTGGGATCTTGGGATTGAGCCCTGCATCAGATTCCATGCTGAGTGTGGAGCCTCCTTAAGATTCTCTCTCTCTTGGGGTGCCTGGGTGGCTCAGTTGGTTGAGTGGCCGACTTCGGCTCAGGTCATGATCTCACGGTTTGTGAGTTCAAGTCTCGTGTCAGACTCTGTGCTGACAGCTCGGAGCCTGGTGTCTGCTTTGGATTCTGTCTCCCTCTCTCTCTGCCCCTCTCCTGCTCATGCTCTGTCTCTCTCTGTCTCTCAGGAATGAATAAATGTTAAAAAAAATTTGTTTTTAAGATTCTCCCTCTCTCTATCTCTGTCTCTCCAAAAAAATTAAAATAATAAAAATGAGTCAAGTGAGCTACATATGTAAGATTAGCCAATCTCAAAAACCAACACTGAACAGAAAAGATCAAGAGAATGTATATAGAATAATATGGTTTATATAAAGTTTTAAAACCTAAAGCTTGTTGTTTAGGGCTATATCAAATGAGGTAAAATGTAAATACAACCAAGTGTGGGGTAGATGCTAGAAAGGGAGGAGTGCAATCTGGGAAAAGCAGACGGGAGCTTTATGTACCACTCTGTAGGGGCCCGTTTCTTAAAGACATCAGAAGCATATATGACAGGGGCGCCTGGGTGGCGCAGTCGGTTAAGCATCCGACTTCAGCCAGGTCACGATCTCGCAGTCTGTGAGTTCGAGCCCCGCGTCAGGCTCTGGGCTGATGGCTCGGAGCCTGGAGCCTGTTTCCGATTCTGTGTCTCCCTCTCTCTCTGCCCCTCCCCCGTTCATGCTCTGTCTCTCTCTGTCCCAAAAATAAATAAACGTGGAAAAAAAAATTAAAAATAAAATTCTTTAAAAAAAGAAGCATATATGACAGAAATTAAGATTTGATAAAGCTGAATGGTGGATACATATTTTAAAATGTTATTCTCTATGTGTTTCCTGAACTATTACATGATAAAAAATGTGTTAAAGTGCCTTCCTCCTCTATTCCCCAGGGTCCTTAAATATATCCAGATACACCTCTCTCCACAGCCCCTTGGGTCTGGGTAGGTTGAACTTTCATAAGATCATAAGATTGGCCCCATCTTCTCTTCCAGGCTGCCTTTGATTGTCATGTAGCCAGAATGCCCTCCCATAAAAGGTTGGGAGCTCAGAGTGTGACTTGGGTAAAGAAAGGGGAAGCATGCAGACACAGGGCAGAAGAGACTGAGGTGTGGGGGGAAGAGAGAGAAAGAAATCTTGACTAGGGATCACAGGCTGGAAGAATTAAGTACAGAAGAGTACTGAGACATTAGCCTGACACCAGACCTTTTGGCAGGAAACCTTAAAGCCATAAACACCATGTTGCTCAATGCCGGGGCTGTGCCTGTCACCTACATTCATCTCCAAACCAACAGGACAGGTTCAACAGTTCACTTAGAGATTTTCCCCAGTACGTCAAGGTAAGTTTCAGATCAGGAAGAGATGACTCAGGCTTCTCAGGAGAGCTGGTGCTGGGGCCAAGCCCTGATCTCGGTCCTATCTCTGTCACTGCTCTTAGAGCTTACTAGTTAATCATCACCAGTACCCACCTACACCGGGTGAGCCAGGTCAGCTGGGTCCCTCTGACCAGCCCTCTCACTCACCTGCCCCCTCCACCTCTATGCGCAACTCACCCGCCCATGGGGCTTGCCCTGCCTGGATGACCACTGGCTGTGCAATTGCTCACTGCTGGTCGTGCAGGCCAAGCCAAACCTGGGTGCTTCCCAGGGGTCCAGCCCTTCCTGGGATCAGATACTGCCCACTGGCTGCTAAGGTTTGGAAACATGCCCTTCCTCTTTCCCCACCCCACAGCCTGCTCACACCTGCCTCCCTCTTGCAGAATTGCCATTCTGGACATGGAATGATCTGTGTTAAAAAGCAAAAAAATTTTTTAAAGAAAAGATGTCAAGACTACCACATAATCCCTCACCTGAGGGTGAGAGAGGAAGTGGAGGGTGGGAAGAAGAAACAGTATCAGACCTTATTTCTGCTATTAACGCTTCACCAGGTCTGGTTTGCCATTGCCATGGACACCCAGACTTCCAGGGCCAGGCATTCTGGAGCCAGGTGAATTGTGGGTTCATTTCCTGTCCAGTATAGGAGTTGAGGGAATGGCTGATGTCTTGGAGTTCACATCATGCTCTGTTCCCTGGGAGCCATTCCCCCCGCTGCCTTGCTCTCTTCCTTAGTATGCTGAAGAAGTCATAAAGGCTGTTCAGATCAATTTAAAACTTTTGATACTGCTCTAGGAGGCTTTATAGATGGATATGAAAGCCTCTTGAATTTTTTTTCATCCTTGCTTAAACTTATGCTTCAGTTATTCCATCACAAACGTGGGAATGTAATAACTGTCCTCAGACAAGCTATCCACAGTAGTAATTACTATGAAAAAACATGGCATCAGTATTAGAACTAACACAGGTTTTAAACTTTTAATTTACTCTGTCTGCTTCCAAAAGGGATTTCAGTGCATTTATTGAAAAGAAGTAATGTAATGAAACATCTCTCATTTTTAGCTTGAGTATGTATTTTTTAATATTTATTTATTTATTTCTTTATTTTGAGAGAGGGCAAGTGTGATGGGGGAGGGGCCAAGAGAGAACCCCAAGCAGGATCCCACTGTCAGCACAGAGCCCATCCCCAGGCTTGATCCCACAGTGAGATCATGACCTGAGACAAAATGAAGAATCAGATGCTTAACAGACTGAGCCGTGAGCCACCCTGGCGCCTCTTAGCTTGAATATTTTTAACTGAAGCAACTTTTCCCAAGACCCATTCCAGTGGGATCCTGTGCACTTCCTATTTTCTAGAATCCCCTACTACAACCAAGATTTTGAAATGCACTAACTGAGTTTTACATTTATATACCACAAATTTAGTTCAGGACTTTTTTTTGAACATATAAATGGTTCAGTTCAGTCCTCTGAAACAAAAGAACAATGACTGTTGCTCCTCCCCCCTCAGACCATGGATTATACAGAGGTGGCAATTCTGTGTAGGCATCAGCTTCCCAATGTATGGATAGAGCACAGAGCCCAGAAAAACATAATCTTTAAATACCTCAGAATTTACAAAAAGCCCAGGTACTGTAAAAGGAGGGTACCTGTAGTGCTGTCAGGACTAGGTGGAAATTTGTTGAAGTCTGCATAAAGCCATCACAGCATTGGCCTTAGCTGACAGATCCAATTTGCTTTGGGAGCAGATACCTTCTAGAACTTTTATTCACTGTATACGAGCTCATATGCATGTGTGTATCTGAGTAGAGAGAGAGAGGCTTTTTATTCTCCTAACCACCCATTTTTAATAGGGTCCACTGTAGTATTTTTTCTGGAGCCATATATTGATAGAGCTCTGTACTCCTCTGTAAAGCCATTTGAGAAGCCCTGTGCTGATGGGGACTTGGCCCCGGATGTATCCCTGAAGGATCAGCTTTGCTTTGCAGTCTGTGGCCAGTCTAGTGTTTTTTCAGAGTGTGGTCTGTACGCCACCTGCATGAGTATCAGCTAAGATTTCTGGGGCACGGACCCAGGAATGTGCTCAGAAAGAAAATCTCAGGCTACCCAACTAAAAACCTCTGTGGGCAAGGCCTAGGAATCTGCTTAGAGTAAGCTCCATGTGGGTCCTGACCCCCCTGAAAGTCTGAGATCTACAGCCATGAACTCTTGCCACAGCTTTGACTCGACCTCATTCAGCTGTCCTTCTAGTGGACACCTTGAGCCCGATGTGCCCCAAAGGAGCAGTGGAACTGACAGAGAAGACTCATTGCCCTTTCTCTCTCTCTCTCTCTCTCCCTTTCTTTCTTTCTTTCTTTCTTTCTTTCTTTCTTTCTTTCTTTCTTTCTTTCTTTCTTTCTTTCTTTCCTTCCTTCCTTCCTTCCTTCCTTCCTTCCTTCCTTCCTTCCTTCCTTCCTTCCTTTTTTTAATGTTTATTTTTGAGAGAGAGGGACACACAGAGCTCAAGCAGGGGAGGGGCAGAGAAAGACGGAAACACAGAATTGGATGCAGGCTCCAGGCTCTGAGGTGTCAGCCCAGAGCCTGAGGCGGTGCTTGAACTCACAAACCCTGAGATCATGACCTGAGCTGAAATAAGATGCTTAACTGAGCCACCCAGGCGCCCCTCTCCTGCCTTTTCTATAGTCAGACACCAGGACAGCCCCATGATCCTATATTTTATATTTTGGGGACTAAGCATATGATTTTCACTGAAGGAAAGAGCTAATAAAAAAAAAGTACAGCTGAAAGCCATTGTGTTTGATTACAGATAACAATTAATAGCTAAAACTGGGGGTTGCTACTCACGTGCTTGCAGGCAACTTATGTGAGCCAGATGGGTTCTAGGGAGAATTCAAGGGAACATGCTAGAGCTGGCGGAAGAAGCCACTTATTGCTGTAAGAAAATGTAACCCTAGCATGTCAGAGCTGAGTTTTCAAGGGAAGCTGGAAGCCAGGGATTGTATTGTGGAATCTCAGTTTTCACCTGACATATGAGATTTGTATGTGAGAGGTACAGTGGCCAACAGTACAACAGATTCTGGAGCCAACCCTCCTGAGTTTGAATCCTGGCTCTCCCTCTTAGCCATGGGACCTGTCAGCTGAGTTACCCAACCCTTGTGCATCAGTTTCCTTATCTATACAACAGTGATAATAGTAATGCCTGCTTCGAAGAAGATTAAATGAGTTGATACATGTAAAGTGCTTAAACCAGTGCCAGACACACAGCAAGTGGCCTTCTTTAGTTATATCCGTGTCAGCTAAATGCTCCTACCACTGTAGGCAAAACACCCTGTAGGCTAGTAGTTAGCAACCTCTGGTTTAAAGCCATTCTTGCTGTAGATGGATCATAAGTAGGAGAGCCATATAATTTATCATCTAACCCAAGACGCTTTGGAGACAGAAAAGAAGGCTCTGCTACTAATTATTCTGGGACAACAGGTGAACACCAGACTGTCCCAGGCAAACTGGTCTCCCTGATTCTAAGTGTCTTCTCTGTGTACAAAAAGCCAACAAATAGCTAACTATAAACTGCTCAGTAAGTGCCAAGTTATGCACGTGAGCTTTAAATGAGGCATCTTGTGTAATATTCCCAACAACCCTAGGAGGTGGAGAGTCATTACTCTTTTTTCTTCTTGGTGAGGAAACTGAGGCACAGAGCTGTTAAGGAACTTACCTAAAGGCACACCATGGCAGAGCCAGTCAGGTTCAAGCCTTCGTGCTAGCCCCGTCCCAATCTCTCCAGTGGGTGCAAAGCAGTGGTAAGAAGGTTGACCCCCTTTTCAAAGGGATAGCTGAGCACCAGCATGGCCCAGCTCTTGGCTCAGGCCACAGCTCAGGATTGTGTTGGGAGCTCATGCGAGTGCCTACTGGTCTCACTGCCATGGGGCTGCCATTTCACAGCACCATGAGTATAACAAGGAGCTGTGGACACGGGGATTAAGTAGCAGGTTGCTGCCAAGTGCATTTCATCGGGTTGCTGCAGCCAGTATCAGAGCAGCTTATTTATGAGTCTCATGTGCCAGTCACAGCTGGTGAAAGTGGATCCGCCTAAAAAGCACTAAAAGTCAGCCGCCCAAACCTGACACCTACTTGGCTGGTGGATCACCCCAGGCCCACAGACTAAAAGGACAGCTGAGGACACGGTCCTGGGGAACCCTCTGATAGGAGAAATAGAACCTAAATAAGTGGTGGCCCCATATGGAAGCTCAAAGAACAGTCTGCCATTGTGAAAAGTATTGATGCTGGCATTAAATGAAGTTTGAATACTCTAAGAATGACGTTCCAGCATAGACACACCTGGAGTATTCCTGTGGCAGTGGAGAGAATATGCTTTCATAAAAACAGGGAAACATAATGTTAAAAATATTCTTTTTGGGATGCCTGGGTGGCTCAGTTGGTTAAATGGCCAACTCTTGATTTCGGCTCAGGTCATGATCTCATGGGTTCATGAGTTCAAGCCCCACATCAGGCTCTGCACTGATAACACAGAACTTGCTTCAGATCCTCTGTCTCCCTCTCTCTATGCCCTTCTCCCATTTGCACACATGCTCGCGCGCTCTCTCTCTCTCTCTCTCTCTCTCTCTCTCTCTGTCTCTCTCAAAAATAAACAAATGTTAAAAATTTTAGAAAACATTCTTTTCAAACAAGGATGGCAGGTTGTTGGTAATTGTTAGAGCATAGTGATAGATACATGGATCGTTATACTCTACTCTTTAAAGAGTTCCAGATGTTCAAAATGTTTTCAATGTTCAAACATTAGTTTTAGAAGAAAAAAAAAATGCTCCAGCATAAAGATGTATACCAAATGCTTTGAGTTTTGAGTGTCCCAGCCAGGAAGGTAAGAACAGCTGAGAGTCTGTAGCAATATGGGGACCCTGTGGCAGCCAGCCCGAGAATGGGAGGAGACCCCAGGCTCTGCAAGGTGCCTTCCTTTCCATTTGCTTCAGTGATAGCATACTTCAAGGGGATGTCTAGTAGTAAAATCTCGAGGGGAAAAATGTTCACCTTGTTGTCAATAACAGAGTGATTTCTGGCTCTGACCAGTGTCATTGACCACTCTTGACCCAAATGGAAATGCCCAGCTGGGAGGTAGGACTCCAGTACAGTTCTGTTCTTCACTCTACCTTGGTTTCTCCATCTATAAAATAGGAAGACAGGTTTTTCTCTTGAATGAAATTTGAAAGTATCAGACAGTTGTTAGAGAAGGTTATGGATATGAGAGATCATTTCCTATGGAAATCCTATGTGTTCTGAGCTACAAAGCAAATGTTAGATCAGAATGGTCCAGCTGAAGATTAATCTAGGAAACTTGTCAAGAATCCAAAGCCTTCCCATTCAATAATTCATTGTATTTTTATTTTATTTTATTATAGATTTTTTTTCAGTTTGTTTATTTTGAGAGACAGAGGGAGGGAGGGAGAAAGGGACAGAGAATGAGAATCCCTAGCAGGTTTTGCACTATCAGTGCAGAGCCTGATGCAGGACTCGAACTCACAAACCGTGAAATCATGACCTGAGCCCAAACCAAGAGTCGGACACTTAACCAGCTGAGCCACCCAGGTGCCCCGTTTTTTATTTTATTTTATTAAGTAATCTGTATATCCAATGTGGACTCGAACTCACGACCCCAAGATCAAGCATCCCATGCTCTACTTACTGAGCCAGTCAGGTGCCCTTCATTATATTCTTTAAAAAATTAAATGCTCCCAGCAACTATATTAGAGTTGCTTCTAAGGTGGGCCAAAACTTCACCTCTGGCTAGCTTCAGCAAATGGAATTTATTTGGGGGATACTGGGACAGCTCACAGAAATAAAAGAATTACCTAACAATCATGACTTAATGAAATTTGTGCACAGTCTCTTGTGCAGCCCCTGCCTCTTTTCTCTGGTTTCTCAATCCCAGATGTCAGATTCCTAGGGACAGAGAATCTGGCCTAGTCAAGTCTGGTGCCAAAGAGGGATGGGATATATACTACTAACCTGGTCACTGGGGGCCACTGCTGTGTGTCATTGTACACTTCCCTGACCAAACAGAATTCTTGTTGCTCTGGGGGCAACCATCCCTATAACCATAATATCAGTTTATGCTATGCTGTTATCTTCTCTGTAATTGCAAAGAAACGTTTGAAGGTCAAGGGATTCTTGTAACACAGGCTCTAGGGACTATTTGATTTTGAATGTTTATTTGTTTGTTTATTTATTTAGAGAGTGTGAGCGGGGGAAGGGCAGAGAGAGACAGAGATAGGATCCAAAGTGGGCTCTGCACTGACATCAGCAAGGCTGATGTGGGGTTCACACTCATGAACTGTGAGATCATGACCTGAGCCAAAGTTGGGCACTCAACCAACTGAGCCACCCAGGTGCCCCTGTTTGATTTTGCAAAGGCCATCTGGCTCTGACTGATGCCTGCATTTGGCAAGAACCAGTCCACTCTTTCAGGCTTGAGTCAAGAGGCTTGATCTTTTTTTTTTTTTTTTTTTTTAAGAGAGAGAGAGAGCGCAAGTAGGGGAGGGGGAAGAGGGAGAGGAAGAATCTTAAGCAGTCTCCATGCTGCGCATGGATCCCAACACAGGGCTCGATCCCGTGACCCTGGGATTATGACCTGAGCCAAAATCAAGAGTTAGACACTCAACTAACTGAGTCACCCAGGCACCCCTTGTTCATGATTATTAAGCCCAGGAGAGGAAGGAAAGAAGAGATGTAGGCATCCTTGGCCTGAGCACATGAATGCCTATCAGAGGTGGTCCTGTCCATTGGGAGTCCAAGGGGCATTTTTGTCCCATGGGTTGTAAATCTTGAGTTGTACTTGGGATACTCAGATCCTTTCTGAAAGCATCTCTATCACCCCAATCTCAAGAAAAAGGAAAAAATGGGTGAGGAAAGGCTGCCCTGTGAAAAGAGGTGCCCCAGGTTCTCAAACATGAACCACTGCCAGGGAACTTTCCTTTCACTGCCCAGCACCAACCGGGGGGGCTCCTTCTCTTCCATCCTTTAATCAAGAATGGAAGGCAGAATTTCTCTTGAGCAGACAAGAGATTGGGAAAGAGAGAATGGATTAATTGCTCAGTTTGCTGGTAAATATCAAGCCAGGGTCAAGCCTAAAGAGAGAAGGTTGAGTAGCTGGAGAAAAGGCTAGGTCTGCAGAGATGAGGTGGGCAAGGGCTGGCCTGGAGCTTGGAAGATGAGGTCTGTACAGCCTCCCGGAGGACAGGGCTGGTCTGTTAAGTCTCTAGTGTATGTTTAATGCATACATGTTGCCTGGGGGCAAGGCAGGGTGGGGAAGGAAGCAGGTGACTTTACTGGGCCACAGCACATGGCAGCAGGTGGCTCCTGATAGGGTGAGTCGGATGTGTGACGCTTCTGCAGAGCCTTTGTGTGATGGTGTACATGGTTCAGTGCACGGCGGAGCCCTGACCAGGGAAGGATGGGAGCTGAATTCCAGCCCATGCTCCACTTACCATGAGCTTGTGAAGCTGCAGAGATGATGTGGGCTTGTTAGCATCTCCTTAGCCTTCAGCTTACAAGCTGGTCCCTGATGAGCCTACATACGGAGATCCCTTTGCTTGGGCCAGTTGGCATAAGATTCCAGAACTGCTGAGGTCCTCGTACCTGAATGGCATGCCTCTCCTGGTAGTAAGGTGGAATTTTTAAAAATGTGTCTTGAGTTTCTCTGTTTAAGGTTAAAGAAGTCAAATAAGGTGATACCTATAAATGCCATTTATAGTCCAAGGTGTCCTTGATAAGGGATAAATATTTTTCCCCAGCCAGTGAGCTATCCTTGGCTGGAAAGGAGCATTCTCTTACTGCTGACATGGTGGGGTCTCACGTGGGAGCACGTTCCATGCCAGGCATGTGGAGAGCCGGTACTGCCTGGGACCTGGCGCTGAGGAGACTGAGGGCTGAGGGCAGCACTGCTTCCTGAAGCACGATGGTGGGACACGGCAGCCCCATGTAGGTACCTCACACACAGGAGAAAGAACTAGGCTTTTACTTGTTCGGCAGAGAGGACAGCAGCTCTAAGCTCTTTACCTGCCTCATAAATTCAGGATAAGGGAGCAGAGGGTTGCCATGAAAATCTTTGTCTTGATACCCTTGAGCCACTTAAATTGAGATGAGCAATTTAAGCTCAATTTAAGCCTGTGTGGAGTGTCCACACAATTTACTCACGTTGCCCTGATGCCATGGTTGGAGTAGAGACACCCACCTACATTAGTCCTTCCTCTCTGGTTGAGCAGATGCAGGAGCTGGAGCAGAGGCTGCTGGAGGCAGAGCAGAGAGCAGAGAATGCAGAGACCCAGGTAACCGGGGCAGGGGATTGGTGGGACTGTGTAGCAGAAATGGCCGTTGGCCTTTCCTGATCCTTTTCATGGACACACACAGACATACTCATCACCCTGACAAGTTCCTTATGGGGACAAGGAAAACCAGCAGTCATGTGATAGTTCTCCTGAACAAATTAAGGTTCATGGAGCTCTCTTTGGGCATGAAGGAGTCTTTGGGTAAAGGTTAGTGCATGAGTGGGTGGCTGGATTAGTCCACACAGGCCACGTTATGCTGAGGTAACAGGTCTGATGTCTTAGCACCTTCTCACATTTATTTCTTAGTCATGGTATCTCTCCATTGTGGGTTGGCTGGGGATTCTGCCTCCCATAGGGACTTGGGGGTTGAGGCTGCTGGAGCTCTCTCCAGCTTCCACCTGGACCCTCTGAAACATGCAGCCTCCTTGGTTGCCATGGCAGGAAGAGAGCTCTTAAATACTTCAGCCTAAAAATGCTGAGTCACTCCATTCAGACCCACTGGCGGGAGTGAATTCCATGGCCATCTGACTATAAGAGGGCTGGGAAATATTGAAAGCACAGGGCCATTCAGTGAACAGCAAATATCTCTGCCACAGTGAGATTTAAGCAGTTTCCCTCTGGGCTGTTTGTCCTGCCCAGCTTGTCCCTGTTGGGGTCCCCAGAGTTAGATGGCCTGATACACAGCCATTTCTTTTTTGTCAATTCCTTAGTTTGCCCAGATGAGGCTTAATAAATGGTTTTGGCCCCAACTGCTCTGGGTGAGGGCTCTGCCTGTGAATCATGGGCTGGGGTGTCAGGAAGTATCCCAGGGCATGTGAGCAGCTATTTCACACACACATCCCAACCCTGTATGATGATGGTACTTTTAAGGTGGGTGTGATGGAGGAGAAGGTGAAACTGTCCAATCTGAAGAATGTGGACTCAGCCGGCAGCCTGCACCGGAAGTACCAGGAATTGCTGAAAGCCATGCAGAGCAAAGATGAGCTTATCAGCCAGCTGGAGGCACAGCTGGAGAAGCAGGTAAGCGCTGACTGCAGAGTGGCACCAATGCCCTCTGCAGCATCCATTGCCATTGGCCACACCTTCATGAACAGACCCCCTCTGCTTGAGCCCTCCGTTGGTGGGGAGCTCACTTCCTCCTGAGACTGTTCTTTTGCATGGAGATTTAACTATTAGAAGGTACATTGGGAGCCAGGCAGGGGATGGATATAGTGGGGAAAGAACCTTGGAGGCAAATTGATCTGGGTTTGGATCCCCTCGCTAGCACCTGCTGCTCTCTGTGGGCAAATAAGTCATTGATTCACATTTTACACATCTGTAAGGTGGGGGTTATAATACGGCATAGGGCTGTCCAGAGAGTGAACTCAGGTATCAGACATGAAGTTGGTGTTTGGTAAGGAGAGCCTGTCTTTCTCCACCCTGGCCTTGACATGACACCTGTGGTTATCAGAGCAGCTCACAGCTGGGCAGTCAGCATTGGTCACCTGGTTGGCCAAAGTTTCTCACTGAACTTGAGCAGGCAGAGGCCAAAGTTGCTGCCTCCTCTGAGGCAGGCAAGGCCTCTTGTCCTGAGCACATGGGTGCTGAGGAGAGGCCACTGCCCAGCATTCCAGCTACAGTTAGCCCCTTTGCTCCAGAAAGGGTATCTGAGAAACATCAGTCTGCCAATTCCCTGTATCTAGCCTCCTCCCCTTTACAGTTCAGTTAACTTCATCCGATGCTGTGCCTTCCTTCTGTCCTTGGCCTTACCTACTGGTTGTCCCCTGGTGCCAGAGTGCCATTATTTCCAACAAACACCCTTACAGTGTGACCAGATGACTTTTAATTTTCCACATGAGTATTCTTCCATGAAGGTCCCAGCTAGTCCCAGAAGTATTTTCCCACCATCACAGGCAAATTTGTAATCATTCATCAGCATTCACTGAACATACCCATTGTGCGATGTGCCTTTGTATGTTCTGGGGCACCCCAGCATGTGTTCCTGAAAAATCATGGAAAAATAGAATGTGGACACATGCAATCTTTAGCCAGTCATTCATTGACTTTAAAGATACCTTACCTCCTTTTTTGAGTGGTTCACAGAAGTGGCAGCATCTGGGGATTAGTGGGCAAAATGATTCCTGCTGAAGCTTAGATCAGAAAAAAATCATTTTACAATAATAAAAGGTCAGAATAGAAAGAATGCTGTTCTACAAGTCCGTAGACCTGGGTTTAGTTCTGGCTGTGCTGCCCAAACTGACAGAGGCAAGTCACTTCACCCTCTGGGCCTCAGTTGCTGCAGCCCTATAAAGAGGGTATCAAACTAGGTCAGGGGTTGGCAGACTAGTCCTTTAAAGGGCCAGATAGTAAGTACTCTCTGGTCTCTGTTGCAACTCTTCAGCTCTACTGTTGTATCACGAAAGTAGACAATTCGTAAATGAATAGGCACAGCTGTGTTCCAGTACAGTATTTATAAAAATAGGCAGGGCAGGGGGCTTGGACCAGGTGGAGGCCTGGACTGTGGCCAGTTTGCAAACCTCTTAAACTGGATAACCTTAAGGTCCTTCCAATGTTCATTGTGAATGTTTCTTGTGTATCAAAGGACAGCATTCCATTTTCATTTTGATTTTTTATGCAAGCCCTAACACTTAGGTTATTAACCAGTTCAGAGTTTTTTTGTTTTTGTTGCTTAAATAATATTGCAACTAATGATTCCTAAGCTGTGGGTTTGTTAAGTCAGCAGTGTATACATTTAAAACTTAACAGGGGCGCCTGGGTGGTTCAGTCAGTTAAACGTCTGATTTGAGCTTAGGTCATGATGTCGTAGTTCGTGAGTTCGAGCCCTGCATCGAGCTCTGTGCTGACAGCTTGGAGCCTGGAGCCTGCTTTGGATTCTGTGTCTCCCTTTCTCTCTGCTCTTCCTCTACTCATGCTCTGTCTCTCTCTCTCTCAAAAATAAATAAACATTAAAAAAAATTTTAACTTGACAGATACTATCAAATTGCTGCCCCAGAAGACCTTGCCAATTTGTATAAGAGGGATTGTTTTCCAACATCCTTGACAATATAGGATATATCAGACTTTTAAATTGTGTTAGTCTGATAGAGGAAAATGTCTTTTATGTGCATTTTTAAAATTATGATTGAGGTTGAACAGCCTTTCATGGTTTTCTTTCCCTTTATTTCTCTTTCTGTTGACTTCCTGTTAATATTCTTTTCGCGTGTATTTATTTGTTTGTTCATTTCAAGTTAGCCCTCTGTATGTAAGTCATTTGTGTTGTAAATCATCCCTCAATTGGTCTTTTGATTTTGTTTAAGGAAACTTTTTTTTTGTCATGTAGTAATTTACAGTGATAGTATAGACTTTATTAGTCTTTTTCTTCATGTTTTTTGGGGTATGTATCATGCCTAGGAAGCCTTTTCACACTTTAAGAATATTTTTAGGGGCGCCTGGGTGGCTCAGTCAGTTAAGCATCCAACTTTGGCTCAGGTCATGATCTCGCAGTTCGTGAGTTCAAGCCCTGCATCAGGCTCTGCGCTGACATTGCAGAGCCTGCTTGGGATTCTCTCTCCCTCTCTCTCTGCCCCTTATCCACTTGCACTCTCGCCCTCTCTCTTTCTCTCTCAAAATGAATAAACTTTAAAAAAAAAAAAAAAAGAGGGGCGCCTGGGTGGCTCAGTCGGTTGAGCGTCCGACTTCAGCTCAGGTCACGATCTCGCGGTCTGTGAGTTCGAGACCCGCGTCAGGCTCTGGGCTGATGGCTCAGAGCCTGGAGCCTGCTTCCGATTCTGTGTCTCCCTCTCTCTCTGCCCCTCCCCTGTTCATGCTCTGTCTCTCTCTGTCTCAAAAATAAATAAATGTTAAAAAAAAAAGAGTATTTTTAAAATTCATAAATGGATTTATTGTTTTTCCATCAGATCACCCCCCTCTAATTGCTTGATATTCCTTCTTGGGGCTTCCCACCTCCAGTTGTTCACTAAACCGGTGGCTGCTATGACTAATGAAAGGCCCTCTGTTTCTTGCAGAAGCAAATGAGAGCTGAAGAAGCAAAAGTCGTCCAAGAAAAAGCTGCAAAGATCAAAGAATGGGTGACCCTGAAGTTAGCAGAGGTTAGTTGAAAACTCATCTCGGGAAGCCTGGAATGCACATGCAATGCGAGTGGGGTCCCTCCATCCCAGCATTTTTCTGCCTCCTGTTTGTGGGGCCTTGACTGACCTCCGTTGTGTTAACCATGTGTCCTCCATTTAGCTTAAACCCTGAGACTTGGCATTTTCACCTTTCCCTTCCTCCTGTGGTGCTTGGGCTTCCCTAGAGCTCGTGATTAGCTTTGTGTTTGGGGAGGAGTGAGTCTCACTTCTGAGGTGTCATGCCATTTTCTTCCTGAAAGCACACACACCCTTACGTCTACCCTCCCCACTTCCTCCTCTGTCCTTTCCATTCTTTTCAAGTGGTTTTTGTGGTGGTGGTAAAATATACATAAAATTTACCATTTTCACCATTTTTAGTGTACAATTTAGTGGCATTAAGTACATTCACAATGCTGTGCAACCATTACTACTGTCTATTTCCAAAACTCTCATTACCCCTAAATAGCACCAGTGTATCCATTAGACCCTAGGTCCTCCATTCTCTCATTCCCCAGTCCCTGACCACCCCAGTGCCTTTTTTTTTTTAATTTTTTTTAATGTTTGTTTATTTTTGAGAGAGAGAGAGATAGAGCATGAGCAGGGGAAGGGCAGAGAGACAGACAGAAAGAGAGAGAGAGAGAGAGAGAGAGAGAGAGAGAGAGAATCTGAAGCAGGGTCCAGGCTCTGAGCTGTCAGCACAGAGCCCGACACAGGGCTCAAACTCATGAACTGTGAGATCGTGACCTGAGCTGAAGTCAGATGCCCAACCAACTGAACCATCCAGGTGCCCCCTGATAGTCCCAGTCCTGCTTTTTCCACCTCTAGCCGTTCATTTCTGTAGTTCATCACTTGCTGCAGCTTAATTTAGGAAAACTTGGGGCTGGAAGCTACAGTGATACTCGCAACAGAAAACAAAAAGCAAAACAAAAGGGAAGGGATTTGAAGTTTGGAAGAGGACAAACATCAACTTTTCTTCCTCTGTCCTGACACGAGTGATTCATATGTGCAGGAGGTATTGGCTCTTTTTGCCTCTCGTGTCCTGCTGTGGATGCACATCTCAGGTCACCTGCTAGATGACAAGTGCTTGGGAACAGAACTGATACCTGGTTTGCCTCCATATTTGCTAAAAGGTGCTCCAAAAAGTGGGTTGGGTTTTATTCAGAAGAACATGTAGCAGCCATGAGATGGGTCTCATAGATAATAAGTTTAGTAAAAGAAGCCAGACCCAGGGGTGCCGGGTGGCTCAGTCGGTTAAGTGTCCAACTTTGGCTCAGGTCATTATCTCACGGTTTGTGAATTCGAGCCCCGCGTCGGACTCCGTGCTGACTGCTCGGAGCCTGGAGCCTGCTTCATATTCTGTGTCTCCCTCTCTCTCTGGCCCTCCCCCGCTCACACTCTGTCTCTCTCTCTCTCTCTCTTTCAAAAATAAAATAAATATTAAAAAAAAATAAAAAATTAAAAAAAGCCAGACCCAGAAGCACATACTGTGTAATTCCATTTAGACAAAAATGGGCACCACTAAGCCAATGTGTGGAGGGTGCATACTTCGATGATGAAACCCGGAAAGCAAGGAAGTGAGTCTCATATACCTAGAAGAGCGGTTGCCTTTGTAGGAAGGGAGAAACACATGGCCAGGAAAGGGCAATTTGTTGTTGACAGTGCTGGCAGATTCCTGTTTCTTGACCTGTGTGGTGATCACATGAGTAGTCACTTCACAGTCATTTGTTAAGCTGTTCATTGATGTGATATGTAGTTTTCTGTGTATTACATTTCACATTTTTTTTTTTTTAAAGAGGTTAAAATATCTAGAAAAGGTGCAGGGGCTGCCAAATAGACTTCTGTCTCAACCCAAACTGGTTAGCACAGAGGAAGGGGGTAGGTCAGGGCTCCCTGGGAGGGTCAGCCCTGGATTACTGGGGCACCAAGTGTTCTTTTTTCAAAGATTTGATCTTAAAAAAGGATTTTGAATCTTATTTTGAATTCTATGCCTGAACCTGTAGGTTGAGTATTCTAAATCTTTATTTTTCTTTTTGGGCAGCTTGAGATGGAGAATCAGCACCTGAGGAGCAGTAATCAGCAGTTGGTAGAGCAGGTGGGAGCCCTTCAAGATGCTCTAGAAGGTCAGTAGGCCGGGCTTTGTGTGTGTATGTGCGTGCGTGCATGCGCACACGTGTGTGTGTTAGGGCGTGGGCCGAACCCGAGGGAGCTCTCAATATGCCTGTTTTTCACCCCAACCACAGCTCTTCAGATGGCACCTTCGGGAAAGTTGTTGGTGGCCCCCCAGGAAACCCCAGAGCAGGATTCTAGCTCTTCGGGGCCAGGGACCCAGCCGACAGGGCAGGACCGTGGTCCTCAGGCCCAGGGTGCCCTGAAGGCAGCTATGCCTGCACCTTCTACAGGTGCTCTGCAGAGCAAGGACTGTGTTCCTAAAGCAGGAATTTCCTTGGAGGATTCGAGTTCCATCATGGTCCATCCTGGAGAAATATCAGAGGCCAAGACCTTTCCGCCTCGTCTGGGAAGAGAGGGCTCTCCCCGCCGGCTGTGTGTGAAGTCTCGCACCCACAGACATGGTTCAGCTTCCTGGGGTGAGGGCCTGGTCATTGCTCAGGGTGGGACACTCCCTGGGACAAAGAACTCTGCCAGGGAAGCTGGTCCGGGCTGCAGCCTGACTCTCCCGAAGGTGCGGGCCCCCAGCAACCCCCGGGACAGCATCCAGCTGGCCAAGCGGCACCACAGCCAGCCCCAGGTGGGCCCTGGGCCCTTCAACCACGTGGTGAGCATTGAGGTTGGGACCCTCTCAGCCCTCCACCCCTCCAGCCTTCCTGAGGTGGAGGCCCGAGCTGAGCTCCGGGAGGAACCAGAAAACATGGAGATGGAGGAGCAACCCCCAGCCGGGAGGAAGGAGGAAAGAAAGAGCCCGAAGGCCCCCAGAGCTGAGCCGGAGGAAGTGGATTTGGGCAACAAACCTCCCACACCCCCTCTGCACCGGTTTCCATCCTGGGTAAGAGGCACAACCTGGGAGCTGGGCAGAGCGGCAGAGCTGCTCATGAAGCACAGCCTCATGCCTTCACGCCAAATGTGAGATGAGGCTCTCATCCTCACGGCCAACCGGCAGGGGGTGGGGCCAGGAGTGACTGGATGGTGGCTGGCTGTCATTTAGGAGCCTGTGCCACGCACCAAACCGGGCGCTTTGTGCACATTTTCTCATTTAATCTCCGCGACCCTTTGAGGTGGTGCAGTGCCGTGGTGAAGAGCACAGGTGCCAGAATCAAACCACTAGGGTTGAAGTGCTAACCGCGTCACCTGAGCTAGTTACTAAACCTGTGCGCCTCGGTTTCCCTATCTGTTACGGGGGGATAATAGTACTTCCCTTACCAGGCTGTGGTGAGGGTTGAATGTGCTAGCAGGTGCCTGCGGTGATGGTTCACAGTAAGTGTTGGCCGTGATTGTTATTTCCGAGCCTTAGCTTCCTTACTTGTAACACTGGATAAGAGAAGGTGATGTCTGGGGGCATTGCCTCAGAATCGATGATCTGGCGTGGGGAACACCGAGGAGACAAGACCAGCCGTGCATTAATCTTTACAGAGCTGGGTGATGGCTACATGAGGTCATTCTTTATTCTCTTCATTCCACTTTTGTGTCTGTTTGGCATTTTCCACGATAAACAGTTAAAATAAAAATGGGGGGCGGTGGGTGGACATGAATGAGGTTGTATAGGGAGTGTGGAGGATGAGATGAGATACTGGGTGTCGAGTGTGTAGCTCAGGGCCCAGCACGTGTGCAGGACCCTGTGTGAGGAGTCAGGTGCTGTTCCTCTTACAGATGGAAAACTGCTTTCCCCACAGACTTAGTTACTTGCCCAAGGTCATGTAGCAGTCAGTGAGGAGCCAGGCTTTAAATGTGGGCTCCGCTGCCTCCAGAGCCCAGCTCTCACCTTCCAGCTGTACTGCCTCTTAGGGGACATCACAGTGCAGATGTCAGCTTCTTACTCATGCTTGGACCCCTGGATGCGTGTGAGGCAGGTGGTAGGAGACGTCTGAGTGTCAGGCTCCTGGCAGCACAGGGAGCAGGGTACGGGGGTGGCGGTTGGGTACTTCAGGGCGATACCACCTTACACCACTGTTCGGAGAACCGCCTTTTCAGCAGCATCTTCCGGGGTCTTCTTTTGAAATGCTGGTGGTCCGGGGAGCCTCAGCACCCCAGGCGTATGGGTCACATCCTTAGCAGTGCTTGCTGGCCAGCACTGATCACTGCAAGGGGGCCTGATAGCTGCAGACACAGCCATGCCTGGGAATGGGGCCTCTGGGGAGGGCTAGGACAGTCTTCAGGCCATATGCTGCTGACCTGTCCCTGAAGCTCCAGGATCATGGGAACATCACACAAGGCACCTCCCCAAGAGGAAGGGTGAGGTAGAGGGGAGAAGAAGGAGTGGGGAGAGAAGGAGCAAAGGGGTGGGCAGGGTAACAGTGGAGAGGATGTTGGAAAGGAGGGCAGGGCCAGGCCAGGCTGGACCACCGCAGACCGTCCCTCCTCTTTTTCGTTATTGTCTGGTAACTACAAATGCGCTAGAATCCAAAAGCAGAGGCAGGCAGTGAGGGAGCATTTGGGCAAGGGATGTGACAAGAGGGCTTAGCAGGTGTTACCAGAAAAACATGCTGCTCACTTTTGCCATTTTTGCCAAAATATAGCCGTCCACCGTGATGGCTCAGAGCAGTTCTTGTGTTCTGCCTGTACAGGTTAAGAGGGTGTTGGGGGGAGGAGGAGAGTGACACAAGAGGAAAAGGGAGTGAATATAAGATGCTCTGGACAACATTTTCCCCATGTGAACATCAGGGAAGCTCTGGGGATGAAGGTTTGAAGGGGTATCAGGTGTTCCCACAGGCCCTCCCTGCTCTCAGCTGGGTCCTGGGGACCCAGCAGTCGGCCATACCAGCCTACAGAGGAGCTGTCTCCTGTTCACAGCCCTCATTGTAACTTGCTCCCAAGAAACACAAGATAGGTGCCTACCCTCTCTTCTCAGGTGGGACCACCTGGGCAGTGGCCGTCTGAGAGGAAATCAAGACTAGAAATTGGAAATTGAGAGGGCATTTCTCAGGGGAAGGAGGCAAATATACTGATTCACCAATTCAGGCATGCAGAGCCATTTTTCTGTTGATTCTCAAAACAACCTTGTGAGTGAGGCAGTCAGTTGATAACTTTTGTGAAACACTCCCAAGTCTGTTTTACCCAAATCCCTCAAGCTTTGCTTACATTCTGTCTGTGAAGTTAAAGGAATTCCGTGACCAGGACTGGCAGGACCAGTCTCTTCCTGGGATCCCCTTTCTCACCACCCTGTCTCTTTCCTTCCCATCCCTCTGCTCAGCTCAGGGGAGGTCCCACCCAGCCCTCTCTCCCCCACGTGCCCCAGAGCTGCTGCTCCTCTCTGGGGGACATCCCACTAGCACCTCATGGCCCTTCCAGCCCCAGTCCCGCTGCCTCCCTGAGCCAGCCAGGCCCACCTTCCCTAGTCCTTGTGACTTTCCTGTCACCTGAGAAGGTCTTTGTTTCTCTTTGCCTTGAGTGGAGAAAAGAGATCTGGAAAAGCACAGGCAGAGCCTCTGGGTTGTTTGATCAAAACCGTTAGGAAAGCTCCTTAGGCCTGTGGGCCTCTTTCAGACCCAGGAACGCCAAGGAGTAAAGGAGAACTTGAGGGTGAGGGTTCTCATCGATGTGTCTTCTACAGCGGGATTCAGGGTCCAGGTGAGCTTAAGACAAGCTTTGCATGTTGGGCCTAACCACGAACGTAACGTTGTTAGTGTTGGAAAAAATTGTGTCCTAGCTTCCAAACAACTGGCTTACAAAAGGGCATGCCTTTGCCATGGGGCTCTGACTTCCTCATTATCAACACTCCAGCTTCCAGGGGTGAGAGCCAGAGACCCAAGACCTCTAAAATGGGTAAGATGCAGAGAAACAGGTCACTGACCCTCTCCTCTTGAACTTCTTGTGTGGAGACAAGAGAAGAACTGAGTATCTGTTGGACGCTGATTATATTCCAGGTGTTAGATGTTTCCATTAATGACTTTATTTGATTTTTGTAACAGCCTGACAGGTGAGTATTATCTCCACTTCAGAGCTGAGGAAAAGGAAGCTCAAATATAACTTGCCTAGGATTACCCCAGCTGTAATTGGCCAAACGTGGATGTGGACCTAGGTCCACAGCCATCCTTTTACCTCCACACCCAGGAGGTGCTGGGCTGGGCACAGAGCTGGACTCTGACCCTCTGGGGTCTTCCATTCCAGGAGAGCCGGATCTACGCGGTGGCTATGGCTGGCATGCGGCTCTCAGACGTATCTCCCAGAACTATTGCCACCTGTTGCGGTGAGTCCCAAGTGAGCCCCAAATGGTAGACAGGGTGGGCATGCAGGGAGAAGACTCTGAGTAACACTCTGAGGGCCACCTGGTGCTCCATCCAGGCACCCTGTTCCCTCCCCCAACAGGTGAGGTTCAGTGAAATCACAGCCAGGGCTAAGGGAAAAGGAAGCTGTGCAGACAGGAGTTGCTCATTACATGCCGAGTGGGCGTGGCCTTGAACACCAATTACAGAGCTGGAGGAGACGTTAGAGGCGGGATCCTCCAGCCCAGCCTCCCACCTGCACTGGCTTCCCCTCTGTAGCACCCAGGACTGGGAGGGGGCGGGACATCTCCCCTGTGCCTTGATTTAGATGAGCCCCCTGAAGCAACCGCATCCCCGCCCTCTGGCTCCTGAGTCACTAGCCAGCCACTGAATCCCCACAGTGATGTGAGGGCTCCGTAGTCTCATGGTTGGTAACTCACACGAGTGGGACTGAAGAAATTCTCAGCCCCATGCTGAGGATTGCCACCCTACCTGTCACCTGGAGTGCTCTTTCAAAGAACTCTCTCCATGGATCTCCTCCTCAGTCTGCCCAGGTCTCTGCTACCGCAGGCTCCTGAGTGAGTTATGGCATCTGAGTTAAACTCATCCTTCTTTTCCACCCCCTCTAGCTTCAAGCCCTCCTGCCCTTGCGTCCCCTGGGCCTTTCTCTGGCCTTGTCTACAAGAATGTCACCGTGCCTGTCTACACAGCCCTGAAGGGGGTAAGAAGCTGCTATCCGAGGAGGGGGTGTGCCATCCGGGAGGCCCCATTCATTCAGTGGGGCTCTAGGGTCAGGCTTCTGCACACACGTGACTCTGGGCAGGGAGCTCAGCACCCATATATATGTAATTTTATTATTTATTATATCTTAATTATAAAACTTGTATGTTTACAAAAACTTGAATCCATATGATCATGGGCAAAGTGGAAGGTTAAAGTGAGGCCTATGCCTGCTCCACCTCTCCTACCCATCTTTTCACACGTCTGTCCCGGGAGGACTTCTTCCAGAACTTCTCGTATGTGTTCAAACGTATATTCCTATGTGTACACTCATAACATCTCTATATATTTTTCTTTGAGTATAGTTGGCACACAATATTACATTAATTTCATATCTATGTATTTTTTTTTTTAACAAAAATCAGGTTTAACTGCAACATAAAGTTTTCATACACATTTTTCTCTTCCTTTTGTTATTGGTTTTTGAGATCAAGATAGTAATACTTTGTAAAACTTTTTATAGAAGAATCAGAAAGCTGAGGCACCTGGGTGGCTCAGTTGGTTAAGCTTTCCACTTCGGCTCAGGTCATGATCTCATGGTTTGTGGGTTCAAGCCCCACATCGGGCTCTGTGCTGATAGCCTGGAGTCTGCTTCAGATTCTGTGTCTCCCTCTCTTTCTTCCCTCCCCCACTTGTGCTCTGTCTCTCTCAAAAATGAACATTAAAAAAAAAGAGAGAAAGCCAAAAGTGAAATCTTCTTTCACATTGCTTCTCCCTAATTCTTCACTCCAGAGGCAGCTATCATTAATGTTTATTCTGTGAGGCCTTCTTATGCATCTGCAAATATCTTCTGTGTCTGTGTCTCTGTCACACGCATGCTTGCACGCAGCGGGGATCATATTACACACGTCCTACCCTTTGTTCACACTCCCATGTTCCTGCTATACCTCCATGCACAGCTCTGCTTCCTCTTTTAGGGCTATCTGGTACCCCTTGGTACAGATGCCCCATAGCCACCTTAACCTGTCCTCCACTGATTGACAGTTTAGGTCTTCTGTTTTTCTCTAAAATCAGTGTTGCAATGAACATCAATGTGCAGATATATCTCCGTGCACTTACATATAATGTATACGTACTTCCATAGGACAGAATTTTAGAGGTGAAATTTATGGGCAAATGATATGCATATTTTAAATTTTGGCAGGTTGTACGAAATTACCTTCTGAGAGGTTCTATCACACTACGGAATATCTTTTCCCCCACACTTTCACCAACATTGAAATGGTCTTTTTAAATGTTTGCCCACTGAGATGGCCTCTTGTTTCCTTATCCCCACACGTTTTTAAATCTCCTGTCTCACACTTGGCCCATGGAGTGGCATTCTGGACTCCTAGTGGTGGGAGCAAGGGTCACACTGCCAGGTGTTCAGCCTAGATGGGGCAGCTCCGTTGGGGACCACAGAGGCTGGTGGGGGGGGGGGGCGAAGGCCCAGGGGAAGCATGGAGGTGAGGAGAGTAAGGTCGGAGCTGTGCTGGCCACACCCTGGGCACATGGAGCCGGAGTACAAGTGCCCATGGGAAGGGGCTTGTTTTGCAAGGGGAGCTGCAGTGGGGGAGGGGCCTGTCTTGCAGAGAGCCACGCAGATCAGCACTGTACCCTTTGTGGACGAGTCCTCTGGGTCTGACGATGACTGCAGCTCTCAGGCGAGTTTCCGAACTTCGGTCCCCTGCTCTGAGTCCAGGAAGACCAGTGGACTGGGCAGCCCTCGGGCCATCAAGAGAGGTACAGAGGGGGGAGCAGAAAGGTGCGGGGTATAGCAAGCAGACCCTGACCTCCTCCCCTGGGTGGGTGTATCCGGGAGTCCCTTTACCTCTGCCCATGACCCTGAACTCCAGACTCAAAGGTCCTGGGTCGGTGAGGAAGGCTCTGCAGCTCCCGGACCGTGGAAGCTGGGAGAGGTTTGGGATCCAGGCCTTGACGACTCCTTCTTCAGCAGGCGTCTCCATGTCCTCGCTGAGCTCCGAGGGAGACTACGCCATCCCCCCAGATGCCTGCTCGCTGGACAGTGACTACTCAGAGCCTGAGCACAAACTACAGCGCACCTCGTCCTACTCCACCGAGGGGCTGGGCCTGGGCGGGGTAAGCTGGGAGTGTGGCTGAGTCCGGGCAGGGTGGGAGCAGATCCCTGTGAGATGAGGGCTCCCAGGGGAATGGTGAGGGCTGGGGCAGAGGGCTGCAACAGATGTGAGGCCCCGAGGAGTGGACCGGGCGGTGGGGGGGGGGGTGTGCAGCTATGAAATCAAGTACACACAGACCCTGTGAGGAAGGAGAAGGAGCCTGGTGAGCTCCTTAGCAAACCAGGGCTGGCCAGTGGGAAAGCACACTGTGGCTCACTGAGTTACTTCGTTTTAAACCCATGCTGGCCCTGGAACGCTGAGAGCTGAGTTCTTCCAGTGTGCCAGGCACCATGCTCAGTGCTCTTCGTGCCCGGTCTCGTGTGTCCTCACCATCCTCTCAGAGCCGTTAACCCCATTTTACAGATAAGAAGACTGAGGCTCAGAGCCGTGCCACAGACCCACATCACTCACTCCCCAGTGCTTGTCCCACACCACCGTGCCACTGTGTCTTCATCTCCCCTCTGCCCCAACCTGGCTGATGTGCCCCTTGTTCCCCAAACCTCGCTCTCCCTTCCTGCTGCCTGCAATAGCCTTTTCCTCTTGGCTTGTCTTTGAAGGAAAGCTGACTTTTCCTTCCAGGGCCGGTCCAGATTTGGCTCTTCCCAAAGCCCTTCCTGGCCATTCTCTCCCTCATGCAGCCCCTGGTCTGCCACCTTCTCACAGTCAGGTGTTGTCTTCCCCAGCCAGCAGGACCCTTCCACAGCGGGACCACCTTTGCTTTAGGCTAGTTCTGTTTGAACCCTTAGCAGGGCATGGTACCCTGAAAATATATATAGTAGGTACTCAAGAATTGGTTTTTAATTGATGACAAAGCAGTGACTCAACTGGGCCATTTTGTCCTGTATGACATCTACAAACCCAAGTGATTGCCTTTTTCTGTCTCCCCCTCTTCCCCCTATACCCTCCCACCCCCATAGGAGTCCCTGGAGAAGTCGGGCTACCTGCTAAAAATGGGGAGTCGGGTGAAGACGTGGAAGAGGCGCTGGTTTGTCCTGAGACAGGGACAGATTATGTACTACAAGTCCCCGGTGAGACCCTCCTTCCCCAGAACAGTAGTCAAAAGGACCCCACCCCAAACTCAGAACTGTGATGGGCTGGAAGAGGGGTGGTATGGCCCATGGCCAGAGGGCTAGGTTTGGCAGGTGGGGAGAGGCGACCTGGCTGGGCACCCAAGGCTTTGAGCCTTACATGGGGCCATGAGGCTGGTTCCTGGTTCTTGGAGTCAAATCAGGCACAGAACAAAGGCAGTTCTAGATGAGTTGGCTGGGTGATTCCTTCTTACTTCAGAAACTGATTTCTCCTAATGCCTGGTCCTGTAAAAGAAACTGTTCGCAGGCTGCCCTCACATCATCTGGGTTGTCCTAACAGAATGCATTACCTCTTCCACCTCCTTCCTGTACAGTTTGGAATTAGGAAGCCTTGGATGTTGGGCTCCAGTTTGACAAGACATCCCTGGGGAACCAACAGTAATGTTTTCAGGAAGGCAAAAGGACAGTGTCTCTTGTGCAACTCCAGCTGATTGTCCGTGGCTGTCTGAACACCATGTTGAGGATACTGGGCCTGTATCACTCAATGAGTAGTTATGCTGTGACTGATTAGTAAGGTGTGCAGGCACACTGGGAAGGGTAATGGGGATATATTTGCCACTTATTTCCACACTTGGTTTAAAGGCTGTGATAGAATTTAAAGGTTCTATAGCTCTGTAATAACCTGGTGGCTTCTGACCCAGTTTTAAAGGCTCAATCTATGCTTTTTGAGGCCTGGGTTAGGATCCATGTCTCTAATCATTGCTCCATTTAGCTAGAACTGGGATCCAGAACAAGTTACCCATCATACCACAGCCCAGGAAAGCTTAGGAATCACTTTCCCCTCTGCCTGTGGCCTGGAGTAAGATCTGAAAGGAGAATGATGTGCTCTGAGAAGACTCATACCATTTTCCTCCCCATTCCTGTCTTACAGAGTGATGTCATCCGGAAACCTCAAGGTCAAGTGGAACTGAATTCCCGTTGCCAAATTGTTCGAGGGGAGGGTGCACAGACATTCCAGGTGGGCGTTGCTAGCAGCTAGGATTTTAGACTCAAGAGGTGCTAAGTTTGGCTATGACTATGATAGAGACAAAGATGAGGCAAAATGAGCATGTGTGAAAGACATCACATCCACATTTGGATGTGATCCTAATTTGTGAGTACTGGGAAGGAAGAAGAGACAGAGTGAAGGTAAGAGAGACCGGGAGAAAACAATAAGGAAAAGAAGGGAGGGAGTCCCAAGGTGGGAAGAAGGAAGGCCCAGTGGTTTCAGGGATTTGTGCCACCTCAGAGCCAGGTCCCTGGCATTCCATCCTCCTGTCTCCCTGCCGCTGGCCCCCACTCTGCCCTCCACAGCTTATCTCTGAGAAGAAAACCTATTACCTGACGGCTGACTCACCCAGCCTGCTGGAGGAGTGGATCCGAGTACTGCAGAGCCTGCTGAAGGTCCAGGCCATTGGGCCTCTGGCCCTGCCGCAGGGTGGCATCAAGCCCACCGTGAAGGGCTGGCTGACTAAGGTATGGGAGGAGCTGGTGGGGTGGAACGTGGGCCCCGAGAGCCAGGGGGCCAGGAACCTGGGTCTTGCCCTCCTTACAGCTCCTGTCTGCAGGAGTTTGCTCGCAGGGATCAGCTGGTTGGCCTCACAAAGTGTCGGTGAATGAAAACAGAGACCAGAGTTGTTAGCACAACAATTATCATCTAGACAGGAGGGAAAGGAATGTCTTGTACCTATTTCAAGGTTATTAGGAGTTGCTGCCCATCCCTGCCTGCATCTACCGTGCCTCAGTATGCATAGTGGGAGGGTGTGATGTAGGTGTGGCCCTTCAAAGACAGAACATCCCAGGGGCGCCTGGGTGGCGCAGTCGGTTAAGTGTCCGACTTCAGCCAGGTCACGATCTCGCGGTCCGTGAGTTCGAGCCCCGCGTCGGGCTCTGGGCTGATGGCTCAGAGCCTGGAGCCTGTTTCCGATTCTGTGTCTCCCTCTCTCTCTGCCCCTCCCCCGTTCATGCTCTGTCTCTCTCTGTCCCAAAAATAAATAAACGTTGAAAAAAAAAAAACAAAAAAAAACAAAAAAAACAAAGACAGAACATCCCAGACCTGCCCTAAAGGTGTTTGAGGTAGGGCTTTTCTGGCTATGAGAAGCAGAGTTCCTGTTAACCCCAAGAAAATGGAAGTTAACAAGGAAGCACATTAACTAGATGAGAACGCCATCAGGAAGCAAGGCCCCTCGTATGAGCAAGCTCAGCAGTCTTGGCTCTGTCTCTGCGTCTGCTTCCCCTTTCATTCTGTGCTCCTGTCACTCTCCTCTGTCTGTTGTGCACTTGCTGTTCCCTAGTGATTTATGTGTTAGCACCAGGGGTGTTAGCATCCCATGCCTGCCCTGGGTGGCCTTGCCCTCCCTCTCAACATCCATAGAGCTGACTAGCAAGTTCTTCCTGTGTCCATATGCTTGGAACAGGACATCTGATTGGCCTGGTTAATCTTTTAACGGCATGTAGTGCAAGGGTGAGTGGGGTGTTACAGGGTACCCGCCGCGGACGTGTGCTGTGAAAGGGCTGGTTCTGTTAGTAGGGCGTCTGGGTGGCATCTCCACTAAGGACCTGAGTTGACCAGGGGTTTTGAGATCCGCCTCCCTGTGGCTTCTCTTTGCCAGTCCTGGATTTACTTCTGGGATTACCTGGTTCTCACAATGCTGTCTTAATTTCTGTCTTCTAGGTAAAACATGGCCACTCCAAGCTGGTCTGGTGTGCTCTTGTTGGGAGAACCTTCTACTACTATCGGAGCCATGAGGACAAGGTACTCCCTGGCTTCCTGATAGCACGCACTCTCTGCTTTCTCCAGACCACATTCCTAATGCAAGGCCCCAGTTTCTCCCTCTATCCCATCTAATTCCACCACAAGCACAAAGCTAGCTGGTTGGATCCCTCTAGACTGAATGGCCCACAAATTCCACCTGTGGGGTCTATCTGTGCTTCACCAGGCAAGCCTCAGCCAGGGAGCTGTAGTTAACTTCCTCATCCCGTGACCAGGCCACATCTATGATGCCCAGCCCAGCAGGGACTGAGGGTTCAGAAAGAAGACACTCCCCCATTCCCTGCTGGCTCTCCCATTCATGGAAGGCTCATGTTCGCAGCGACCCCTGGGCCATCTGCCTGTGCGGGATGCACGCATAGAGGAAGTAGATCGATCCTGTGACTCAGACGAAGACTATGAGGCTGGCGGAACCAGGCAGTTGCTTTCCTCCCACTGCACCCTGGTGATTCACCCCCGAGAGCACAGCCCTACCTACCTCCTCATTGGCACCAAGCATGAAAAGGTAAGGGAGGGGGCTGGGCCTCCATGGCCAAGCTTGGTCCTGTGATTCTTGTCTTCCCCTTTTCCTTTCTCAACCTCCCCAAATTCAAGTTTCTTTCCTTCTGGACATTTTGGCAACTAGTATTCATTCCCTGGTTGAACTATTCCTTATACTAAATTTACTCTCAGTGACCAGCATCTCTCCACTGGGGCCGTGAGATAGCACCTCAGGCGTAGAAACTTGGGTTCATGTTCACCTGATCCCAGGTCTTCCCTCTTAGAGACTGTTGGCTTGACTTGTGTCAGCCAAACTAGCCTAACTTTACCCTGAGCTTGACCCTTTCAAGGAAGCTTCTCTGGAGCTCTTGTCTCCATTCTTCCCACTCCAGTCTCATCAGATGGCTTTCCATCCCCTTCCAGGACACGTGGCTTTACCACCTCACGGTGGCTGCAGGTGGCAGCAGTGCCCGGGTTGGCACTGCCTATGAGCAGCTCATTGGGAAACTGATGGATGGGGAGGGAGACCCAGGTAAGGCAACGGTGGCCGTCACTGCTTGGGTTGGAGGGTGGCGGCTGGGTAACGGTTGGTCAGAAACCCAAAGAAAGCATTTCTGTTAGCATTTATAGCAGCGTTTCTGAAGCTGTTGTAAAACCATCTAAGCCACAAAAGGGCATTCCCATCCACGCTCCAGAGCCCGTTTCTGGTGAGATTCTGAGGTGACCACTCTGTATCTGGGGGAGTTTATTTGGGAAGCAGACTTTCCAGTGGGTCAGTGTTTTACATTGTTCACTGCAGCTTTGCTGGCCGGGCAGAGAGTTGAGGAAGGAAGGAAGCTGGTTAAAAGTTTGTTAATGAATGAAGCCTAAACTGGGATTAGACTAACCTAAGCCTAGGGTATCACAGGGTCTTTATTTTGCTACTGATTCTCAGGACCCTGAGGAACTAATGGCACACGCCGCACACCCCTTCACTGCTCCTTGTGTGTTCCCCGCTGACAGGCACTGTCCATCCATACCTGACACTGCAGGGAGGGGCCTCTCCTGCACACACATGCTTGCACGCAGGTACCCACGGCCCCACACACTCACCCCCACTGCAGCCCCACGAAGAAGGCAGTAGCCACCTTCCTGTAAGCCGTGCTTGTGAGCGTGCTAGATGCAGTGTACAACTGCATACCCCCCACTCTGCGGATGAATCCGGTGCAGTCCGTGTGTTCCAGTTAACCCTTGTTTTCTTAACAAATCAGAGTGGGAGTGGAGGTGGGAAGCAAGTTCCCTCACCCCTGGTGCTGTGCTTTGGGCAGATTCCCCTCTCTGGAGGCACCCCATGCTGTGTTACAGCAAAGATGGGCTATACACCTCCCTCACCACCCTGCCCTCCGAGGCCCTGCAGACCGAGGCTCTCAAGCTCTTCAAGGTAAAGCGGGAATGGAACCCAGGTGCACCAACAGGTGGCGCCCTCGCCACGTACCCAGACTCTCCCAGAGCAATTTGCCCACCTTGGTGGTGCTCAGGTGGAAGAGACCCATGTGGTTAGGGGGAGCTCACAGAAAGATCTGAATGGAAGGGAAAGAGTCCCACAGCTCCCCCCCGCCCCGACCCGCTGCCCCCCGCACAGTCAGTTATGGTGGGGAGGCATTCCTGGCTTCCTTGGGAAGTGCTGGTGAAACTCCCCCTGGAGGAACTCCCTTTCTCTTATAGTGAACAGCAGGAAAGGCCAGGTTTATGTTGCTTCTGGACCTCAGAGATTCTGACCTATTTTACAGTGTTCTTTGTGTCCATCTGAATGTCCTCTTTAAAAAAAAAAAAAATGTCTTGCTTATGTAACGGACACATTTGAAGAAGGATAGATTCTATCTCAGAGTAGCCTTCTCAGCAGGCAGACATGCTCTCAAGCGGTGACAGTGCTCCCTCTTAGAAAGGGCTTCCTACAGTGAACTGGAGCCTGCCTGGAGCCCTTGGGGGGACGGCCCAATCTGCCCACTGTCACCGCGGATGCTAGTCAAGGGGCTGTTGGTCTGCCCGGGCCCACCACCATTTTCGTGCCAGTCCTGCCAGCTTTTCATCAACGTGCCTGTGGAAGCGGCCTCCATAGACTATCACGTGTCCCTGGCCCAGACGGCACTACAGGTCTGCCTGGTTCACCCCGAGCTGCAGAGCGAGATCTACTGCCAACTGATGAAGCAGACCAGCTGCCGCCCACCTCAGAAGTACTCCCTCATGCAGGTGGGCATCCTGGGGCAAAACAGCTGACGGGGCCATTGGCAGGGACTGCCCAGGAGCCGGGAAGGAGGAAGGAGGGAATGGAGCAGGTACCCTCTAGGCCTGGTGGCCAACGGGCAGCCTCAGTGCTCAAAGCTGCCTCAGTACACCTGCCTTCTCTGTGCCCCTTCTGGATGTCTGTGCATAGTCAGATTGGGTGACTGCCGTTCTGGACAAAGCCTGACCAGGATGGGCCATCCTGCCGTCCACACAAGGTGGGGGGCCCTGGTTTGGAGAGCACTGAAGCCTTGGTAGCTCAGGACTGTGAGGGCGGGCATTGCCGCAGACCCAGCACTCACCCCATGCTGCTTGTTCCCTGGCAGTGCTGGCAGCTCCTGGCTCTGTGTGCCCCACTTTTCCTGCCTCAGCACCACTTCCTCTGGTACATCAAACAGCAGCTCCAGCGCCATGCAGATCCCACGTGAGTGAGGGTCCTTTCCTATGCCACTCTAGCGCTGCTGACGGTGGCATGGCGAAGAGGGACGGGGGGACCAAGATGGGTCAAATCACCCTGCCCCTGTGGTTTGCACAGGGGTCATGGAGACACGGAGACCTCAGTGCTGTGTGCACAGATGGGCATGTGGAGGCCTGGGCCGCTCTGCACACCAGTCTGTGTATGTGTGTTTTGTGGATGTGCTCACGTGAAGCTCCGGTGTCCCCAAGTCATCCCCACATTTTCGTGGTCTGTTGCCATGTTTTTCTGGCTTCCAGAGGAAAGATCTCTGCCAGCAATTTGCAGCACATAGGCCTTGAATGACAAATTAACACCCCAGACCAGAGTGTCACGTTTTTCACAGCCTGCCCAGCTGCGGATTCGGTCTTGGCTAGGTCAGGGTAGGCAGCCAAGGTGTCAAGATGGCAGGGGTGAATGAATTCCCTGGGATTCTCTTCTTTCTTCCCTGTCTTTTTAGAAATGAAACTGGCCAGTATGCCACCTACTGCCAGCGGGCAGTGGAGCGGACTCTACAGGTGGGGGAGCGGGAGGCCAGGCCATCACGCATGGAAGTGGTGTCCATCCTGCTGCGCAACCCCTTCCACCACTCCTTGCCCTTCAGCATCCCCGTGCACTTCGCCAGTGGGACTTACCAGGTGAGGAGGCCGCGCGGGATCCCTCTCCTGAGTCTTCTCATATCACTGGCCCAGAGAATATCTTTGGGCCAGGTGGGTGTTAAACCTCCTTAGGCTTGGCAGACTCTTAATAATAGGCAAACCAGCAGGATGGGCCTGGGGTGTGGAGGTGGGGGTGGGACCGTTACTCCCTGTGTGGAGGGAGAAAGGAGCTGGAACTCCAAAAGTGCTCTGCTGTTTGGCACCTGGGAAGTAGATCTTTAGAAACCACTGCACGAACGGGGAAGCTGAGACATTGACCAAGAAAGGGGCAGGACAAAAGACCTCCAAAAGAGCAGCAGTCAAGGAGCAGCAGAGCTTCTGTCTGCTTCCAGCTTATAGCGGGCCGCTTGTCTCTGAAGCACTCACCCTCTGTGTGTGACTATGGAAACCAGCTTCCTTTAGCTTTTGCATTTGCCCTTGCTCCTCTCAGCCAAGCCTTTCCACCTCCCAGATACACGCATCCAGTAGCCGGAATGAGTTCCTCTCGGGAAATTTCCTCTGGGACTAACACCTCTCTCGTGCAGGTGGTTGGTTTTGACGGCTCCTCCACAGTTGATGAGTTCCTCCAGCGTCTGAACCAAGAGACGGGCATGAGGAAGTCCTCCCACTCTGGCTTTGCCCTCTTCACAGATGACCCTTCTGGCAGGGACCTGGAACACTGCCTGCAGGGGAGCATCAAGGTGATGATGGTCTCCCCATAAGCCAAATGAGCCCCTCCTGGGAGACCTCCAGGCTTCCGGGTTTTGGTGATGGGGAGAGAGCCCCCTGGCTGGTGCCTTACTGTCCCCCAGCCTGTTGGGTTTGGAGTCCAAGGTGCTCCCCCAAGGCAGCATTTTTGTGGCATCCTAAAACATACCCGTACAGGCAGAGAGAAGTTGTTTGTGCCCTTGTCTCCACACCGCTCCTGCCCTTGAAGGGCTGTGCAGTGTCCAGGGGAAAAGCTGCTTCTCAGCGTGGTGTAGGAAGGATAGGGAGGCACTTGTCAGCAGCAGCTCCAACCGGGGCTGCTGCCAGTCACACAATCCACACACGGAGGTGGGTAGCTGTACACCTAGGTCCGCTGGATGTGGTGCTGTTCCCTGGCCCCTCAATCTTTCCATCTGCCAGGGCCTGCACTTACTGGTTCAAGCAAATTGTAAGCAGGTAGATCTATATGGTACCTCTACAAGTAAAGGACCCTTGAATGGGATTTCAGACCTATCTTGTCTGGGATTAGCAGACAAGATGTGAAGTGTTTGTGGGAACGTATTGTAGCATTGATGAGTAGGAGTGTTTTGGTTCTGTGTCTGCTCTTTTTATGGCAATAGGACAAAGGCTTCTGTAGTCTTTTATTTACCATTGCCTGGAAAAACTATGCCACGTCTTGTTTATAAATGTCAGGGGGTCTGTTTGGCTTCGTTACACAGTAGGCCTCTGGGTATACTTCAAGAGAATAGCTGTCGGCGGAATGGAAACAGAGCTGGTAATATGAGGCCATGGTTTTTGACTGATGCCTACCTGGCCTCTGGGAAAGCCCCCTCAGGTGTTAAGGCCAATGGGGGTAGCCTTCCATGCTTTGCTGCTCACGCCATGCCCAGGGCCCTACCTCTGTCTGTGAGACCCCTCTGGTCCCAGGCACGTGAAGCCTGCAAGTCAGCCTCCTAATGGAGGACAGTCACTCGATGCTGCCCTGCTGCCCTGCTGCCCTGCCTGGGTCCTGCCCCAAATTGGTCCTTGTTCTCTTCATCAGGGGCTTTTCTGACTTTCCTCTCTTGCCTCTTTTAAGATCTGTGATGCCATCTCCAAGTGGGAACAGGCCCTGAAGGAGCTGCACTCTGGAAAGGCTGAGGGTGGCACACGTGTGGTGAAGCTGATGTACAAGAACAGGTCCTGAACACCGCCTGAGGGTGGGGCCGAGACTGAGGGCTGCCACTGGGGCGCCACTTGCCACTCCCCCAGCTGGATGGCCTGTGCCGGACAGGCAGTGGATCCACAGATAGAACACTGTGTAGTGGTTATTAGTTGGGGCCCCAACTAATGAGGCCAACTAATGAGGCTCTGCTGATCCTCTTGGAGAACCTGGACAGCTCAGGCTCTCAGTCCCTGTACCGCACGTATATACACACACATGCGCACGCGCGCATACTCCTGCCAAGGAAACAGACCAACCTTGTGGGATGGCTGCATGTGTTACATTAGGAGAGTGAAACTTTGTATGAGCACTATTTAAGGCTAAAGGATAAATAGCTCCTATAACAATTCCAGGAAATATAGAAGTAGATACCAGGATTTTTTTTTTTATCCATCTGAATAAGAACATCCCATCCCAGGTATGTCTCTAGGCAAATAATTTCCATTAGTCTCTTGGAATCTTTAACTCATCCAGTTCCCTAATAAGCTCTGGTTCCAGGGAGCAGATCCCCTCCCCTGATCCAGTAGCGTGGTGGTGTATTCAGGTGTAACATGTGCCACTGTTGCTGAGATCTAATGGCCCTGTATCTGCCCTGTGTCATGTTTAGTTAAGTTTTTCTGGAGGCAATAGAAATAGGCTCACAGATGGTATAAAGAGAGTAGTTTCTTTCTTTGGAAATCAAGATAAACAGAGGCCAAGACAACCTCATCCATTCAGGATCCCAACTGAGTCTTGGCTTCTTCTGTCTTCCCTGTAGGCTGTACTTTCGGAGTCAAGTCAAAGGGGAGACGGAGCGGGAGCGGCTGCTGCTTGCCTCCCAGACTAGTGGGGAGATAGTGGCAGGGAGGTTTCCTGTCAACAAGGAGCTGGCTCTCGAGATGGCTGCCCTGATGGCCCAGGTAAGGCAGTTCAGGAATTGGCAGGATCAGGGCACCGTGTCTGAACTCACACGTGGAACGTACCACACAGCCTAAAACAGGAGACTGCAGACCCTGTGGTGCCTGAGGGGAGGGTGGCCTCGCTGTCCCTGGCTGTGGAGGGAAGCTGACTCCTTACCCAGCAGAGCCCTTCGCTGCAGATACAGGTTACGGACAGAACACTGGACGTGGAATCCAAAGATTTGCCTTTGAGTGCTACCCGCCTTCCCACTGTGAGATTTTGGCCAGGTCACTGCAGTGGTCTGTGCTTTAGTTTCCTTGCCTGTGTACAGTAAACAAAAATGCGTCATTGCATTTCCTTCAGTATGCTACTGAAATGATGTATATCACATAATGGATGTGGCAAAATTTGTACTTACAACTGTAAAGCATTGTAAGTAGAATTAGGAAGGGGAACACGCATTCAGACTTCGACCCGTGTCCTTATTACCTTGAGGAGGCTATCTGGCCAAAGGTATCTGGGATGCCCTCCTGGTTCCCATGAGAAAGGGTCTGAATCTACATGGTGGAGAGGAAGGAGCAATAATAACAGTTGATCTTTATAATAATAAGCATTTACCCAGTACTCTATAGAGGGTCCTCTGCTGAACAGTTTATATGTATTATCCCTGTTAGTTCTTAATTCCACTTAATAGATGAAGAAATTGAAGCCCAGAGAGTTTAAGCAGCTTGCTCAAAGTTACAAAGCTGGCAGATGGCAGAGCTGGGATTTGAGTGAGGTGTCTGATTCAAAGGCTTGGAACACTGCAATATTCTAGGAGCTATAGCATCTTCAGTTCTGGATCTCATATTTTTGGATTAGAAGCCAGAATATCCATAGTTTTCCTTTGCCGCTAATTGTTGTCTTTGGATAAGGCACTTAACCTCGGCTGCCAAAGGCAAGTGGATGTAAATAATCATCTAGGACCATAAGGTGATTTCTCTAGCGTGTGTGAAACTTGAGACACAGGGTCTGTTCACAAGAAGTGTTTTCGCATCCATTCACACCCCACCAATAAAGTAATGAAGTAATGGTTTATTTCACCTCTCCAGCAGCCCCAGCCCCACCCCCACCCCATCCACCTCTGGATTCTTGACTGCTCACTCCATGTGCTTCCAACACAGGTAGAATATGGAGACTTAGAGAGGCCCACCCCACCAGGCCCTGGGAGCACACCCCCTGCCAAGCTTCAGCATCACCTCCAACAAGTCCTAGACAGGTTCTACCCAAGGCGCTACAGACACGGGGCACCCCCTGAACAGCTGAGGTAGGCTGCAAGGTCTTGGAGGGGGTTGCTGTGGGGAGGCATGGACTGTGGAGCCGGGTTAGACCTCCAGTTGCAATGAAAACATGTTGGCACTTCACGGCCACCATCTCTTTCCATCCATCCAAACCAGACACCTGGCAGATCTGCTGACCACAAAGTGGACCGCACTGCAAGGCTGCTCCCCTCCTGAGTGCATCCGCATCTACCTGACAGTGGCCCGGAAATGGCCTTTCTTTGGTGCTAAGCTTTTTGCTGCTCAGGTAAGTGTGGGTGGTGTCCAAGGGAAGGAGTGATTACCACACCCTCAGGAACATGCCCTGAATTTCTCAAGCTACTGCCCATATCTGGTCACTTTTGAGTCAGTCCAGGCTCCAGGGCCCACCTGCACACTAGCAACCACCAGAGGTCACTGTTTCTCCACCCATTTTTGGCTTTCTCTCAGATTTCCAGGGTCCAGAGCAGAGTTGTGATCACTGCTTTTGGGCCAGGATTATTTCTGGGTGATGTTCATCTTTCCTTTTTTGACTGCTTTTTTTTTTTTTTTTTGAGAATAAGAGCAGGGGAGGAACATAGAGAGAGAGAGAGAGAGAGAGAGAGAGAGAGAGAAGATCACAAGCAGGCTCCATGCCCAACTCAGAGCCCAACACAGGGTTCAATTCCAGGACCATTAGATCATGACCTGAGCCGAAATCAAGAGTTGGATGCTCAACCAACCGAGCCACCCAAGTGCCTTTTTTTTTTTTTTTTTTTTTTTTTTTTTTTTAATTTCTTTTACAATGCTACCCCTGGGCGGGGTCGGGGAAGGACTAATTCACACATAAGGATTCAAACTTGACATAACACCCTCAAGAATGCTTTCATTTTTTAAAAAGTGTAAAAGAGGGTGCCTGGGTGGCTCAGTCGGTTAAGCATCCAATTTCGGCTCTGGTCATGATCTCATGGTTCAGGAGTTCAAACCCTGCATCGGGCTGTCTGGTATCAGTGCAGAGCCTGCTTCAGATCCAGTCTTCCTCTCTCTCTGCCCCTCCCCTGCTCACACTATCTCTCCCTCTCTCAAAAATAAACATTTTTAAAAGTGCAAAAGATAGAACAATATATAACCTAAATGAATACATCTCTATTGACTTAGCATGGCCAAAGGAGACTCTTAAATTACTCAGGCAGCAGTTAATTTCACTGCATGAAAGGCCAGGTGACCCGTATTAATTTCAACTGGCACTTTTCTTCTCCAGGTGTCTGGTGTGCATAAAATTTATTCATATTCAGAGGATCCTCAAAGCTGGATCATGATCCTGTTCACTAACAGTACAGATTAGACAGTGGACATTCACTCATTTATTCAATAAAGAATTGTTAAGCTCCTGCTAGGTCTCAGACACTGCCTAAGATTACAAGAGATGAGCAAATCAGACACAGTCCTGGCCTTTGTGGGGCTTCCCATCTAGTAAGGAGGTACACATTAATCAGATAATCATATATATTCTCTCTACATACATACGTTATTTTGTAAGCTGTAACAAGAGTTCTGAAGGCGTATAGGGGTGTTATAAAGGCATATAATGGGGGACCCTGGGACCCTCTGGGGGGTTGGGAAAAGCTTCTGAAAAGGAGGACATGTCCTTCCCTTTCCCCAGCCTTTTGGGTAGGAGAGATAGGAAATCCAGATTGCTCTACTGCAGTCCTGGCAGTGAAAGTTAGTCATTTTAAGAATTGTCCAACAGAGAGTTACTTTTCTCACTGGTAGTGCCTAAAGCCCCTCAGATTGCTTGCTTTCCTGTTTCATTTGCAGCCCCTAGGAAATTGGCTGAAGCAAGATGCACTTCAGCTGGGAGAGACTGGGTAGAATGCTGTCAGTTTGTGTGAACTAGAAAACAGCCCAGTCCCCATGTTCATGAGAGCGGCCAGGGCTGGCCTTTATTGTGCAGCGCAGAGCCTCCCAACAAATGTACTATGGCAGGATGGGCTATAGGTACCCCTCTCCTCTTGGGACGGTAATTAGATAGCTAGAGCCCCAAGGCTATTTACTTTGGCAGGCTGTGCAAGTACCATCTTTCATGTTTTCCAAGATGTGAAAAAGGTTGGAAATCACTGCCTAGCAGATCCCTGGATGTGCCTTCTTCCTCAGAAAGCTCTTGTCAGTTCAGCTTCCCTAGCTGTGGACATGTGTGATGAGATTTTCCTGTTTCCCCAGCCTGCACAGCTGTCTTCCAAGGAGAATGCTCTGGTGTGGATTGCTGTGAATGAGGATGGGGTCAGCATCCTGGACCACAGCACTATGGTATGGAAAGATGAGGGCTGGCCTTCGGACCCCTCCTTCTCCTGAACAGCATCTTTTCTTCTCTCTGCACTCAAAGGCCTGAGCTAAGTGAGGCCTCGCCCCAGCCTTGCTGTCCTCTAGTCTAGATACAGCTTATTGACATTCAAGACATGAATCTCCAAATTATGACCACTTCAGAGTTCTCCCTTTCTGGTTAAGGCTACCAGTGCCCACAATAGACAGGGGATGCTGGTTTAGTTCAGGAGGCAGGTGGAAAATTTCCCTAGAACTAATGGGCTTCTTCTCACAGCATGTGCACGTCACTTACCCCTACTCTTCAGTAATGACCTTCGGTGGCTGCCGGGATGACTTCATGCTTGTGATCAGATCCATTCTGGACCAGAGCTCTGGAAAAGGCCACACTGAGAAGTTGCTCTTCCGGATGGCTGCTCCCAAGGTGGGTCTGACAGCTGCTAAAACATGTTACTCACATCTACCTAGTATGATGAGGTGGGCTTACAGTTAGGAAAGGATGCCAGGGTTATTATGACCATACTCTAGAAGGGTCCTGTCCCAGGTACAACTTTTGGCCTTGTCTGTAGTCAGTCCTCCAAGGGTTCAGGTAGCGTGGCATCTCAATAGTCACCGGTGAGCTGATCAGTGAGGGGTTGGCCGGGAGGGCACACACTCTGGTCCGGCTACGTCCATGCTCTTCACATGGGCCTCTCAGCCCTAGCAGCCCAGCACCATGCAGGCTTGAGGCGGGGCCCACTTGGTCTTCATGCAGCTGATCCAGGGGCCAGGGCAGCGTCCTCCTCAGTGTGCTGTCACCTTCCCCTGGGCTCTGCCAACACTAGTCACAAAGTGGGACAGTCTGTACACACGCCCCCCCCCCTTTGTGGTCTTTAAGACAGTCCCAAAGATCTCTACTGCTTTAAGAGCTTTGTTCCTACTCAGTACAGGAAATACTGACTAGCAAAAATAACAATTATAAAGGCTCCAAAACCTAAGTTCTGATTAATAGTTCCTGATTCCATTCTGAAAGTCACTGGAGACCCTGTTGTTTTAATCGTAAAACTGGAGTATCCCAAACCTCCTCCTCTCTTTAATACCACCCCTGCCATAGGAGAGGCTATACAGACACCTTCCTCCAGGAAGGACCACTTCCCCACTCGCAGGTAAGCAGAGAATATTGCTCCTCCTGTTCTCAGGAGGGTACTGTGCGCCAGTGGCCCTTCAGACTAACAGGTACTGTGTCACTGAGCCTCTGAACCTCCCAGATATTTTAAGAGGTAAGAAACTGAAGCCCAGGAAGGTTATACACCTAGTATAACAGCTAGGGAGAAAGCCAGGATTCAGGCCAAGGCTAGTTCAATTCCTTTGTTTCTGCTGTCTCCTTAGATTGCAGAGGCTACCTTCATCATGGCCAGCTACATGAACCATTGCTCTCCAACTGTGAACCCACCTACGAACCCACCTGCTGCCCGCCAGCTACGGGAACTGGACAGACAGCAGTTTTTTGCTTCTGTTCCATGTGCTGCCAGAGGGCCAACGTTGCTGTGAATATTTCTCCTACCCCTTTCCCCCTCCAACCACCTGGTGCCTCTGTGATTAGAGATTGGTGTCCTGGGGTGTGATACTACTGTGATGGGGTCTAACAGCCCTCCCCCAGCTTGTTCTGGGAAATGTGTTATTTCACTTTCCATGAAGCCTTCATTCTCTAGGTGCCTTATCATGTTTCAGGGCCCAACTTTTAAAAATCCAGACCCAGTATGAAAACCACTTTTTTTCCCACAAGAATACTGAGCTCTGGATGCTGCCCGATTCTAGATACAAGATTGGGATGATCCATGTTACTAGTTACTGAGGGCGTCAGTGCCATAAGTCAGAGCTTTCTGCACTGATACTCTTAGGAAGGATGGTATCTTTTATGTTGTATATGGTCCTTATGTGGGGATTTATACTTGAAGTTTTCCCAACATCCCTGAACAAGACAGGACTAAAATTTCCAATTCACCTGAACTGTGACAAAAGCCTAGAACTCACTAAAACTGGACTTCCCTTTCCAGATGGGAAAGGTATTGGCAGGGCTAGAGGAAAAGGAATAGACTCACCTTTCCCCTTCCCACTGCAAATGAGTAGGCATCTGCAGTGCCCCTCTGGGGCAAGAGTTCCTATCTTTGCAGGACAAGGAAAAGGCACTATCCCTGCTGAGATTCAAGCTGTTCTCCCTCACACTGGACTGTGAGCCCAACTGGGTGCAAGCAAGGTCAGGGCGTTAAGTCCAATCTGACCTCTCCCTGTCTCATTTTAATGACTGGCCAGGGCTCAGCAAAGGCTATGCTTCCTGCTGTAGGATGGGGTGGTCACCAGTGGTTTCCTTGCTCTTTGAAAAACCCAAGCAAATGCACTCTGTTTTTTGCTGTTTTGTGAGGCGATCATAGATGAGTCAGAAACAGAATCCAGGCTCATGGGCCTGAATTTGCTCCTCAGGACTCAATGGCAAACTTCTGCTGGGAATTAGTCCAAGGGCAGAAGGTACACAGGTGATACCTGTCCTAGCCTGAGAGCACCCTGGTGATATAAATATCTCCCCATCTGCAACTGAGGCCTTCTGTTGAGTGCAGAGGAGATGATCTTTGCCTCCACCCTCCCCTAACAGAAAACAGAAAGACGAAAGAGTTCATTTATACTCTGATTCTCTGCCATTGGAGAAGCTGAGCTTTATTTCATAGCTCTAAGGCAGTCTCACCATTTATCAATCAAGGGCTGAAAACTGTGTGGCTTGAGCAGGAGCATCCAGGAACCAAGCCTTTGACTTCCACAAAGTGTGTGTGTGTTGCACACTGCAAAACCTTCAAGGTTGGAACTAGTTCATCTGAACACCTCAGCTGCTATAAGCTTCCCCCCTCTCACCCTTTAAACTGACAAACATGATTAAAAAAAAAAAGCACACTAGAGCATCTGTCTTTTAAACTTGACTTTGCAAGGCTGGCAATTTACAGCCATCTCCCGTTTCTGTTGCTGCCTTTCCCCCAGGATATGAGATCTAGCTGAGACATTTCTACCTCGAACAATTCAAACATCACATGTACCACAGTCTCCTGAATAACCCCTCCTGAGCTGATGTAAAAGGAATTACAGCTCTAGTTTTATAATATCCTGAGTATCTCTAACGCCCATGAGGATAATATTATCTACCTGGGAATTAAAAAAAAAAAAAAAAAAAAAAAAAAAGGATCCTAAGGAAAAAGCAAGCAAGAATGGAGCTGCGTTCACACTGAACTTGGGGGTCAAGCTGTTTCCCCCACCCTAGCTCCTTCCCAGCCTTTCAGGAATCTTCCCATAGATACTGCCTTATAATCAAAAGCTTCTGCAGTTTGTGTGTTTATCCTTCTTTAACCTGTCTGGAAACCAAAGTCGAATTTCTGTCTGGTCTTTTGTCCCATCCCTCTTGGCAGAAGAAGTGTTTGAAACCATAGACAATGCTGAGTAACAAGAGTATTAATGTGCTTGACATCCAAGACTGAAATGCCATGTTCAATGTCAATAAAAAGCAACTGTCTGTGAACCAGGCAATTATTGTGTATGTTTTGGAAGGAGATAGGTTTATTAAGAGAGTCATCATAAATTAACCCTGTACAGAACAAAGGAGCTGGGTGAACAGAGACTAGTCTTTTGTAGGACATTTCTTCCTACTCACCAGTACCTGAACGGCTTGACTTTTTTTTTTCTTAACTTTTATACAGGGGTACTATGTAGTTGGAAATTATGTTTCCTAAGATAGCTGATGTCAGTTTCCCATGGTCTTGCTCCAGAAATTCTACAAAAAGTAAACCTGAATGTGTTTAGGAATTTCACCAAGTGCTCTTTGTTAACATTACTTTTGACATGTCTTTTCTTAAGGTCTCCCCCTAGTTGGTAAAGTAGGCAAAACCTTACAAGCGGATCACTACAATACACAGAAGGACTTTGCTCAACATCACACAATGAGTTAGGTTTCCAGTCACCTGCTCTATGGCTCTGAGATCCACTGCATCCATACTGGTTCCTAGGACTGTGTCCACCCGATGGTTTAGAATACAGAAAATAAACCAGCCACTATGGCTTAGGAGTCATCTCCCATGGAAGACAATACTGGCCTTCTGAATGCTGGGACTCATGGACTTGCTGATGTGGCTTTCTGGTGCGCCAGGACCTCCTGGCAGCTCCTGTACACTTCAATCAAGCAGTCCAGGCGGGGCTTGGCACTCTGAATTCCAAAGGGGAGAAATGCAGAGTCAAGATGAACGTAAGAGCGCGTACTGGTGCTGCATCCATGTGCAACCTCAATCTCCCAGCACATCAGGGGTCTAAAAGGCTCAGGTGTGAGCCCAGAGAAGCAGAAGCTCAGGCCAGATGGCACCCTACTGGCTAAGAAAGCAAAAGGAATAACAAGGACAGACCCTCTTGGGAAATTCACAGCTGTGAAACAGTCCTCAAGGGCAAGAAAGGCAATTTAATATGTAAATATTAAAATATTTTGTACAGTGAAATGCAATACAACCAAAATTAACAGAAAAGTCACAGAATGGGAAAAATATATGTGGAAAGCGTATTTAATGAAAATTTGTTACCCAAAATATATAAATTGTTACAAATGCATAATCAATATCTAGATTCTACTTGATTAATAGAGGAGATGGACAGTTTTAAATAAGAGGAAATACTGATAGGTAATACAAGGAAATATGAAAAGTATCTTTGTCATTTAAAGAGCAATTTAGTAACTTTAAATTCCTTTACCTACATACTGAAGTAAACAAGTAACTAAATCCACTGTTAGCCAAGACTATGAAAAACAAGTACAAATTCTCAAAGTATGGTAAAGTTGTCCAATCTCTGAAGCCAAATCTCAAACTGTAAAAATCTATGACACTGTTCATAAGCTTTAACAAGATAATTCTGAACTGTAACGCAAAAGAATTTTCACTTAGCAGCCTTAAATTTTTTGTGAAAAAGGGCAGTAAGACAGTTAACTATATACATAAATATTTTATATACTTACAAAGTAATTTACTATAATCATGTTTGTATGAGAAAATTTTGTAAGAGCAAGACAAAAAAAAACCTGGAGATGATTTCAAAACCTTGCAGTAGGGTGGCTAAATAAACTTAGTCAACATGATAATATAACCATTTAAAATAGTAAGTATAATGGCCTCTGTAGATGCATGAAAATATGTATATTAGATTTAAAAAGCAAGACACAAAAAGTATACAGCAGTATGTGTAGATCAATGACATCTATGTAAAAGCATATATTGGCAGCCTAACAGAGTAGATGAATGGTGATTTGTGGGCAGAAATTGCTATATATTTTTTCTCTAAAATTTGTATAAATTCATAGTATTTCTGAAAGCCTATATCTGCTTCAGAAAGAAACTTTTGAAATAACTAAAATCCTAACTCTCACTAAAAGTAGCTGTCAAGTGTCCTCAAACGTTCTTGACAACAAAAGTTGACATTCCTACCGAATGTAAGTAGCTATGGATATGCAGAGAGCAGGGAAAGGTAACGGATTTTTTGAAGAAACTTTAGACAAGTGTTCTGTGCTCACCTGGAAGACAGGTACTACTTGGGATATCCCATGTGGTTCCACCGGATCCTTCAATAAAATGCAGAGGTAGTAAATCACCTTCTGCTGCAAGAAAATAAACCAAATAGCAGAAATCTAAGTGAAACTCATTTTGTTTTCTTTTTCTTCAAGGGAAGGCTAAAAACTTTTTTATAAATGGTTATCTCTATGTAGTAGAACACTTGATCACTTTTGAAGTGAGGGAGTATATTCTCATTCTTTAGATGAAAATGACAAAACAGCAGCAGCAACAACAACCAGAGATGATTTTGAAATCAGGCTAAAAAATAAACTTGAAATGCTGACTCCCTATCTATGAAAACTTATTATATCTCTAAAAATAAAGGAATGTACCTTTTCAGTATAAATTTCACTTTCAAGGTTTATAGACCTGCTAGCCATAAAGGAAACACTACAATACTGGAACAGAGTCTTCAAGTTTTTTTTGTTTTTCTCTTTTCTTTTTTTTTTTTAACGTTTATTTTTGAGACAGAGAGAGACAGAGCATGAATGGGGGAGGGTCAGAGAGAGGGAGACACAGAATCTGAAACAGGTTCCAGGCTCTGAGCTGTCAGCACAGAGCCCGACGCGGGGCTCGAACTCACGGACCGCGAGATCATGACCTGAGCCGAAGTCGGCCGCCCAACCAACTGAGCCACCCAGGTGCCCCCAGAGTCTTCAAGTTTAATTCTGTGACATCAAACACTTTAGGTATTAAGACTCATTTAGATCCAGGCAAAGGCCATGGGAGAAACCTGTAATACTACTCAACTACTTACCATGTAAATACCTTCATTGATGATAACATCCTTCACCTTGCCCATCTCAATGAAGGTAGTGCTTTCTTTGCCTGAAGCATAAGATGAGGTCATCTGGATACCAAGGGAATCTATGATTAACAGGGTCTCCTGATCAATCTTGACAAAATGCAGGTAACCAAGCAGGCCTAAGAGGGTGATGAAGATGGCAGCAGAGAGGATTATGCTGTTCTGAAGAGAGAGCCAGACACAGGCGATAAGATTACCAAGTGATCCTCCCGCACAGATCTCTGCTATTTAACAGGTCCCCTCTAGGCAATGCCAAAAAAAAGTCTGTATTCTGCTGTGAGTTGAACAGATGAGAAGAACATGCATGGAGGAAGAGGAAATCACTTTTATTTCAGCTTTGTAGTGCTGTGTGCTGGGAAAGCAGATGATGAAATATATCCAGGCAGTAAATGGATAGGTCTTGGAGGAGAACCTCCATCAAAACAGTATCTACCATCGCACCACTCTCAGAGATTTTTCTCCAAAACTGAAACTTAAGGATTCAGACCATTTTCTCTCATGCTCCATCAGCAGAATATACAGTGTAAAACCAGACAGTTCATAGTAAGATGCTTAGCACAGGGTAGCAGATAGTACTCAACAGCCCCCCTCCTCCTTCCTAATAGAACTTGGGGGTGAATCGTGATTGGTTCCTATTTGTTCTGCCAATGACTGCATTAGAAATGAGCACATGACACAACTCTGGCTAGTCTGCTGGAGAGGCTTCTGGAAAATGAAGTCCGTCTTAAAAAGAGATCTAAGGAAGAGAAGGTCCCTTCCTCTTAAAAGTTTTGATGCCTGGAACTACTATGGGGCTACTACTACTCTGCCAGACTGTAGACAAATGTAGAAAGCCAGGCTGAGGACAAGTAGAGTAGACCAAGGGTGGAAGAGCAGGAATATGAAAAGAATCAAAATCAACTAAGCCTCTTATGCCTTCTAGAGCCCTCCTACCTCCTGACTTCTTGTTTTGTTAAATAATAAAGATTGTATCATTTAGGACTCTTTTAGTTCTTTTGGGTTGTGACTGAGTAGCTGAAATGACTAACTTATGTGTTACGGGCTCAAAAATGGTATTTATTCCTTTGATTCTAAAACACATTTACAGGGGCACCTGGGTGGCTCAGTCGGTTAAGCGTCCGACTTCGGCTCAGGTCATGATCTCACGGTCCATGAGTTCAAGCCCCACGTCAGGCTCTGTGCTGACAGCTCAGAGCCTGGAGCCTGTTTCAGATTCTGTGTCTCCCTCTCTCTCTGATCCTCCCCGTTCATGCTCTGTCTCTCTCTGTCTCAAAAATAAACGTTAAAAAAAAATATTTAAAAAAACCCCACATTTACAGCCTTTTGAAGTTGAATGTGTTTTTCAATTGATGTATGTTTTTTCATGTGCCATTATTTTTTTTCCCCAAAAAAGCTATTATTTAGGAGGATGGCACAGAGAAAAAAAATCACTGACTGATCTCTCAAAAGAGATTCAGTAATTTACTGTCATTCCTTGAAGGCAAAAAGTATCTTATCCTTTTTTTTTTTTTTTTAAGTTTATTTTGAGAGAGAAAGAAAGCATGAGCACGGGAGGAGCAGAGAAAGAGAAGAGAGCAAGAATTCCAAGCAGGCTCCCTGTTGTCAGCACAGCGCCCAATGTGGAGCTTGAACTCACAAACCAGGAGATCATGACCTGAACCAAAGTCAGACACTTAACCGACCGAAGGCAAAGTATCTTATTCTTTATGACTGACATGATGCCTTCTTTGACCTAACTCTAGTCAAGCTCTTCTAAACCCTCAACCTCGGTGTCCATCCTTATTGGGCCTGCACTACCCAACAGGCTGTACCAAGAATCTGATGACCCTCACCTGCCTTTAGCAAGAATCATGTCAATTTAGCCAGAATCTCCCTTCACCTTTGATGTTTCTCTTTAGCCATTTTTCATCCATTGACCCCCCCACTGTGCTCCTTGGCTATAAATTCCCACTTGTCCTTGCTGTATTCAGAACTGAGCCCAATTCTACACTGAGATCTCTTTTCTCCTACTGCAATAGTGAATAAAATATGTTTTTGTTGCTTTAACTACTGGCTGCCTTTGGTTTTCTCTGAAAATACTTTTCTACTTCGTTCTACCTAACACATAGTTAAGTGTTGGATCAAGAGTCTGTTTGGGCCCGTGATCTATTTTTGTTTGGTCCACCCTGAGCTAAGCATGATCTTTACACTTTTAAAAGAACTGTTAAAGAAACAGATGACTATGAGACAGAGACCTGTAAAGTCTAAAATATTTTCTATTTGGCCTTTTTTTTTTAAAATATTTACTTATTATTTTGAGAGAGAGAGTGTGAGCAGGGGAGAGGCAGAGAGAGAGGGAGACACAGAATCTGAAGCAGGCTCCAGGCTCCAAGCCATGAGCGCAGAGCTTGATGCAGGGCTTGAACCCATGGACAGTGGACCGTGAGATCATGACCTGAGCCGAAGTTGGACACTTAACTGACTGAGCCACCCAGGAGCCCCTCTATTTGGCCTTTTAAAGATAAAGTTTGCCGACCTCTGTACTAATAATTATTTGTTGACTAATGAATGGAGGGTAGAAAAATCTATGTGCAGGGTCTCTGGTGATCCAGAAATATCTATTTTGAGTTAATTAAATGTCTAGTATCTAGTACAATGTCTGGTTCACAGTCTTAACTGAATAAGCATTATGGATGAATACAGAGAAATAAAATTCAGTCCTGGCCCTTACAGATGTATTAGAGGCAAAATTAATACATATAAAATATTTTTGGAGAATACTATGAAAACTGTGCCTAAGAAAGGATTAAAAGAGAGTGAGAGAGAGACATCAAAGCACACAAGGATATCCCATGAAGATCTCCAAGGAAGGATTTCATTGGTGCAGAGAGGTGATGGTTACTGACAGATATATTTGGTTGAGGAAAGGAAGGGGGAAAAGTATTCCCGGTTGGAATAAGGTAATAACCTACAATTTTAATAGAATTGTGAATTCAAAAACAAGAAGGAAAGAAGGGATGAAGAACAATAAATGTTAGAGGATTTAATCCGTATCAGTTTTTTAATAAGGTAATCCCTGCTCAAAACTTCATTACTACCTGCATTCTTTATACTTCATTTTTCTGTCTGAAATTCTAACAATTCAGTATTTATTTGGGCTGAAATTAAGCCTCATGTTTTTATGAATTCTTTCATCAGACTTCTTCTCACCCCTGAGATTCATTACTCTGACAAACAGTTTTGAACACAAGGAAAGGTAAGAAACTTTGGTACACAGAGCCCTTAAGAAGTGTTGCAGTAGAGTTTAAAGGAAGATAAGGTTACTGAGCCCCGGGCACGTGATGGAGGTAAGTGGGACACACCAGGATGAGAGTACAAAAAGGAGTTGGCATAAAAAAGACTTCTATTTAAAAATTTTGCTTAAGCAAGCCCTCTCCACGGAGGAGACAGTATAGTGAAAAAGAAACGGTTTCAGAGTCAGCCCTGGGTTTGAACCCCAGGTGTGCTGTTTGCTAGCTCTGTGACTTTGGGTAAGTTATTATTCTTTCTGAGCCTTGGATTTCTTCTAAGGTTAAAACTAGGCATTCAGGAAAGCAGCTGGCAATCAGTGGGCGTTTAATAAATATCTGTTCCCTTCACCTCACATGGGCACATGGCCAGAATTCAGGCTAGTATTAAAATTCAACTACATTATAAATTAAATCTTTTTAGGGGGAGGGAGGACTGTCCTCGCAACTTAACCAATTCAACTGACTTAAGAACCAGCTTTTAGATACAGTTTGGTACAAATTACAGCAAACGTACTTTTGCATATACCTGTACCAAATTACCACACTCTGGTGGCAAAAAAGCCAATGAATGCAGTAATGAAAATATCCAAATTACAGAAATAAATAGTCCTAGCTCTGGTCAATCACTCCTAGAATAAAATATTCAATTCAGGGCACTACATATGAAATTAAAACTAAACTCATCCTGAAAAGGGCAATTAAGGTGAGTCCTTTTATTTGAGGGCTGTCACAAAGCTACTGCATGTGACCCTCACAATACGGTGAAGCTAGAATGGCAGACAGCAATTCCATGTTAGACATGTGAAAACTGAGGCTCAGAAAGTAGGAATGAGTCTGGAAAGTGAGCACAGAAACAACTCCTCTCTGAAACTTCGTAATTCTTTAGAAAATACTCGAAGTTGGGGGAAGGGACTGGGGGGGAGGTGTTAGATTGCCTTAAAAAACAGAAATCAGGAAGAATTATCAGGCTCTCAACGTGTGTGTGTGTGTGTGTGTGTGTGTGTGTGTGTGTGTGTGTGTTCACACATACATATTGTGGAGGCAAAGACAAGTTTCCCTAAGACCTCAGGTATTATTAACAGTGATTCCTCTAGGAGTGGAAATGATGGATGAGGACGATCCACTTAATAGTTCTCTCAACTCTTGGAACTGAATTACTGCGAGCATGTACTACGTACAGCACATGAAAGTTAAACTTTTAGACTGTCGTGCAAGGACTACTCGTATGCTAGGTGGAACCGCAGAGCGGAGCACGACCCGTGAGAGGGATAAAGTACAGGAGTACAAACCACTAAACGTAAAGAAAATAGCTGTGCAGCAGCGGAACCAGTGAGTTCCCGCCCTCCGACCCTACAACAGCAGGAGGGTCTGGCGGGAGGGCCAGGCTCGACCCTAAGACCCCAAAGACCCTTCCAAACCCGAGCCCCCGACTCCGACCTCGGGAAGGGGCCGACAGGCCATTACCTCGCAGAGGGTGAAGAGTCCGTAGGCCGCTAGCCACACCGTGCAGGTGACAGCGGTGAGCGAGCGCAACGAGAGCCGAGGGCAGCTGATGCAGAACTCTCGGCAGGACGGGGAGTAGTAGCGGCGCTGCAGGGCCAGGCGGCCGCCACAGATATCCGAGAAGCTCTGCTCATCTTCCATGTCTCGCTCGCTCCCTCCCGGCCGGGACGCGCCGCTCTAGACCGCCCGCCAGCGTAACTCTCGCCGGCTCTGGACCCACTTCCGGAGAGCGGCTTTCGGCCCCGCCCCGTTCGGCCCCGTCTCACGCTCGGCGCAGCCGCGGTTCCGGGACGAGCGGTGTGGCGCGGATCCAGAGCTTGTAATTCGCCTGTAGGTTGGGCCGGGGGTTTGTGATTGTCTACTGCAGAGACTGCATTGGGCCAACTCAGCCTGCCGATTAAAGCCGCTGTTAATGCGCTTTCTCTCGGCAAACTGATTTCTATTTCTAAGCCAGAGTACGATCTAAGGAATCGATCCACAGGTATACGCTCATTCATTCATTCCTGAGCCAGGTAGTTTTAGGCGCCAAGGGTACAGCGGTGAATATTGAAAGTCTCTGCCTTCAAGTACCTTCCTTCCTAGTAAGAGAAACAATACGTAAATAATTTCAAAGAGTGCTGCTAAAGTAATATGACCGGCAGAGGTGGCTTGGGGACGTGCAATAGGACAGTCAGGAAAATCTCTCAGAGGAAAGACCCTGGAGCTGCCAAGATGAGGATCCGGACTGGTCTGGGAGAACTCTGGAGGAGGAATTTGCCAGGTTGGAGGACCAGGAAAGGCAAAATCCCTGAGGCTGGAACAAAGTTGACTTATTGGAAGAATCAAGAGGCTGCCACATGGAGAATGCATTTAGAAGTTGGGGAGGTAGAGGCAGGGCTCAGGTCCAAGAGGGTCTTGTAGGACCTGGGAGTTTCTCTCTTCCGAACCACTGAGTGGGGAGCATTGAGTAGACAAATGAGGCTTGGCTGGGACTCCGTAGCAAGAAAGAAAGATGTAGAAGGTATGGATAATAAAATTACTAAACTCATGAGTAACAGCGGCCTGTGGGTTCTTTCTTTTTCTTCTTCTTCTTCTTCTTCTTCTTCTTCTTCTTCTTCTTCTTCTTCTTCTTCTTTTTTAACTTCGGATGTGGCTCAAGAGTGGCTTGTGGCCTGTTAAAACAATTATGGTGCTTCAGCCCTGAGGCTGCATCATGTATTAAAGAATTGATGATCCCTTTGTCTGTAAAGATAAATGCCATAACAGTCTCACCAGGTTTAAGTCTCTCTTACAAAAGTCAGGTTCCGTTTTTCTGTCTTCATCCAGGATTTTGTTTATATTTTTTCCTCTAAAGGATATTCTTCAAGTATTGCTTTGTTTTTCCAATTTTATTTCTATACTCTAAATCTTACCAAGCAATACACGCCTCTCATTTTTGTAAATAACACGTGCATGTCTTTTATAATTATAAAAGTGAACTTTGCGTATTGTGGAAATTTGGAAAAATACAGAAAAGAAGAAAAACTTAAGCCACCCATTATTTACACCACTGAGAGAAACACTGTCGATGTTTTGGGGAAACCTTCAGTCCTAGAGTTCTTAACCTGAACTCCATGGATACAATCAGAGGTTTATCGTTGGTTTCATTAACTTCTGATTGAAATTTAACTTTTTTTTCTTTTGGTTATGAATGCAATTAGTATTAACAATACTTGTGATTTTTGTCACTCTCATAGAAACCACAAATACTTTTATTTCACAATAATTATCTCAAAATGTCATTTCCACTCCTCAATTACTCAAATACTCCAATATTACTTCAAAATTGCAGTAATTATGGGATCCACTTCTAGATCTTATTATTTGATCTGTCAGTAGAGACACATACAACTATTTACACATTTTAAAAATATTTTGAGGTGGCTGGGCGGCTCAGTGGGTTAAGCGTCCAACTCTTGATTTCGGCTCAGGTCATGATCTCTCACTGATAGTGTAGAGCCTGCTTGCGATTCTCTCTTTCTCTTTCCCTCTCTCTCTGCCCCTCCCCTGCTTGTTCTCTTTCTCTCTCTCTCTCTCTCTCTCTCTCAAAATAAATAAAATTTTTGATGACTGTATTTTAATTCAGTTTGTTTGTTTTTTAAAAAAATCCTATATATTGTATTCATTTTAAAACATTGTGATGTGGCACAAAAAAGGTTAAAAGAAACTTTGTAGGTTCAGGGGCGCCTGGGTGGCTCAGCTGGTTAAGCGGCTGACTTCAGCTCAGGTCATGATCTCAAGGCTCCTGCATTTGAGCCCTGCGTGGGGCTCTGTGCTGACAGCTCAGAGCCTGGAGCCTGCTTTGGATTCTGTGTCTCCCTCTCTCTCTGCCCCTGCCCCACTCACACTCTGTCTCTCTCCCTCAAGAATAAATAAACATTAAAAAATAATAATAATAATAATAAAAATTTTTAAAAAAGAATAAATAAACATTAAAAAAAAACATTTAAAAAGAACCTGTGCAGGTTCAGAATGTTCACAACTGTAGAGTCATAGAAAAAAAGGTACCTAGTGTACTTTTTTGAATATTAAATTAATTAGGGATAAATATTGTGATAATATAATTCCAAAATCTTAAAAAAATTTTTTTTAACATTTTAAATTTATTTTTGAGAGGCAGAGACAGAGCGTGAGTGGGGGAGGGGCAGAGAGCAAGGGAGACACAGAATCCCAAGCAGGCTCCAGGCTCTGAGCTGTCACCACGGAGCCCGACGCAGGGCAGCCCAAACTCACAAACCGTGAAATCATAACCTGAGCTGAAGTTGGACAGTTAACCAAATGAGCCACCCAGGTGCCCCCCAAAATCTTTATAACTCCTTGCTCTGTCAGATCAGTGTCATCTTAACTGTTATGCAATTTGACACTGCAGTAGAAATTGAAACCTCTGTATAGTATTTGCCATTTGGTTAGATGCCACCTGGGAAAGAAGGAAGGAAGGAAGGAAGGAAGGAAGGAAGGAAGGAAGGAAGGAAGGAAGGAAGGAAGAAGGAAGGAAGGAAGGAAGGAAGGAAGGAAGGAAGAAGGAAGGAAGGAAGGAAGGAAGGAAGGAAGGAAGAAAGAAGAAAGGAAGGAAGGAAGGAAAGAAAGAAAGAAAGAAAGAAAGAAAGAAAGAAAGAAAGAAAAGGAAGGAAAGAAAGAAAAGCTTTAAAAAGAAAAACAGCAAGAAGTGATAGTTTTAGCTCTAAATGTTGGACTTCACAATATTCATTAGCCTCATCAGCAAGGAAGGACAGCTGACAAAAAGAACTTCGACTTAGCAATTGGCAAGTTCCTCTGAGAAAGTTTAACATCTTTTTGCAGGACCACAACTAATACCCTAATGAATTGCGAAAGCAGAGAAAGGAAGCTTGAGAAATCTGGACTCTGTATTTGTCAAGATAGGCTGCTCTTTTTTTTTTTTTTTAATTTTTTAATGTTTTATTTATTTTTGAGAGAGAGAGAGAACACAAGCGGAGGAGGGGCAGCCCCATGCAGGGCTCAAACCCACAAACCGCAACCTGAGCCGAAATCAAGAGTCAGCCTCAGACACTTAACTGACTGAGCCACCCAGACGCCCCCAACCTGTCCATTTTTAATAAGATATGTTTATTATTTTCCCAACATCAAATTAAAATTATATAAAAGAAAATACATCCATAATCCTGCCACCTAAACAAGTAAATCTTCATTTTCCCAACCATTTAGATCCTCTTATTTTAATGTTTATATTGTTGAAAAGATGATATAATACAAAACATTTTTGAATGAAATAAAAATATTACACACAATCCTAATAGCCTTTCAGTGTTACATGTTGCTCTCTCATTGCATCTCTTAGTTATTACACTTTTAAAAATTATTGTAGTCCTAGTGTGAACATACGTGTGTACTGGTAAAATATAAACCGACATATTTAAGATTTTAAGTTTGAGCAAAAATCCACTTGAATAAGGCAATGTCAAAAGGGAAGTAGTTAGGAGCTCTCCACTTGGTGGGAGGTAGGGGCAAGACTTTTATAGAGAAGAGGTGGAAGGAAAGCAGGGAATTATGTGATTGGCTATAGCTTAAGGTGACCTTGTTGTCTGTGATTAGTTGTGCCTAGGTTTGGATTTCTTAACCTTGAGGCATTGACAGGTTTAGGCTTTGGTTTGCTTAGGGAGGCAGCTAACCTATTAGAAACACCCTGATGGCTCCTTTGTTTAATTAATTTAACAGTAATTAAAAATTAATGTTTGGCAAACATTTTCCATATTTCTACAGATTTTGAAGTTTTTTAAATTTATTTTTGAGAGAAAGAGAGAGGGGGGAGGGGCTGAGAGAGAGAGGGACAGAGGATCCAAAGTGGGCTCTGTGCTGACAGCAGAGCCCAATGTGGGGCCCGAACTCACAAACCACGATACCATGACCTGAGTCAAAGCCACACAAAGTGCCCCTTTCTACAGATTTTTTAAAATAAATACCATTTAAAATAGTTACATAGCATTCCATCATGTTATTCTATAATTTATTTATTATCACACTGTTGTTTTCCTATCCGCTGAAAATGGCGAGTAATTATTTCAAGTAAGGCAGAACAACAGTAGAAAAAATAGGCATATAAAAAGAAGCCTATTGAAACAGATAAAGCAGAAAGTAGAATTTTTGTTTTGCTTTTCATAGAGTCATATCCCCATCTTGTGACATTCTAAGATAGTAGCGCTTAATATTTTCAAGTCGAGGAACACCTGGCTTTTATGTGGAAGGTTTCTCTCCCCTTTTAACATCAAGACACCTTGTGTCATTGTACACTAAAGGTTTTTTAAGTGGAATAAAACAAGCTTGTGGGAAAGCTTAGTTAAAACAGTGATCTAGTGGGGTGCCTGGGTGGATCAGTCGGTTAAGCGTCCGACTTCAGCTCAGGTCATGATCTCACGGTTCGTGGGTTCGAGCCCCGTGTCAGGCTCTGTGCTGACAGCTCGGAGCCTGGAGCCTGCTTCGGATTCTGTGTCTCCCTCTCTCTCTGCTCCTCCCCCACTCACACTCTGTGTCTCTCTCTCAAGAATAAATAAACACTAAAAAACAAAAATTAAAAATAAAATACAATAAAATAAAACAGTGATCTAGTTTGATGGGTGTAGGTTTGACAAACAGGTTTGATCAGACCACTACAGTCTCAATTTCATGTGGTCAATAGCAACAACTTCTTTAAGTGGTTTCGATCAAGCCACAACTGTGTAGCCTAGGTAATAAGTTACCCTCAGGCGAAATGTTTCTGAAGATTGAAAAGGAAAGGTGAATAGACCTTGGGTGAAGAAAGCCTTGCTGTTCAAAGTGTAGTAAGTAGACCAGCAGCATTGGCATCACCTAGGAGCTCATTTGAAATGCAGCTTCTTGGTTCTCACCCCAGACTTATAGAGACGGAATCTGAGTTTTAACAAGATCCTCAGGTGATTTGCTTGTGCATTAAAGGTTGAGAAGCACTGGGGCGCCTGCGTGGCTCAGTCGGTTAAGCATCCAACTTCAGCTCAGGTCATGATCTCGCGGTTTGTCGGTTTGAGCCCCACATTGAATCGGGCTCTGTGCCTGCTTTGGATTCTGTGTCTCTGTCTCTCTCGGCCCCTTCCCTGCTTGTGCTCTATCTCTCTCTCAAAAATAAATAAACATTAAAAAAAAAAGTTGAGAAGCACTGAAAGATATAACACTTAATACTGGATTCTCTAACCTGTGTATTAGAAGCACTTGAAGAGTTTTTAAAAACTCTACTACTTGGGTCCATCCCAGATAATTGAATAAAAATGGGTGGGGGGCCAGGAGGGTATGAGCATGAGCATTTTTTGGAACCTGCCTAGTTTATTTTTAACAGCTGCCAGGGTTGAGTAGTGTTGGGAGGAAATCTTTTACTCTACCATCTCAGATTCATGTAGTTGAATGTGAGTTACCTGCAAATTATCTGAACAATAGATGTATTACCCAGAGAAAGAAGAATTGTTCAGTAATGAGTAACTAGATAGCCAGAGATAAAGTTATAACTAACACCTAAAAAAGGGGGATTAGGGCTTCATACTTAAAATTGTGGAAAGTTCTGTTGGGCTTTTTGAAGCTAATGAGCACCTGAATTCACACTTTTTATGATGGTCAGTCTTTTCCAATCAGGAGATTCCCTCATTGGGATAAGATATAGGGAAACATGGCAGCTGTATTTGGGAGGCTCTGCTTAAATTTCTTGCTTTAGGGGCGCCTGGGTGGCTCAGTCGGTTGGGCGTCCGACTTCGGCTCAGGTCACGATCTCACGGTCCATGAGTTTGAGCCCCGCGTCGGGCTCTGGGCTGATGGCTCAGAGCCTGGAGCCTGCTTCCGATTCTGTGTCTCCCTCTCTCTCTGCCCCTCCCCCATTCGTGCTCTGTCTCTCTCAGTCTCAAAAATAAATAAACATTGGGGCGCCTGGGTGGCTCGGTCGGTTAAGCGTCCAACTTGGGCTCAGGTCACGATCTCATGGTCCGTGGGTTCGAGCCCTGCGTTGGGCTCTGTGCTGACAGCTCAGAGGCTGGAGCCTGTTTCGGATTCTGTGTCTCCCTCTCTCTGTGACCCTCACCTGTTCATGCTCTGTCTCTCTCTGTCTCAAAAATAAATAAACGTTAAAAAAAAAAAATTAAAAAAAAAATAAACATTAAAAAAATTTTTTTTTCAAAAAAAAATTTCTTCCTTTATTATTTCTTTAGCTGCTGATCAGATATTTTCTGTTTCAAGTAATTTTCATACTACTTTGGTAGACTATTAACCCCTTCAGAACTATTACTCCAATTCCATAATGCTCTTCCTCATCCAGGTTTAACACCTCTCCCTTTTCTGGTTCCATCCCTAATTTGTAGCTAAGTGTGATTTACTGTACCAGCACAGTACTTTTTTTTTTTTTAATGTTTATTTATTTTTGACAGAGAGAGATAGAGCATGAGTGGGGGAGGGGCAGAGAGAGGGAAACACAGAATCTGAAGCAGGCTCAGGCTCTGAGCTGTCAGCACAGAACCCGACGTGGGGCTCGAACTCACAGACTGTGAGATCATGACCTGAGCCGAAGTCAGACGCTCAACCGACTGAGCCACCCAGGTGCCCCACCAGCAGAGTACTTTTAACATCTATTCCTTATCCCCCTGACTGTACTAATTAACCCAGTTCTCATACATACCCTCAACCACATCATCTTATTTGATTTTTTTCACACGCATTAGTGCCTATAATTCTCTCTCTCCAGGAGAAGTTGGACTCTTTATCACTGTATCCCTAGCCCTTAGAATATTGCCTGACAAGTGGGCTCTCAAATATTTATTGGTTCTCTCCTTCTACTTTCATCACTCAAGTTCATGTCTCTTAGCTGATATCAGTATTCTCACGATTCCCCACACACCCACCGGATTCTTCCTGGAAAATCCTTAAGGCTCAGCTTGAATGCTAATTCCATGAAATCTTCTGTTCCCATATAAGAATGGGAATTACATCCTTGGAATTTTCCTAGCATAAAGAGATAGGACTTCTTTGAAAAGACACTTTCACGTGCCATTTAATATCCAGGCATTCGATAAAATATTATTGAACACCTCTTGTGTCAGGAACTGTGTTAAATGACAGTGAGTAAGACACCATTCCTGCTCTCACAGGAGCTGCTTCCAAGGAGAAAGAGTCCTTTATTTATTTTTAAATGTTTATTTATTTCGGGGGTGCCTGGGTGGCTCAGTCAGTTGAAAGTCTGACTTCGGCTCAGGTCATGATCTCACAGTCTGTGGGTTTGAGCCCCACACTGGGCTCTGTGCTAACAGCTTGGAGCTTGGAGCCTGCTTCAGATTCTGTGTCTCCCTCTCTCTCTGCTCCTCCCCTGCTCACACTCTGTCTCTCTCTCTTTCTCAAAAATAAAAAAACTTAAACATTAAGAAAATATATATATTTAAAAAATAAATGTTTATTTTTGAGAGAAACAGAGCGAGCAGGGGAGGGGCACAGAGAGAGGGGGACAGAGGATCTGAAGTGGGATCTGCACTGACAGCAGTGATCCCGATGTGGGGCTCCATCCCTTGAACCATGAGATCGTGACCTGAGCCATGCATGCACCACCTAGGTTACCGTATCTTAAATGGAGATAATAGTGTCTATGTCATTGCCTTGTGAGGAGAATTAAATAATACTTGTAAAGCATATAATAACACATATAAAGCATATAATAATCATTCAGCAGACTCAGCAAATACTGTTATTATGTCTAATTCAACTTAAGAGGTCTGGAAAGGCTTCTTCAAAGAAGGGACTTTGACACCGAAACCTTAAGGATGACAAGAAATTAAGTGAAGGAAAGGAGGAAGGGAGAGGGGAGAAAGGGAAACTGTGCCTCATAGGGTTGATGAGGTTAAAATTGTCACTGGGAAGACAACCCCCTCCCACTTCTTCACAGGAATGTTAACCTTATCTTTTAGAGGCAAACAATAGCAAGAGCTTGCTAGCCTAGACCAGTTTGAAATTGGCCACTGACTCAAACCACAGTAGATGGACCACAGAGTACCTGACAGTTTCCTCTACTTCATTATACTGTTAACATCTCAGCCCAAGGAGGAGCACAAGCTTCATTAACATGGGATACAAGTATAGGCATGTCTTCTAAATATGCTGTGCAGCCTTATGCCCACCTTTACACGCGATGACAAAACTCCCCTTTCCGAATATGCATCCTAACCCTAAATAAAAGAAACCCATTCACCTCCACTCAGGGGTCCTGGCCTTGAAAGTTATTCCCCAGGATCTCATTTGCCACAAATAAAGTTTCCTCCACCTCCCGCAGTCTCTGTAACTCACCAAGGAGAGAACTCAGGGTAGTTTGGTTACAAAATGTCCCAAACTGAAGAATAGTCGGGTAGAGGCTTAAGAATGGAACCTGAAGAAAGAACAAAGTGTTCAGGTGTCCTTTGTAGCCTTGGCCTTCCACTGGTGCCAAGACAGATTTCACACTAAGTTTCATTTATACCTTGATGGTAGCCATATGGCTGCTTTTGTGTCCCTGTCACTGATCAAAGCTCATACTGAAAACCCTTCTGTCTTGTGGCGGTGATGGGGGTGTGTGAGGAGTATGTAAGGGGCTCAGGTGGCTGCCTCCACACCGGGCTGTGGGGTGTGCAGGCAATTAAACCAGGCACTTACAGTTACATCCCTTCCTTTATTCCTCTCTATTCAGCCTTTCTATGAACCTGGGAGTCCCCACTGGGTGGTAGACAGACTCTATACTTTACCCCCATAGAATGTAGCCTCTGCTTTGTTGCCTTAACTGTATCTTAGGGTTATTATGTTAATTCTCCCAGCCCCCAGATAGAAGAGCAAAGCAAGAAAGAAAGAACTACATTTTCCCAACTCCCTAATGCAGATTCAGTACATTTAACCCTCTGCTTTTGTGTAAAAAATTCTTCCTCTGAAGTTCATGCTCTTCATGGCTGCCTCTGAGATCTGTTCTTTGCCTGTCATTCTGACTCAACACCTACACCCCCCTTTGCTCTGCACATTTGGGCTACACAGGCATTCTTGCTCTTCTTCTGACCCACAAGCATGTTTTAACTTTATGGCTTTGGATCTTTCTGTTCCTGTAAGCCTAGAAGGCTCTACTCCCTTGAGAGTAGTTGTTATGACCAGAGAGAACTTGTTATGACCAGCTCCTTCTCATCATTTAGGTGTCTGGCTGAAATGTCAGTTTGGAGAGGCCTTCCCTGATACCCCTTGCTAAAACATGACCTCCTGACCCATTACCTTGTTTTATTTTCTCCATAGCATTTACTAGTATGTGAGATTATTTAACTGCTTGACTGGTTTCCCCACTAGAATGTAAGCACTGGGAGTCATGGGCTATTATCTGTCTTCATCTCTATGCACAGTACATAGAACAATACTTTGCACACACTAAGTGCTCAGTAAAGTGTTCAATAAATGAATGAATGAATGAATACTTTTTTTAAATGAAAGAGAGCCTCTAAATTTTAGAGTCTAAAGGTGTGGTTGGAAACTTAACAGAAACCCATAGGGGAGGGGAAGGAAAAAAAAAAGAGGTTAGAGGCGGAGAGAGCCAAAGCATAAGACACTCTTAAAAACCGAGAACAAACTGAGGGTTGATGGGGGGTGGGAGGAAGGAGAGGGTGGGTGATGGGTATTGAGGAGAGCACCTTTTGGGATGAGCACTGGGTGTTGTATGGAAACCAATTTGTCAATAAATTTCATATATTGAAAAAAAAGTAGCCAATAAAGATCAGGATGCCTCTATTAAAAAAATAAAAAATAAAAAAAATAAAGGTGTGGTTGGTGAGCTCAACTCAGCTCTTTAGCATGTAAAAGTAGAAGTCTGGAACGAAATCTTCGGGGACTTCCACTCCATTTTTTTAAAGCTTATTTTTATTTATTTTGAGAGAGATAGAGAACAAGTGGGGCAGGGGCAGAGAGAGAGAGAGAGGGAGAGAGAGAATCCCAAGCAGGCTCTATGCTGTCAGCGCCGAGCCCTGCATCAAACTCAAACTCATGGACTGTGAGATCATAACCTGAGCCCAAGTCAAGAGTCAGACGCTGAGCCACCCAGGCACCCCTAATTTTTTTTTTTAGAGAGAGAGAGCATGCAAGTGATGAGGGGCAGAGAGAGAGAAAGAGAGAATCCCACAAGGAAGAAGAGAGAGAGAGAGAGAAGCAGGGCTCACCTGAGGCTCATATTTTACCAGAAGCGGGGTTCAAGTTCACTGACATGGGACTCAAACTCATGAACTGTGAGATCATGACCTGAGCTAAAGTCAGATACTTAAGGACTGAGCCACCCAGATGCCCCTGGGGACTTCCATTCCATTCCATATCAGAGCCATAGACCAAGGTTCATGAGTAAGGATTTCGTAAGAATCTGGAAGGTTTATTATTTGCCAAACTCCTGTTATGTGCCAAGCACTGTATTCAGGAAGGGATGAAGTGATGAGCAGAGAGGGTTATGGTCCCTGCCTTTGAGAATTTTGTTTAGACTTTTCTGAGTTTCCTTGGATTTTCAGTAAACAATGGTATGCTGGAGACTGCTTTTAGCCACCTGCAATACCCTATCGCTAAATTTTCAAGAATGTCTGAGCAAGTTGTTAAATGCTATTATTAAAAAATCAAATTATATAAACTTACAAGTAAATTATATTAGGAACAAAGATAACATACATTCAAAACTTGTCATTGCCTAATTATTTTACTATATCTTGCCATTATTTATGCTCTTGACATTATTTATGTTGATATTTGTATGGTGGAAATACTGTATGATGAGCACCTTTTCCCAACTCCATCATCAGTGACATCACAATGGTAGCTTGGGAGTATACACACCATGGAACTCAGCAAACACCATAATCAGGTCTTCCCTACTCACCACCCTGTCCCCTACCCCACTCCCCCCACACGCTCTGCTAGCAGCCTATTAAGGATAGAGTGTGTGTTGGCAGGCGCTGAAATAAAGAGGCAGAGTATCTATGTTCTCCAATAAAGGAAGGAGAAAGGCAGCACAACTTGTTTTGGGTCTCAGGAAGAAGGGTCCTAGACCTATGGTATAACAGTACAAGTTTTAAAGTAAATTTCTAGGGGCGCCTGGGTGGTTAAGTGTCAGCGCAGGTCATGATCTTGCGGGCTGTGAGTATGAGCCCCACGACGGGCTCTGTGTTGACAGTTCAGAGCGTGGAGCCTGCTTTGAATTCTGTGTTTCCCTCTCTGCCCCTTCCCCACTCATGCTCTGCCTCTCTCTCTCTCTCTCTCAAAAATAAACATTAAAAAATATAAAGTAAATTTCTAAAGCTTAGCTCGTTCTTCTATGACTTTTATAACTTTAGGATATTACCTTTAATAACTTATTTTGAAAATAAATGCATGTTTTAAAAATAAAAGCATACCAGTTATTTTTCAGGGTTTTAAAAATGAGTCATATAATATTTCAGGTATATAGAAGTAATAATCATTAGAATTTTAAAGGGTAATAGTAATATGACAATCTACTGTTCACTCTCCTGGAGCATAATAATGTGGAACTGGTAATTCACCTCTGACTAAACTGTAGGTAATGGAAAACCAGTGAAAAAACATGCAGGATTAATGTAGTACTTTAGAAAGGTCAATCTGGTGACCCACAGTAAGTATTTAAGAAATAGCCTTCACAGGAGTCCAGGAGAGCCTGAAGTGAACTGTGCCAGTATTAATTTCAGAAAACATAGTCAAGGAGAAGAAACTGGATGTGGTGAAGCGCAAGAAAAAGGTACCAAGATAATTCCAAGGATCTGAACAAGTGTGACAGTATCAGTGACTGTGAATCCCTGACTATACCCCTACTGCTCCCTACAGCCCCTGACCCTGGAGAGACTGTGAAAATTTAGGTTGCTGGTGCTCCACCCCCAGAGTTACTGAGTTAGTAAATTTAGGGGTAGAACCTAATGATTTCCACTTGACATGTATGCGAAAGTTGATGCTGCCAGCCCAGCGACCACACTTTCAGAACTACTACCTTACGGCTATATCCTGCTTATTTTGCTAAAGCTTCAGACATGTCTTTGTTAAACCAGCAGGGGGAGACAGGTATAACATGTATCTTCTAAAAATAAACTGCTTTATAATACTAAAGCTCCTTGGAGTTATGATGTTGCCATGGAGAGACTTCTTAAATATTTTGGAAAGCAGCATGTAAGTTGATACCAGGTGAGATAATTTTTCTGTTGTTTGTGTAAAAATGTATTTTGGTAGGACTAACGTGCAAATTTCGGCAAGCCCTAATGCCACGGTTAAGAATTTAGAATCTGGAGTCACACAGCTCTGGCACTTACAAGCTATGTGACTTTGGGAAAGTGATCTGATGTTGTATTCTCGTCTTTAAAATAGTCCCTTATTTATGGAATTGTTAGCAGGCCAAATGTTCTTGGAACTTTAGTTGGATATTATTAAAATATTATTAAAACTCTGAGTAGTTACTTTCAGCTCTTTAACCTCCCCCAAATTTAGAAATAATCTAGATATATTGTTTGGTGTTTAATAACCAGTGCTCGGTTATTCAGGTAAAGAATTGAAAACACCTGGAACGTAATTGTTTTGTATAATCCTAACCTCCCCATCCAAAATACCTAGGAGAGTGAATTTTTATTAACATGCCTGACCCAGAGAGCTCCAGTCTATTTTTGATTTCCTAACCTTCAACGCCCAAAGATGGGTAGGTTTGTTTTTTGGACCCAGAGTTGAGATGGAACAGAGGAGATGGATGGTAGCTTCGTTTTGGCAGAGCACTCAAGTGGGGTCAGACCAGCCCAGCCAGACCCAGACCAGGCAGCCCTTCCCTAGAGTTGGCATCTGCGCGGCACGCATTTGTGTGAAGAGAGTCCCGAACTGCGAGCTTTCGAATTGGTTCCTGTTCGCCAACTTCGAGGGTGCTGGCCGCTTCCCGCCAAGGAACACACCTGCCCGTGACCGCGCTCTTATTGGCCAGACACCGACACAAGCCTCATGGCGTCAGCTGTAGGGGCTCGTCCCTGGAGGGAAAGTCCCAGCCAGGGCTTGATGACGTCATCAAAGGCGTGTCTAGGCCCTGAGGAACAGTGGGCGGGGTCGGTGGGAAGGTGTGAGGGGGGCTGGTAGGGGGCGTGGGGGCGTGGCCGGGCGGTGGTACATCACGGGGCGGGGCGGTGCAACTGGCGCCCGGGTAGGTAAGCCCGGCGCCTGGCGGCTGCGCTCACTTAAGACGGCTAGCCGCACGAAGTAGCTTCTAGGTCATCTGTGTCCCGCGCTGCCGGTCATGTCCCTGAGAAGCAGCCTCTCGCGTCTCCTCCGGACGCGAGTGCATTCCGTCCTGAAGAAGTCGGTTCACTCGGTGGCTGTGATCGGAGCCCCGTTCTCACAGGGACAGGTGAGAACCGGGACCTGGCACCGTGGGGCAGAACCTGGAGAAAGCGGGGGTGGGGTGAGGGACGGGGAGGCGAGGAGAAGATGGGGAGAGACGGAGGGGCACGAGGTGGTGGGTTCCCGCTATTGGGCACTGGGAGAGCACGTGGGGTTTTCCCTGGTAGAAGATGGGGAGGGAGGAAGGAGATGGAGGGCATCCTGTTTGCGCTGCGGGAGGGGGGCCGCGGGCTGGCGGGTTTCTGCGGCCTCCCCTGGAGAAGCGAGAAAGTGGTGGGACCCGCTTGGGGTGTTGCGGGGGAGGGGAGGAGGGACAGGATTTCATGGAGGGGCTGGGGGGGGGGGGGGGGGAGAAACCGGCCAGAATACCCGGTGGAAAATCGAGGGAGAAGAGGTTGAAGAGAGCGACCGAGGATTTAAGGCTTCAGGGTCTATTCTCAGAAAGCGTTCACTGGCGGGGAAATTGGCGCTGCCGGCTCTAGCGGCGGGAGGCCGGGAGGGGCTGTTTTGATCAATGAGGGAAACCTGCGGTCGTGGAGAGCTCACCGCTCTAGAAGTCCGGGCTCAGGCCTTTGCCAGGCACACTCACACACCCCCCGGCCGCCGGATCCCGACCTGGCTCAGCCCCTTCCCCTGTCTTGGCCTCTGCTTGTTCTTCCCACAGTCTGGGGTTTGGAAGGTTGATGGGATTCCAGTAATAGTTGTTTTTCCCTCTTTCCCTGCAAGTGTTTGAAATGAGCCGTCCTCAGGTGAAAATAAAATGAAGGGCTAATGCTGTCACAGGTTTTCAGAGGGATCTGCTGGGAACTAAGTATAGAATTAGCAAATTTCTGTATTTTTGTGAAATAAAGTGGTCTTATTTCCAATCCTCTGACCTCAGATCTAAATGTGTAATTTGTGTGACAGAAAAGAAAAGGAGTGGAACGTGGTCCTGCTGCCATCCGAGAAGCTGGCTTGATGAAAAGACTCTCCAGTTTAGGTAAGTAGCTGGATTTGAGATGTCTGTGATGGCCGGTAACGGACCAGTTCAGTCTCCCCTTATATCCAGGGACTGCCCAGTATCCGCTGTGTTCTTGGGAAGCATCTCTCATCCTCCCTTGGATTCCATCTGCAGTTCAAGATCTACCCGGGAGTCTTCAGGCAGTCTTGTTGCAATAAAGAGAGTAACTGTGTGTGGAAGGCAAGGAGGTGGAGTGACGCAGGACCCGGAGCAAGCTTAGTGGCTACCAAGCAGTGCTGAGAATGCTCGCTCCATTTAACCGCTCAGCTTTTCCCCCTCAAATTCTAGTTCTCTTAACTCTGTCATGAGGCGCTTCTGATTCATCAGTCTAGCCAGTTTCCTCTCTCCATGTCATTTGTTTCCTCCCCAGGATGAATAGCCTTATCTTACTGTAAGCAGAGCCTTAGATCAGTATTTCTCAAACTTTTCCCTGATTATGAAAATCACTTGGGTTACTTGTTTTGTTGTTTGTTTTTATTTTTGAGTGAGAGAGAAACAGATTGGGTTACTTGTTAAAAATACAGGGTCCTAGGCTCCTCCATGGAATAGTCTGGTTTATTGGCTCTGTGGTGGGATCCAGACATGTGCATTTTCACAAGTGCCCAGGTAATCCGCAGTAAAGTTGCAGTTGTGTGATTAGGATAGTACTCTAAACTTATTGAAGCTGACCCACAGATAAATGCTATTTATATAGTAATAGAGAACACTTCTTTTGGTAAGAAGGCACCAAATTCCAACTTGAATGGGAGGAATGTTCTTCCTTTTATTTTACCTGGACGTTTCTAGCTGCTTTTTAAGGTCATTTCCTCCATTCACATTAGGACCATTCACAGATCTTTTCTGAAGCTGTAAATGCAAAACGCATGGCAACAGGGAGCTGTAGGTCCTGAAGATAATCATGTGGAATCTAGGTGAACTACAACTCCTTTCCCTACTCTTGCTTTGAAATCTCCTCTGCTGATCATTGAGTTCATTAGGGTGGATCATCTCCTAAAACAGAGGAATAATGAAGTCACCAAAATCACCTTGAGTTGAGGTGTACTTCATATACCTCTGGCTACGTCTAGATATGGTGTCTTTGGTTGAATACTCAAAACTTTTCTCTGTTAAATAATTAAAGTTCCTTCAATAGGGTCTCTTAATCATTTTTTTAACATTTATTTATTTTTGAGACAGGGAGAGACAGCATGAACGGGGGAGGGTCAGAGAGAGAGGGAGACACAGAATCTGAAACAGGTTCCAGGCTCTGAGCTGTCAGCACAGAGCCTGATGCGGGGCTCGAACTCATGGACCGCGAGATCATGACCTGAGCCGAAGTCGGATGCTTAACCGACTGAGCCACCCAGGTGCCCCGATTTTTTAAAAAAGTTTATTTATTTTGAGAGAATGAGAGAAAGCACTAGTGAGCATATATGCGTGCCCTCCAGGAAGGGGCAGAGAGAGAGGGAGGGAGGGAGAATCCCAAGCAGACTCCATTCTGTCAGCACAGAGCCTGACATGGGGCTTGAACTCATGACCTGAGATCGTGAGATCGTGACCTGAGCTGAAACCAAGAGTCAGTTGCTCAACCAACTGAGCCACTCAGGTGCCCCTCTTTCTTGATCATTTTAATAACTCTCCAGGTTCATCAGTGAAGATTAAAGATAAATTGAGATTTAGTTTTAATGTCATAAAGAAGTTTCTATTCCTGTTTATAAATGAGGATACTGTCCCTTTAAATCCCTTTTTAAGTTTATTTATTTTGAGAGAGAGAGTGAGTGGGAGAGGGACAGAGAGAGGGAGAGTGAGAGAATGCCAGGCAGGCTCCACGCTGTCAGCACAGAGCCTGATGTGTGTGGGGCTGTATCCTGGGACCCTGGGATTGTGACCTGAGCCGAAATCAAGAGTCAGACGCTCAAATGACTGAGCTACCCAGGTGCCCCAAAACCCTTTTTAAAGGCATCGTTTTACACTGAAGACAACAATTTCTGGTGATCGCTGGTTTTTAATACTGGATAAACCTCTGCAGCCCATCTGATGAACTGGGCCCGGCCTTGCTCGAATTGCCTGCTCAGTGCTCAGCTCTACCTTAAGAGACTGATGAATCCATTTCAGCCTCTGACACAGGACACATTTATAATATTCAGCTGAGGCTGCTGATTGAAGGGGGAAGGGCACATTTATAGCAACTTCCCTTACTCATGCTTTGTAGACCTTTCCTGTCCTAGCTCATGGAATTTTCCCACTCCAACCTGGGAAAGGCCATTCTCCCTCAAGTACTACTCCCTCAAATAACTCCTCTGTAAACGCTCAACCTACAGTGATGGTGAAGCTTCGGTTTATTTGGTCTTCCCTTTAATTTTTTCAGATATTTTCAGTTTTACAATTTATATCCTTACCCTGTAGCAGACTGGAAGGCCAGTATCAACAGCAGCCCAAAATAGAATCTCATTGCATATTAATATGATTGTGGCACTCAGCAGATTTCCAGCATGTGGTTTTGGCTAATCTCCAAAAATATGGTGGAGAAAGGTACCATGAGAAGTTTCCAGCTATATTGTGAAACAGTACTAAAGTAGTACTTTCGAAGAAGCAGCATGGGTCAAATTTGAGGGGACAGAAGACTCATGGAAAGGTAACATTCACAAATCCCTTTGTTCCTTGCTTTCAAGTCTGCTGTCACAGGCTGCTGGTGTTGTCATAGCATTGGTCAAACTTCCTGTTTTCTTAAATGAATGTATTTGACTTAGTGTCTGCTTTTGGTTTTCCCTTTTCCTGGGTTTGGTAAGGACACCAATAATGGTTCCTCTGTCAGGTAACCACTTATTTTAGTATATAAGGAGAGCCTGAGAGAAATGAAGAGGCAATTGCTCTGGCAAGGCTCAGATGCGGTACCTCTGCTCCTGATTCTGGTTAGCTCTGACAGCCATGGTAATTTGCCCCTTTTTTCTTCAGAGGTTAAAGGAGTGTTCTGTGGAGGGAAGATAGCTGTAAACTGAGATGAACGGTTTTCGGCCTTTATCATTGTAATTAGGTAATTTGACTCAGCTGTGGTACTGAAAGGAGGTTCCAGCCACTGAAACAACCATCTAAATTAACTGCCGCTGTGACCAAGCCAAGAGTCCCGGAGTTTATTCAGGAAGCCATGTGGGAGCTACTCTGATTACCCTCAACTAGGCTAGAGACCTTTGTTCTTCCTGTTCCATTTGGTGCTCTATCAGATAGAACAGAAATCTCTTTGGTTGAGACCCAAGAATCTGGTCTGCTTCAGGAAGAACGAGAGAGGGCCCGAGGTAGCTGCTTCACGTGAAGATCTGAAGTATGAGAGCTGTTCATTTGGTACAGATTGGTGTGTGAGTTCAGGGGTGTGTATTTGCTTTCAGTGGTTGGTAGAGAAAATCAGCATTCATGGGTCTAGTTGTATAATACTGCTACTTGAGCCTGGCTTCCACCCTGCTGTTCCACTGAAACTACCTTGAGCAAGCCCACGGATTTGTCAGCCTTTATTTTGCTGGACCTCTCTATTGTACAACTGACCACTGTATTCTGGAAATACTCTGTTAGCAGACACTATTCCCTTTTGAGTCTCTTCTCTCCATTGACTCCTGGACTCCTCTGTGGGATCTTCCCCTCCTTCCCAACCCTCAAATATTGACTCCAGTGTCCCTCTAATTTTGTTCTAAGCCTCCCCTGCCCTCTCACAGGTGTCTCAAACTCAACTTGTTTAAAACAAAATTCATTATCTTCTCCCTCAAATCCACTTCTCCTGCTGTCTTTCCACTGTCTGTTTCATGCTATCACTCGTCATCCAGTTTACTCAAGTCCAACTCTAAGACCATCACAATCTTTTGCTTCTTCTGTTTTGTACCTTACATGTTGATCACAAAGTCTTGTTTGTTTTTTTTTCCTCCTAAATGATTAAAGTCCTTCAGCATAATGGTACTGCTGTACTTGTGTCCTCCTGACACCTGACTATAACTTTACAATGATATCTTTTGTCCCATTCTTGCCTTCCTTGGTTCACATTCTTTGCTGCCACCAGAGTGAGCTAAGACTGTTTCTCCTTGGCTTAGTTTTACATGCATCCATGCTTCTCAGTCTTGTCATTCATATGCTCTCTTTGCTAATTTGCCATATTTTTCATTTTGGTGTTTTTCTTTAAATTGGACTTAAATCCTCATATGTTTAAAATGTAGCCTGGCCCTATAATAAATGGTGAAATCTCAGGCTTGTACTAGATACAGTTTTCTAATACACTCTCATTTAATAGTTTTACATTTTGGTATCTGTGCTTCAGCCCCTAGTGCTGTGTGTTCCACGTGTCAACCAAAAGGACAGCTTCCACATAATTTGACCCTAATCTACCTCAGCCTTCTCTCCACCCACATTCTGCCTTATTTTCATTGTAGCTAGAGTTGTGGGCACTTGACCTAGGCTCCACCAACAGAAGCACCCATCTTAAACTTTGACTTGAGATTCAAGAAGAAAGGGCAGCAAAGAGTTAATTTTGTGATGGGCAGGGGTGGTAGCAATGCTAGCAGTGGCTTCTGTCCAGTCTTGGTGGGGTCAGCCATGCCAGCTGCATGCGGTTCGTCTTCCCAGTAGTGGAGGTGACCGTAGCAATAGGCTCTTTCCTGGACCATCCAGCAGTATGACTTTTGGAGGCTTTATTCCTGGTAATATGGCCTTTAAAGCAGATACTGGCTCTCTTAAAGACTCTGGGAATTGCCCAAATTGAATAAATTGCTTTTCTGCTGTAATTAGCCAGAATAGGTTTCTGTTGCTTGCAGCTTAGAGATCCTGATTGATACCTAGTTTACATATTCCAGTGAGGAAAAAATTGCCACGTGGACTGCAATATTCAAAATCCTCCCTCTTTCTAGGCCCTTGATGATAAATTCTTGTTCTTTTGGTTGCTTTTTCCCTAGTACTTGACACAGTCTTCTTGTAAGTTAATATAACTCATTAGGTTACAGTTTCTTTGGCCGTAAGTTAACTTAGGACTGTATCTTCATCTTTTTGGATTTTAGCAACTCCCTGTTCTCTTGGTGCTTTGATTTCTGAACCATCATGTTCCTTAATGTGACTTGGGAAAAGAGCCTCAAGTTTTAAAGATATTTTCAAGTTCCAGGCATGCCTGACTGTAGTAATGTGTTACTGTGACTTAAAAATTATTTTTAAACAATTTATTTTTTACATTTTATTTTATTTTTTTGAGAGAGAGAGAGAGAGAGAGAGAGCGAGTGAGCACAAGTAGGGGGTGGGAGGGATGAGGCGAGGGAGAGGGAGACACAGAATCCGAAGCAGGCTCCAGGCTCTGAGCTGTCAACACAGAGCCCAACGCAGGGCTTGAACTCACAAACCGTGAGATCATGACCTGAGCTGAAGTCGGACGCTTAACCGACTGAGCCACCCAGGCACCCCTAAAAATCATTTTTAATATTCTAGATCTTAAGTATATATCTAAAGAGGGTTACAAGATTGTACACATTTGCTAAAACTCGAACTTAAAATGTGAGTAATATAGAGTATGCATCAAAGCTTTTCAAACATCACTTTCAGGTTTCTTTAAAAAAAATTTTTTTTAGGGGCGCCTGGGTGGCTCAGTCGGTTAAGCGTCCGACTTCAGCCCGGGTCACAATTTCGGGGTCCGTGAGTTCGAGCCCCGCGTCGGGCTCTGGGCTGATGGCTCAGAGCCTGGAGCCTGCTTCCGATTCTGTCTCCCTCTCTCTCTGCCCCTCCCCCGTTCATGCTCTGTCTCTCTCTGTCTCAAAAATAAATAAATGTTAAAAAAATTTTTTTTTTAATTTTTTAAATGTTTATTTTTGAGAGAGAGCACGTTTGAGTGGGGGAGGGGCAGAGAGTGAGGGAGACAGATGATCTGAAGCAGGCTTCTGCTGACAGTGGAAAGCCTGATGCAGCTCTGTGGGGCTCAAACCCACAAACTGTGAGATCATGACCTGAGCCAAAGTTGGATGCTTAGCTGAATGAGCCAGCCAGGCACCTCTCAGGTTTATTTCTCAAGAACAGCTTTTAGGGGCGCCTGGGTGGCTTAGTCGGTTAAGCGTCCGACTTCGGCTCAGGTCATGATCTCAAGGTTCATGGGTTCGAGTCCTGCATTGGGCTCTGTGCTGACAGCTCAGAGCCTGCAGCGGGTTTCAGATTCTGTGTCTCCCTCTCTCTCTGCCCCTCCCCCCACTCGTGCTATGTTGCCCTCTGTCTCAAAAATAAGTAAACATTAAAAAAAAAAAAACAGCTTGTAGTCCCTACAAACTAACAAGTTCATTCACTAACTTTTATATTCAAAAAATTTGAGTACTGCTAAGGCTTAGATACTGGGAATATAATAGTGAACAGAACAAATCCTTGTTATCTTAGAGCTCATTCTAATGAAGAGTGGTTGGAAACAGACATAAGTAAAATCTACAGTATGTCAGATGGTAATGGGTACTGTGGAATAAATGAAGCAAGGAGTGGTGAATACTAAGTAAACATTGCATATGTAGATGGAGAGGCCTCACTCAGAGGGAGTCATGTGAGCAGACCTTTGTCAGGTGAAGAAAGGAACGAGGTGCATATCTGGAAGCATTTTAGGCAGATGAAACAGTAAGACTCAGAGACAGAAAGGTGTCTGGAATGTTCAGGGAACAAAAGCCACTACTGAGCTCTAGCCAGTGATTGCTGCATGGGAAGGGGGGGAGGGCTTTCTAAGCTTCTCTCCAATTTTTCAAGAAAAGCCAGAAATATGGATTTTTATGGTAGATCTGCATTGTTTTTTATTTTATTTTATTTTTTAACGTTTATTTATTTTTGAGACAGAGAGAGACAGAGCATGAATGGGGGAGGGTCAGAGAAAGAGGGAGACACAGACTCCAGGCTCCGAGCTGTCAGCACAGAGCCTGACGTGGGGCTCGAACTCACGAACCGTGAGATCATTACCTGAGCCGAAGTCGGACGCTCAACGGACTGAGCCATCCAGGTGCCCCTGATCTGCATTGTTTTAAGAAATCTATATCCATACAATGGAGTATTATTGAACCATAAAAAGGAATGAATTGCTAATTCATGCTACAGTATGGGTAAATGTTGAAAGCATTATACTCAGTAAAAGAAAGTAGGTACAAAGGCCACATTGCATGATTCCATTTATATGAATTGTCCAGAATAGGCAAACCCATAGAGACCGAAAGTAGACTAGTTCAGGGACTAGTGGGGAGAAGGCAATGGGGAGTGGCTGGCAGTGGGCACTGGTTTCTTTCTGGAGGGTGATGAAGCTGTTCTGTAATTAGTAATTTGCTTAGCAATATGCTGTGGCAAGAGCATATATCACTGGTGTACATGAATAAAGGCAAATCTCTTAAAGACATTGGGATTTGGCAAATATCCCTATAACCAGTCTTATAAAGGCAGCAAAGAATTTAACTTACACGTTTTATTTCAAAGTTGTTTGATCCATTTGTCATGTTCTAGACATTGTGCTACGCTCTTGCTATAGTGTCATTCTTAATTTGTTAAGAACAAATGATACCTGTGAGAATGGCCAGCATCAAAAAACCCAGAAACTAACAAGCATTGGTGAGAATGTGGAGATATTAGAAACCCTTGTGCACTGTTGGTGGGAATGTAAAATAACTTAGCTGCTGTCAAATACAATATAGTGGTTCCTTGGAAAATTAAAAATAAAGTTAACATGTGACCCAGCAATTTCACTTCAGGCATATACCCCAAAGAATTGAAAGCAAGGTCTTTAAGAGCTATTTATAGACCCATGTTCATAGCATTATACACAATAACAAAAAGGTATTCATACAACGGAATATTAGCCTTAAAAAAGGAAGGAAATTCTGACATATGTTGTAACATGGGTGAAACTTGAGAACATTATGCTGAGTGAAAGAAGTCACAAAAAGACAAATGCTATATGATTCCACTTATGAGGTACCTAGAGAAATCAAATTCATAGAGACAGAAAACAGAATGGTGGTTGCCAGCGACTGGGGGAAGGGAGAATGAAGAAATATTGTTTAATGGGTACAGAATTTCAGTTTTGCAAGATGAAAAGAATCCTAGAGGTGGATGGTAGTTAAAACAGTTATATAAAAATATGAATGTGCTTAATACCACTTAAAAATGGTTTTTAGGGGCGCCTGCGTGGCTTAGTTGGTTAAGTGTCTGACTTCAGGTCATGATCTCATGGTTTGTGAGTTTGAGCCCTGTGTCAGGCTCTGTGCTGACAGCTCAGAGCCTGGAGCCTGTTTCATATTCTGTGTCTCCTCTTTCTGCCCCTCCCCTGCTTGAGTTCTGTCTCTCTCAAAAATAAGTGAGCATTAAAAAAAATTTTTTTTAAATGGTTATTTTTAGGGGCACCTGGGTGGCTCAGTCAGTTAAACGTCTGACTTTGGCTCAGGTCAGATCTCGCGGTCCGCGAGTTCGAGCCCCGCGTCGGGCTCTGTGCTGACAGCTGGGAGCCTGGAGCCTGCTTCAGATTCTGTGTCTCCCTGTCTGCCCCTACCTGGCTTGCACTCTGTCTCTGTCTCTCTCTCTCTCAAAAATAAATAAAACATTAAAAAAAAAATTTATGGTTATTTTTAAAATAGATTTTTAAAGTTTTTATTTATTTATTTTGAGAGAGACAGAGAGAGTGGGGGGGGGGGCAAAGAAAGAGGGAGAGAGAGAATTCCAAGCAAGCTCCACATTGTCAGCACAAAGCCTGATGCAGCTCAAACCCACGAACTGTGAGATGATGACCTGAGCCAAAACCAAGAGTCAGACGCCTAACCTGATGGAGCCACCCCCCAAAATGGATATTTTTATGTGTATTTTACCACAATTTAAAGGAAACCTTAATTCATATTCTATTCTAACTTATTTTTTAAGAACAAGGTTGTAGCTTCTCTTAAGACATAAAAATGCCACGTGCTTGAATTTTTTTGGCTTCTTAGCACACTGTTTTGCTCTATAAATAAAAGCTGAGGATGAACAAACAAAAAAAGTAAAGTATGTCCTGAAGACTTCGAGAAACTTTCCCAAGGCCCTACGGTCAGCAGAAGTAGTTGAGAATCTCATTTCTTGCTGTATATGACCTGATGGCTGGATTGGTGCAGTCAGCTGCCTTCTCAGCTCTTGCGGCAGCCAAAGAAACTCCATGGCACCATCATAAGTGGGTGGTCTCCTATTTCTTAAAGTCCTGTGTGTTCCTAGTGTATTCCCTCTCTCATTTCCCATGACAGATACTTCAAGTCTTTACCCATAATCCTCATGGCTCTGTCTTTCCAACTAAGGCATGGACTCCTTTACAGTTCTTCTCCCTGTCATCCCCCAATTAGTTGTATCGACCCACTCTCAGAGGATGAGGGATCCAGTCCTAACAGTATTAGGGAGAAGCGTGTGAAAAGAGCACAAAATAACAATGGCTTAAGAAAAATAGTTTCACTCTCCAGTAAACAGAATCTGGAGAGAAGTCCAGAGCTGGTTTGGCCGCTCTGTAAGTTCAGACCTAGATTCTTACCTTGCTGTGTTACCAGCAAGGCCTCTGTCTAGTGGTCCCAGATGGTGTGGCCTCGTTTCTGGCAGCAGGGCGCAAGAATGGACAGAAGTGGGCAAAGGGAGAACTCTGTGCTTTCCCTTAAGGGAAGTTCCCAAGAAGTTGCAGGATGTTTCTGCTTATCGTTTTGAACCCAAAGGGCCACATGGCCACACCAAGGAACAAGGGAAGATGTCGAGTTTAGTTTCCATTCTAAGAGGTCATGCTCCCAACTGAAGTTCTGTCTCTGCAGAAGAAGTGAAGGACAGATCTTGGACAAGTTAACAGTCATACCACTTCCCTAGGTTCTAGATCCCATCTCTCCTGACCTTTGAGTGTTCTTGTTCTAACAATTATCCCTTCCCTCCCTTTGTTCTGCAAATCTTACCGTCCTGCCATCCTCCTTGGTCTTTATGTAGCCTTCCAGCTGTTGTCCAGTTGTTTCTCTTCCGAGCCACCATCCTGGCTTCTCTGCTGCCCTTTCACACTGCAATTTGCTATAATCTGACGTCTTGAGCCATCATTGCAAAGAAACTGGTTTTGCCGAGGTCTCAGACCTCCTACTTCCTAACACAGTAGACACTGCAACATTCACCTTATTCAACACTGTCTGCCACACCTTTATTGAAACAGACACCATTCTCTTCTGGTTTTAGCTCTCTGGTTGCTTTGCTAGATCTTCTGCTACCCACCCTTTACATGATGGTGTTCCTCATGGGTTCTCTGCCCTTGATCCTCTTGGTTTAATGTTGTCTCAATTGGCAGTTTGTCCATTCCCATGGCTTTTCTGTCACCTGTATGCTGATGCCTCCAAAGCTTTATTTCCAATACTTGTTTCTGCTCTCAGCTCCAAACCTGTATCCCAGCTGGCTTCCATGTGTATATTCTTTTTAACTTTCTTATTATGGAAGTGTACAAACATAACAAAAGTAGATACAGTGACATAGTGCATTTGTCGTGTCTGTTGCCCAAGCATCAATCATCAATACATGGCAATAACCCTACTCCATGCCTTTCACAGCAAATCACAGACACCCTGTTGTTTTATCTGCAAATACTTCATTAGATATCTTCAAAATATAAGAGTTCTTTAAAATTTAACCATAATACTATTATCATACCTAAAAGAATATCAAATGCCCAGTGTTGGATAAATATTATAATAATAATAATAATAATAATAATAATAATAATAAATCTCCTCCCAACCAAGAGAACCTTTCCATAAAGGTAGTAGAGAAAGCAGTTATTGAATAAGCATTCAATCAGGAAATCTGCTAAGAGATTGCAAAGATAAAGAAATCTCCCTTGGGGCGCCTGGGTGGCGCAGTTGGTTAAGCGTCCGACTTCAGCCAGGTCACGATCTCGCGGTCCGTGAGTTCGAGCCCTGCATCAGGCTCTGGGCTGATGGCTCGGAGCCTGGAGCCTGTTTCCGATTCTGTGTCTCCCTCTCTCTCTGCCCCTCCCCCGTTCATGCTCTGTCTCTCTCTGTCCCAAAAATAAATAAACGTTGAAAAAAAAAAAATTAAAAAAAAAAAAAAAAAAAAAAGAAATCTCCCGGGTGCAGCCCATTACATGTTTTCAAGATAAATAATAACTAGTCCTCTGGTTAGAGGATTTGACAGTAACATTTGTCAGAGCTCATCCTAACTTTATCATAGAAATTTGAACAACCACCAGAGGAAAACAAACTTCTCATATCCTAAGGCAGGAGGTATTTTAGCAAATTGGGGCAGGCTGCCCACCCCTTGTGCCCACAGAAGTGAGCCTCTGAATTTCCAGTCATTGAGGGAAACATTCCTGGGGTAGGAGACTGACAAGAGGCTTATTTAATGTTATAAACATTTACATGCATTTGAAAAGGACAGAGAAGGGGGCGCCTGGGTGGCGTAGTCGGTTAAGCGTCTGACTTCAGCCAGGGCACGATCTCGCGGTCCGTGAGTTCGACCCCCGCGTCAGGCTCTGGGCTGATGGCTCGGAGCCTGGAGCCTGTTTCCGATTTTGTGTCTCCCTCTCTCTCTGCCCCTCCCCCATTCATGCTCTGTCTCTCTCTGTCCCAAAAATAAATAAAAAACGTTGAAAAAAAAATTTAAAGAAAAGGACAGAGAAGGAAATTCTGAAACAAAAGGGAGCCAGGAGTCTTCCCCTTATAAACAGGGAAAATTAAGTCTATTTTTCCTTTGTCTCTGCCCTTAAACCAGTTAATGTCGACATTGTTTGACAGACTTAAGTTTTTTGCGATGTTTATTTACAGTTTGTTTGACTTGGGATCTTTATCTTTTTTTTCTTCTTCTTCCTTGTGGTGTATTTGTGGAGGAAACTAGGTCATTTGTCTGTGTAATAATCTCTGTTTGAATTTTGCAGATTACATCCCTGTGGTGTCCTGTGATGTGTTCTTTTGTGTTTCCTGTAAACTGATAATTGGATCTAGATCCTTGGTCAGATTCAGGCTTTTTTTTTTTTCCCCCTGGCAGTTCTGCAAAGTTGGTGGCAGTATATATACTTCCATCAGAAGTGATGTTATTCATCATTGAACATTGTGTAGAATTGATCCTTGTACTTGTTTCCGTGTGTTTTCAACAGGATAGTCTCTAACATCTCAAGGCCATCTATCCAGAACTGACCTCATCATCTCCACTCCCTTCCCCTGTGTCTTTCTCATCTTTAGAAGTAGAGCCAGAAAGCTGCAGGGCAGGCCCTTTATTTCCACACCCCCTCTAAGTATTGCTGGAATCTACTGCTTTATCTTTACAGTCCCCTTGTGGAGCTGCTCTTCTCCGGGCCAGTCCATTTCCCTCAGGCCCTCGGTACACTGGATCTGCAGTGTAGATTTTGATTTCTCACTTCCTGACCCTACTGCTTGGGTTCTGGGCCCTGCCCCCTCTTCTGCCTCCTCCTGCCTTTTCCTTCCACAATCCTCCCAGGAACCCTGGGCTCAGGGGAATTGTGAATTGTTCTCTAGGGCTGAAGGTATTGTATGCCTCTTCTGCTTGGTAAGCCTTTTCCCCTTCCCCTTTTATTCCTGGCTAATACCTTCAAGATTCAGCTATTGCCCCTGATAAGTCCTCCTGGCTCTTCCTGGGTCTGAGTCAGCACTTTCCTCTGTTCCCTTCACACACTGTGCCCGGCTGCCTCATAGTAGTAAGCACTGGACTGTCCTCTCACCAGGCTGGGAGCTCGTTGAAATCTGTGGCCATACCTCATCTCCACATCCCCAGGACTTACTAGAGAGCCTGGCACACAGGAAGCACATAGTCCGCCTGTGCTGAAGGAAGATGGGACAAGCATCCTGGCCTTCTCCTGTAACTTCATTCAAATCATGCCCCATGGGATTTTCCCAGAGCACTGTTTCCTTTCTCTCAAAATGATTGGCTCCTAAAAAAAAAAAAAAAAAAAAAAAAAAATGATTGGCTCCTCAGAAGCCAGCTGATCTCCTGATTTTTGAGAATGTATGACTCAGAGTAACTGGCATATATCAAATTGTTTAACTCTTACAAGGTATTAGGCTACTAGTTGATGAATTTATTTAAGATAAATGTAAAAGTAGGTGATAACAGCCAGTTGTTGTCCCCTCTTCGAAACCTATGTTTCTTCATCAGGACCTGAGTTGCTGATGGTGACTGCTTCTTCAAGTCAGGCTGGCCTCTAGTTACTTTAGAGAGCTGTTGCATTATTTATTTCAACATCCAACATAGCACAGTTCAGAGTCCTGGAACCTAAGGGATTACTGTGGTTGGTTTAAATAATTTAGTCTTTGAATTAATTTTTTTCTTTTTAAAAAAAATTTTTTTAATGATTATTTTTGAGAGTGAGTGTGCTCAAGCGTGAGTGGGGGAGGGGCAGAGAGAGGGAAACGGATTCCAAAGCAGGCTCCAAGCTGTTAGCACAGAGCCTGACATGGTATTTGAACCCACGAACCACTGGATACTGACCTGAGCCAAAGTCAGATGCTCAACTGACTGAGACACCCAGGCGTGCCCCTCCCTCTCTCTTAATGACCAGACTCTCTTGGTAGTGAGGGTGTATTAATATAATAGATGTGAGTAATGCTGAGATTGGGAGAAGACAGACCAAATCTTCCTGGCTCCCTACCCCCTGCCAAGAGACCAGAATTACTGAATAGAAATAGAAGTAGAAAACTACTTCCTGTGTGACCCAAGAATTGAGTCACAGCAGGGTGTGTGGCATTGTGGTTAGGGCTTCAGAGAATTGGTGTTCCAAGATTAACTGGCTTTGCCTTTATATTCTTTTATAGGAGATGTGGACGATTCAAGCTGTGAGTGAGAACTGGACTCTATAGGAGCCATTTCAATGAGAAATCAGTGGACCTATGTGTGTTTGCTACTTCTCACCAGAAACTGATTTTATCAAAATGACATAGTCCTATTACAAACAGGTTTTGGGAAGTCTTAGGTTACACCATCAGTTTCAAGGAAAAGGGTAGGGTGGGGAGACAAACCACAAAGGTGCTTCACCCAACTGAACTAATACGTAATCCTTAGCATGTGTAGGCTTTTCCTTGTTATCTCATTTAATACTCCTGGAAAGCACGTGAGATAGGACAAGCTCAGGAAATGAACTTGGTTGCAGATCTTGACTCTTAGGAAGTTAGGGGCTGGAGGGCAAGGATTCTTCCTTTTGCATCTACTGTGGCACTTGACTTCCTGTGGCCATCTTGTGTGCGCTATGCTTTCAGCCCAGAGTGGTCTGGAATGCAGTCTGTCTGGTTTGAGGTTCCCTGGGAACACTCACCAGGAAACCCGCCCAGGGTCTGGGGCAGGGAGCTGGACATCAGAACCGTTGTTAACTGGCAATGCTGTAGTCACTAGCCTGATGTGTTGCCCTTTAAATCCTTTCTGGAACAAGGTAGAATATCAAGAACCTAAAAAAGATCATGTATTCTGAAGAGCAGTATTTTATCCCCAGGGATTGTCACTGTCTCTTCCTGAGGTTATACAGTGGAGCAGGCTGAATTTGTTAGCATGTTGACAATGGCAGATCTCTTTTCCAGATAAGCTCAACAGTCTTGTTCTGAATGAGGGAAAATGGTTATACTGCTGTGTCTTGTGAAGCGGGAGGAACCCTCCTCTTCCCTCGATCCTACCTGTGCTGGAACTGGGCTGTTAGGGTGCCGTCAGCCAGCGGTCCATCTGAGAAGGCCTGAGCCGGTTCACCGTGATCTAGAGGCATGTAGAGGGCTGATGTGAGCTTGGTTCAGAGGGCATACATTACTAAGCTTATCTTCAGACAGTGATACTCGGTTTTCCTTAGGAGAGGACGGACATAGCTAGAACACCAACTAGCAAGGAAGTTACACTGGTGCTGCAAGTCATCTTGGTTACATGTCTCAAACTAAATTTTAACATTTTTTCCCCTCCCTTCCCCTCTCAAAATTTTTTTTAATGTTTATTTTTGAGAGAGAGAGAGAGTGAGCATGAGCAGGGGAGGGGCAGAAAGAGAGGGAGACAAGCAGACCGAAGCAGGCTCCAGCCTCTGAGCTGTCAACACAGAGCCCGACGTGGGGCTCGCGCTCATGAATGGTGAGATCATGACCTGAGCTGAAGTCGGACCCTTAACCGACTGAGCCACCCAGGTGCCCCTAAAGTTTTGAGTTCTATATTTAGATTTTTTACTCGAGAATCACATTCATGCAAAGGCATCTATTGACACCATGTTTGTATCTTTTGATCTTGAGGTTAACTCTGGTACATGTCAGATGGACATGTCTGAAATGACTGGCCTGGCCGGCTCACCTTCTGTCCTCAAGCCAATGCCACTTTCCCTGCCCTGGTCTTGGTCAGCTGTGCTCCTCACTGCCTCAGAGAACTGGGTGGGGAGGAAGGAGGTGTTGGGAGCCCTGACTGAAGCAGCCTCCTCAGACTCAGAAGATGTGAACTACAGCAAATACGTGTTCTCTGCGTGGTAGGATTTCTTGCCCTAATGCACTCAACTTGATACTGAGTCTAAGAAGAGCAGATTTTTACAGGCCTCCAGGACACGTGATTCTGGAGGTTGTATAACCTCTGGCAGTTAAATGGCACTAAATAAAAAATGAGTTTACCTTAAATAAGTCTCTTCGAAGGTTATTACCCAAATCACATTTAAGAGGTAACAGAAATTCTTACGTCAAGTGGCCTGAAGTAACTGGCCTTCTTTTCCTAATGTAGACTTCAGGCAACACTACAACTGTTTTCAATAAGCTGATTCTCTAGTACCCTTTTAAGGTTCTAAGGATCAGCAGTTACATCCCTTTATAATGCCAGGACTTCCCTTTGTGTGGGGCTAAATCTGTCACATATGATATTTGAGTCTATAGCTTTAAAGCCACCAGTATTGGTATCCTCCCAGCATTAAATGAGATCTCTGAGTCTTTGTATTTCTCCACATTTCACTGACTTGTTATTCCTGACAAGTCATAATAAACATGCCATCCTATTCAGGGACAGTTTGAAAAACGGCACAGTAATAGGTCCTTAGCTTTTCTCAAACTCTGTTGTTCTGCCAGTGGGCTACCTGTGGTGCAGTAGACTCTCCCGGGTGTTAGCCCCCTTTTGAACCCATTTCTCTTGACTTGCTGGGAGCTTGGAAGGTCAGAGCTCCTTGTGAGTAGAAGTCAGCAGTGGCAGGGGGCGCCTGGGTGGCTCGGTCAGTTGAGCATCCGACTCCAGCTCAGGTCATGATCTCGCAGCTCGTGAGTTCAAGCCCTGCGTCGGGCTCTGTGCTGACAGCTCAGAGCCTGGAGCCTGCTTCGGATTCTGTGTCTCTCTCTCCCTCTGCCCCAACCCACTCACATTCCGCCTCTGTCTCTCTCAAAAATAAACAAACATTAAAAAAAAAGAAAAAAGTCAGCAGTGGCAGAATGGGGAACCTTCATGCTGTTGAAATGTTACCTTCGTGCTAACGTTGTCTTCTGTGAACCTCTGAGCAAAGGGTAATCAGGCTTGTCCTGCACAGAACTATTAATTTTGCTGGATTTCTTCCTCTGAAGTGTGTGGATGACAGCAACAGGAGGACGTGAGGATTAGCAGCTACCGGTAGTGCATCTAGCATGGTGTGGTGTATGGAGACAATTTTGTTCCTTTCCTCCTTTCCTGTCACTGTCTTCCTTCAGGGATTCCTTAGTGATCAGGGCTCTGAGACAGAAGTGCTGTCCACAGATACTGCTAAGGGCTGTTTTGATTTCTTCCCCACCAGTTGGTTACATCATTCTGTTGATGCACTTGTGTTCTCGTTCCACTCTGATGGAGCCTAGAGAGGTTTATCAAGGCCAAAGGTAACATTTGGGCTTAAAAGATCAGAGTAGTATTCGGTGTATTTTTATTATCAGCACTGGAGAAGCAGTGAGCCTGTGCCAGTATCTACAGGTTTGCTTCCCCACTGCAAGTGAAAAATGAGAGCCCTTTCAAGTTGGTTCTAAATCTGTTTATCACGAGAGCTTTTTTGAAGTCTTAGGTTTATTCTGTCCTACAATGCCTTCTTAGAAGGAAGTGTAGCAATGAAACCTGATGTCTCATCTGATGAAGACTTGCAGATGAGTTGACCTGAAGCACAAACAGTCCGACAAAGGGACAGCTGCCTCAAGCATGACAGGCAGATGCTCTTTCTATTTGCTCTTCACTAGGACTCTAAAGTTCTCTAAAATTTAGTGAGACCACTCTTTTGTGCCTTTTGAACAGGAAGAATTTGCCATAGCACTCAGATAAAGTAATAGCTTCATCTGTTCATCCTGTTCTTATAAAAAATTAACCTCCCTTCAGCCTCCCCACTCCTCAAAAATGCTGGCCCTTGGGTTACAATTCATGTTCTCTTCAGCCTCCTTTGCATTACTGTTCCAATATGCGAACTTCTCATTTCTGTTAAATTGCTCTACTGTTTTCAAACCTGGCTTGTGCATTTCTTCTTTCAGAATCTTGTTCACTGTTTAGAAACCAATCCTGGACTCTTGTCCACTAGTCCTTTGCTCCAATGCTATCAGTATAGCAGGCATTAGAGGAGAAAGGCCCCGAGAGACTATATCAGGATGGCATAGTATATTTGCTGATTCGGCTCTATAATGAAATAGGATAGTTAGGATTGCCAATTGTAAGGATCACATAAGCTTTAGCATTTTGAGGTTTTTTTGTTTTTTTTTTTTTTTAAGTTTATTTATTTTTGAGAGCAAGAGCACGAGCCAGGAAGGGGCAGAGTGAGAGGGAGACACAGAATCCAAAGCAGGCTCCCAGCTCCACACGGTCAGCATAGAGCCTGACGTGGCGCTTGAACTCACAAACTGTGAGATCCTGACCTGAGCCAAAGTTGGATGCTCAACCGACTGAGCCACCGAGGCTCCCCAAGAATCTTGAATTCTTAATCACTTAAAAGTTATGGCAGCAGAATTTAAAGGTACTACTTGCAGCAGAGATTGCTAGCTGTCCATCAAAATCCTTTCTCCTCTTCTGGACAGAAGTTAGATCTGATTTGCTGACCAGTACCATGTGAGCAGGTATGATGTACCACTTGTGGGCCAAGGCCTTTAAAAGTAGATGCTTGCCTTCTCAGGGCTTTCTTCCTCTCTTGCTGCCTTGATCCTGGGGAGCCCCAACCTCAGCCACACAAATGGCAAAGCCCTAATTATGGCAGAGCCACAAGCCAGGAGCTTGGTCTCTGAATCGTTGCACGAAGGAAAGCCTCCTGCTGACCTACAATATCCACCCTGGATGTTAAAGGAACAAGAAACCAATTTACTGTGTTTGAGCCATTGTTTGGGGGAAGGTTAGTTACAGCAGTTAAGCCTACTCCAACAACCTTATTTAATAGTATGGGGGTGCATTGGTGGCTTAGTTGAGTGTCTGACTCCGTCTCAGCTCAGGTCTTGATCTCAGGGTCGTGAGTTCAAGCCCCACATTGGGCTCCACACTGGGCAGAAGCCTACTTAAAAACAAAAAGTATGAATTATGCTTATGCACAAAGGTCAAGCAAAGATGGAGTAGTCAAGCCTGGGAAGTGGGGTAGGGACTTTCACCATTAGACACTTCCCTTATAAATTTTGTAAAAATTTTCTATTACCAGTAAGGAAAGAAAACAATGAAAACAGCAACACAGTGCTGGTACAAATTTTACTTGATGTGGGAATAGTTCCTTGACCCCTGTCCCCCCCAAGTCCCTGCTGAATTTCCTTTCATTCCCTTAACAGTCCTTGTCCTTAGTCCTTGCCTGGCACTTTTGGAACATAAAGAGCAGAAATGGGAGTACTATAGGGTAGGCAACTCAGGCAGGGCCTTTCAGGATATTAATCACTTCAGGGGGTCTGGTCCTCAGGTTTGTGGACCCAGGAATAGGAGAGTTCGTTTTGCTTAAATTTTATTATTGAAGTATAGTGACACACAATATTAATTTCAGGTACACAACATAGTGATTTGACAATTCTGTATATCCACTGTACATCCGTGATAAGCATAGTTCCCACTGGGCAGCAAACATTATTGTATTATTGACTGTTTTCCCTATGCTGTACTTTTAATCTCTATGGCTTATTTTATAACGAAGTTTGTACCCCTTATTTCCCTTCACCTACTTTGTTCATCCCTCCACCCCCTCCCTCTGGCAACTATCAGTTTGTTCTCTATTTGAGTCTGCTTCTGTGTTTTAGATTCCATACACAAGTGAAGTCATATGGTATGATCTTTCTGACATTTCATTTAGCATAATGCTCATTAAGTCTGTCCATGTTGTTGCAAAGGGCAAGGTTTCATTTTTTTATGGCTAGCATGTCATTGTATGTGTATATATATGCACCTCATCTTTACCCATTCATCTGTGAATGGACACTTAGGTTGTCTTGGCTATTGTAAAAATGCCGTGGTGAACATAGGAGTGCATGTATCTTTTCAAATTGGTTAGGAACAGAAATCTAGATATGTGTGGAGTTTATCAGGCTTTCCAACCCAGAGACTCCTGTTAACCATGATGTATAAACCAAAATGCCCAATCAAAATTATGATGAGCAACAGTCCCTCCAGTATCCACTGTTAGGAGGCCCTCTTGCTGGTATGAGGGCAACAGGGAAACTAAGTGAATAACCAGAGCAGGCTGTTTGGTGAGTAAGGAAGGAGAACAAATGGGAGTTGGATAATCTTAGAAGAACCCACTCTTTGGGCTGTGAATTAATCTGGTGATCCGCATCATGGAGTTGCATACTTAATAAGCAAAATTCTTTTATGAAATTGAGTCTGTCTTCCTTGGAGAGTATTCTTTAAGACTGCCAAATTCTCTTAAGGTTCCGCTATAGGCTTTCTGCAGCTTCTTTCTGCTAAGTCAGTAACAATGAGCTGAGTTCTGTATTGTCATACTTATGAGTCTACAAGTTTCATGACTGGACTTGTATGTTCCCCAAGTTGTCACTTATCCACTGGGTTGATTCCTATGTATTTATTTGTCCTGTGAATAGTGAGTTAAAGTAGTCTTCAAAAGTTGGTTAATATTAATATTATTTAGATAGTAAACCTTTTCTAATTGTATACCTAATATTATAAAACACCAGACATGCCCTGATGTCTTATACCTACTAAGAACTTAAATCCTAGAAGTGGCAGAGGGGGTGCAGATATAAACACGGATATAGCAAGTATAGGCACGGACATTCAAAATCTGTCCAGCCCAAGACTGTTGCCAATAGCAAGACTTGATACTGACTTAAAAGTTAGTCAAAGCTTCTATTAAATCTAAACTGTGTTCCTATACTGAGATCTTATAAAGTGCTTATCCCTTACGGCTTTTTCTTTTTAAAAGATTTTTATAGATGTTTTATATGGTCATATTTTTTATCTTGTGTCCCAATGGCTTTGGCTTATCATATTCTTCTGCCTTTAGTATTTTCTCTTTAAGTTTTCCAGATTTTCTCTGGGTGTTTTTATAGGATTAAAGAGCAATGAACAAAAGATACATACAGAATTCTGCAGCTGTAGGTGTATCATAATTTTGGAAATAGGATAAAGTTTTCTATTTTGCTTCCAATATCCCTTTTAGTAGTGATCCTCTGGTTGGCCTTATGTTACAGGCTGTTGGTTCTCAAATTTTTACATTTTCTCAGTTGTTTGCTTTGAATAGAGAATGGGCTCAAAAAGTAAAGCTCAAAACTGTACAGTTTAAATTCAAGATGGGTCCGCGCTGGTGTAATCCAAATCTTTAACACACATCTCTTCCAGAATTACTATCCTGTGACCATTTCCCCTTCACCGCCCTTACCTAGTCTCCAGTTTGAGAAGCAGGGCCTTAAGAATACAATCTATGGTAACATTATGTTCTCTGATAGTTCAGATCTGTTCATGATAGAGTTGGATTACTTAGTCCTAAGCCTTTATGGCATCCAACCAGTTTATTAAGTGGTTACATGGCAAGACTGGTACTTACCATAAGGTAAAAATTAACATATGACTGGTGTCATAATTCTTTGGAAAATGTGGAATCTAAGAGCAAAAATATTATAGTATATTGTCAGAATATATCATTATTTCAAAATGAAAAAAAATTTTTTTTAAGGATTTTATTTTTAATCTCTGCACCCAACGTGGGGCTCAAACCCACAACTCCGAGATCAAGACTGGCATGCCCCTCTGACTGAGCCAGCCAGGTGCTCTCCCCCCCCAAAACATTTTTAAGATAAGTCTGTGCTTTTATTGGTCAAAGAGGCTACTTGAGGGGGATTAAGCCGGAGGAGTGGGTGGCCCCGATGCTGGGGCCCCACGTTCATGGGCTTGTAGGTAGGGGAGAACTCCCACAGGTGGTGGCTGATCGTCTTGGGCTTGATATCCACCTGGGGGAAGGCCTTGCTGTTGTAGATGCCCGCCATCTTGCGTGGGACGTTGCTATCCAGCAGGTGTGTGTATTCACCATCTCTGGCTTGTCTGTGGGCGGTGCCTCCTGGTTGTCTCTGCAGGCACACTAGGAGCAAATGCTGCTTCCACTGCTGTCACTGAGTCAGCTGCTCAGAGGATGTGTCCAGCAGCTGGTCTAGGTGTATGCTGTAGTGGTAAACCTGTGAGAGGTTTGCTGCTCCTCCATTTCCACCAACCTGTGTTTTTTACAAAAGGTCTCACTAATGTTTTTAACATTTGTTTTTTGAGAGTGTGCAAGCAGGGGAGGGACAGAGAGGTGAGCAGAGGATCTGAAGCAGGGTCCCCACTGACAGGCTGACAGCAGCGAGCTCGATGTGGGGCTTGAACTCATGAACTGTGAGATCATGACCTGAGTCAAAGTCAGACACTCAACCGATTGAGCCACCCAGGTGCTCAGTTCTTAAAGAGAAGGGATCAAAAGGGATTCTTTGGGAAACCGTGTAGTCAAGAATATATGTTTTAGGGGTAGGTGGCCTGAATTTGGGTCCTGCTTCTGCCACTTAGCAGCTCTGTGATTTTGGGACCTTCCATTTTTTCATCTATAGAACAGCATGATTTTAGTGGTCTAATAGGACAGTTATGAGTTTAAGAATTTTTGTCAAGCAATTAAAACGTTGCCTAGGATCTTGGTAACAAAGACCTTTCTCTTACTTTTAGGATGCTTTAGGTCCTCAGATTGGCCTTTTATTAAAAAAAAAAAAAGTTTATAATATGAAAATTACTATGTATGTATTTTTGCTCTAAATTAATAGTACTTAATTTTCTTTAAATTCTATTGGTTCATATTGGTATTTTACTTTCACTTTATAACTCCGGGATATGAGGTTTAATTGCTACTAATTTTGTGGTTGTTAGGGTAAGTCAGTGAACATTTCTGGGCTTCATTTTCCATAACCCAGCTTTTTTTGTCTGCAAAATGGTGTTCCTAATAGGATCTACCCCACAGGATTGCTGGGAGGACTGAGATAATCATGTGACAGTCCTGCCACAGTCATGTGACATTTTGAGTTTTACTGTGGCAAAATGAGTGTCATGTGTGCACTTTGTCACAAGTTCTTATTTGTGGCCCAGGCCAGTAAAAGTTGGAATAACGTATACAATTAATCTTGTCATCCCCAATTTGTTCCCAGGCTGCCGCCTGAAAGATTTTGGAGATTTGAGTTTTACTCCAGTCCCTAAAGATGATCTCTACAACAACCTGATTGTGAATCCTCGCTCAGTGGGCCTTGCCAACCAGGAATTGGCTGAGGTGGTTAGTAGAGCTGTGTCAGGTGGCTACAGCTGTGTCACAGTGGGAGGAGATCACAGGTAAGCTGGGATCCAGGGGTGGTGGAGGAGCTGGATAGTATGGTGTTTGTGGTCTAATGAGTTAGCTTGTCTACTTCCTCACTTAAAAGTAAAATACCCTTCAGAATTTTGAAGGTATGACGTGCATAATAGTATCTTAAGATCTACGATCCTGAGTTGCTGGAGGCACCTATGGCTTTCATTGTAGGACACACTGTGTAGTATGAGGACAAGTTCAGAGATAGACAATCAAAGTTTTTAGAAACATGCTTCTCTCTTGAACTGTCTTATGACTTTCATTTGGCTATTGGAGAGAATTGGAAGGATACATTAGTAGGCTGAATTGTTTTAAGCAGTTTTGCAAATATGTTCAGGTTCTCCACTTGCCATGTGAGTATGTTCTCTAGCTTCACAGTATGGACTCTAGGATCCTTCTCTTAGTGAATCAGCATGTACTTTATTGAGCACTGCTTGATGTCTTCTCAAGTAGTGCTAGGGACTGTGGGAATTGTGATTTATTAAGACTAGATGAAATAAAATAAACATGGGACTAAAAAAAATATTGAATTATACAGAATTTGAGAGAAAGAAGAGATCCTTCTGGGCCAGAGCAGTCCTATTTGAGCTAAGTAATGAAGGTTTTTCGCAGAAAGAAAAAAAGGCATTAAAGTACTATGAGTACTGAGCACTTCATATAGATCTCAAGATTAATCTTCATGATAACGCCATGAAGCAGATACAGTTTTACTTAATCTGTTAGGAACGCTGAGGGACAGAGGTCAGATAATTTATCCAACTTCTAGAGCCAGGAAGTAGCAGAGGTGAGATTCAAATTCAGAGGGCAAATTCTGAAGGCAATTAGCTTTTCTTTTGAGAGTCAATCTAGCAACTTCCCCTGAGGTGCACACAGAGCTTTTCAGATCTCATAACAGAAGTTGAATCTTTGTTACAACTGGAAATGCAGGTAGATCTCATTAGGAATAAAATCTCAGGTAGAATAAGACAGTAGCTAGGTTTTCTACAGTGATCCAGTTAAATCAACCAGAGGGTGGGCCTTCTTCCTTTTAGTTCAGTGTTATCTCTTGAAGCTCATTTATATTGACTTTCTTTTGGTTGTCTATTTGGGAACTGCTTATCAAGGTGATCATCATAATGTTTGGCTTTTCTTTTTTCTGTAGTTATCTACATTGCAGCCCTTTTCACTGTTCCTGATTTTTCTGTTCAGTGCTAAAACTAAGGCTATCTGGAAGATCCTAGAAAGGAAGGGAGGAGTGTACATATTGAACAGCTACTGAACATTTTAAAGGAAGGAGGCATCTTTAGGTCACCCTGTTCGATTTACACAATATGATATAAACTATGGTCTTAGACATCAAACTATCTCTGACTTAAGCCAAGATTATTATCCCTTTCAGAAAAGGAAACTGTCTAGAAAAACTAGATAACCTGTGCTAGATCACAGCTTTCTGGAAAACAAACAAACAGTAAAGTCCACCACTTTTCACACTAGACCATGCTATCCCACAAAAAGTCCCTTTGTGGGGCATGGAGCTTAAAATGTTGTCTCATGCTATACTGACCAAGAAGGATAGCTGTACTTAGTTCCTAAAATGCATAAGCTGCACTTCCCATCTATGTCAAATTCTTTGGTTACTGGGAAGCTGGGCAGCTTTCCAACCACGATTCCATCAGCTGTATTCTTACAATGGAGACAGGACAGTTAGCCCAGTACACAGAGTCCCAGGACAAGGAAAGGCAAAAAACACTGATACTTGAATGTCATGCTAATAGACAGAAGATAACATGCAAATAAATGTTTATTTAGTGATCTGATAAATGAGATCTTTAATTGGGTTCCCCTGTTACTTTAATGTCTTTAGCAATTTTGACTTTTCCTTTGAGGAAGTAGCACACAATCTTTCTACAAAGCTATAATGCTAATTTTTATCCTTAAAAAGTTAATAGAACTGTTCTTTTTTTTCTTTAAATAACTGATTCTTTGAAAGTAATAATTAGATCTCCCTGGTCTTCCTTAAGTATTAAGAAATATTTGTGAGTTGTTACATATAGAACATACCACTTAACTGGATTTCATTCATTGAACAAATATGTAAGGTCCTTTTCTGGGCCAGGACTAATATCAAATTTTAGGGAAAGCAATGACCTCTGTCAAACTAGAATGATAAGCAGTCAACAAATTTTGAATCTTTGGAACCTTCCACTTCTCCTTAACTCACTCAAGGTTAATCTTTGGGAACTACAGGCCGAGGACTGTTGGTCATCCAAATCCAGCCGCAGTCTGGGGCCCTGACTTTGCCCTGAGGACAAAGTATGAACTGCACTGACATGAGGATATTTGTTACTGGTGATGTTTGCCAAGCAGAGGGCCTCGATTATCATGTTTGTTTCTTGTAGCCTGGCAATTGGTACCATTAGTGGCCACGCCCGACATTGCCCAGACCTTTGTGTGATCTGGGTTGATGCCCATGCTGACATCAATACACCCCTCACCACTTCATCTGGAAATCTCCATGGACAGCCAGTTTCATTTCTCCTCAGAGAACTACAGGACAAGGTCAGTGGGTTGAAATGAAAAGAAAATTGAATTGCTTGCATGGATTATGCTGGGGCTTTGAGGAACTAGTTCAATACGATTTCTGTGAAGGATGGGCTGATGGTGGTGGTAGAAATGTTTAGTATTCCTTCATTTGTTCATCAAAATTATTACGGGCTAGGCAGTCTACTAGATGCTAGGGATATAAAGAGGACCAGGATATGGTCCCCGCTCTGAGGGAGGGTGTGTGTGTGTCATAATCTTGCAAGAAAGGAAAGTGGCATAACTCTAGTGATTGATATACCTATAGCACGAGGACTTCTTGGTTAGAGGTCCCCAGTCCTGCTTCACTCTCAGATCCACTGGTCCAGAGGAAAGTAAAATTATGATTACCTCTAGGTAATATTTTCCTAGGTGGTTTAGAAAACATGGGAGTCCATATTAGGTATAGACTAGAATCTGTATATCCTTCCCCTCAGTGAGGGACCAAGTTAAAGCAGGACAGTACAAAAGTTATTCATTAGGCAGAATTCCTCTTTTGGCTGTAGGCAACATAAGATGGCAACTGGGTTTTGTTTCAAGAACCATTCTGTAAACAATTCAGTAATGTACAAAGGGGTGAAAAAGGGCTAATCAGCAGTGTTCCTGTTATTTAGGTAAGTTAATGAGAAACCGTGGCTACCTTAGGAGAATTTTTTTTTTTTATTCCAGGAAATTTGTGTTCTTCAGCTGCCTGCCTTCTGAATCATTTCTACTTCTATCAGTTCTTTCCCAGTGCATGTGTGTCTTGTGCTGCTTTAAGCATATCTTGTAGGTAGGAGGAGAAAGCAGCCTGCATACATTGAGAAGCAATGTCTTGGTCAGACCAAGAATTATCTTGGTCAGACCAAGAATCCTTGATGAGTCTTGTCCATTCCTCTTTTGACAGGTACCACAACTCCCAGGATTTTCTTGGATCAAACCTTGTATCTCTTCCCCAAGTATCGTGTATATTGGTCTGAGAGATGTGGACCCTCCTGAACAGTAAGTTGATACATTGGGGTTAAGCTTTGGGCCTGTCTCAGATATTTATGTTCCTTTTGATAGGTTGTTCCTTGCCTTAACCTGTTGTAGGTCACTATAGAGACAGACTCACCCCCAATCCCACCCCAACAAGGATTTGATTAAAAATGCTCTTTAAACTAAGGACTCCTTCCTTTATATCTCATCCAGTTTTATTTTAAAGAATTATGATATCCAGTATTTTTCCATGAGAGACATAGATCGACTTGGTATCCAGAAGGTTATGGAACAGACATTTGATCTGCTAATTGGCAAGTAAGTAACTACAGTGGATGTCTACTTCCAAAGGGAAAAGTCCCAAAGGGAATAGGGCAGACTCCCAATGAACAACACACTTTAGCCCATGTCTTGAGGATAGCAGCTTTTTTTAAAATAAAAGCAAAATATGTACACATACAAAAAAATTCAAATAATTTGGAAAGGCAGAATATGAAACATAGGTCATATTCTTCCTCTGGGATTGGGAGGGGGTTTCCTTGAAGTCATTGCCCAGCTCCTCTGTCTCTCATGAAGTTTTTTTTAAGTCCATTTTTAAGTCTTATCTTTTGAGATGAGAAGTGTTTGTTCAACTGTTCCATTCTTTCCTAAGCTCACAATTGCTTCATCTGAAAGTTTTATATTGAGCAAATCTTGACAGTATAGCTAGAAAGATGGCAGATGAATGCCAATAGATGCTAATTATAAGGGCATTTGCTCAGTGTGGAGTCTTTATTTTCAGGTGACTAATGGCATACTACCAGGTAGCAATTACATTTCTTAAGCTGTTAAGAAATTTAGTTATCTAGCATATATGTGTTGTATGCTAGTTTCTACTCTTGGAAACCAGGGCGAAACTGAAATTAGAATTGGGAGATAAGATTATAGACCTCAAATCAATTAAGTTCAGCTGCTATTATGTGGAGAGACTGAGCAACTGTAACCTAGATCAATCTAGGAAAAGTGAAGAATTCCCTCTATTGACAGTTGTTAATGTGAATGGCTCTAATGCCTAGGTTAAGTCATAAGTATAAACTGCAGTTAATCTGAGGCACACAAATGGCAAAATTATGACGTGGCGTGTAGAAAGCTAATATGGTAATACACAGTAACATCCAGAATAGGAAACCTGGAAATCTGCTGTATTAGCAAAGTACCAGGACTAACAGCAACAAAATCAAGGAACTAAGACTGTAGGAAGGATCAATGTCCAAGTACACCCAAATGACTATTCTTTTATCCTCTTCCTCTCAAGAAGACAAAGGCCAATCCATCTGAGTTTTGATATTGATGCATTTGACCCTACACTGGCTCCAGCCACAGGAACCCCTGTTGTAGGAGGACTGACCTATCGAGAAGGCATGTATATTACTGAAGAAATACACAATACAGGTAAGAAGTGATCATCCTGTTAACTATGGGAATATGCTGACCTCTAACATGCCAAAAGATTTTCTTCTATTCCATGCCATTACAGATACGATATTTCTTAAACTTATAACTGAAAGTCATTTGATCAGGCTAATAAGGGATAGTCATTTATAGGCATATTTTGACTTGGATCATAGCAAAATATGCAAAGGTAATACTGAATAACCTGCCAAACTGATATAGTCCTTTGCATCTGAATTGTCTAAAGGCTAAGATTAAAAAGCAAGGCCAAGTACCTATAATTTTTACCCTGACATTAAAAGTTAGTTCACTTGGAATTAAGAAGGTAGAGTTAAACCTTCTGGAAGATAGTTTAAAGATGGACAATATCTTGGGTCCTTTCATATAGGATAAGCCTTATACTAGAGCTTGATAGTTTATTTTTTAAACTTAAAAAAAAAATTTTTTTCTTTTTAACGTTTATTGATTTTTGAGACAGAGAGAGACAGAGCATGAACGGGGGAGGGTCAGAGAGAGGGAGACACAGAATCGGAAACAGGCTCCAGGCTCTGAGCTGTCAGCACAGGGCCTGACGTGGAGCTCGAACTCACGGACCGCGAGATCATGACCTGAGCCGAAGTCAGACGCTTAACCGACTGAGCCACCCAGGCGCCCCTTTTAAACTTTTTTTTAAAGCTTATTTTGAGATCGATCAAGACAGCTCAAGTGAGGGATGGACAGAGAGAGGAGAGAGAATCCCAAGCAGGCTCTGCACTGCCAGCACAGAGCCAACGCAGGGCTCATGACCTGAGCAGAAACCAAGAGTCAGACGCTTAACCTACTATGCCACCCAGGTGCCCCTATTTATGTTTTAAAGTTTAATTATTTGAGAGAGGGAGGGAGGGAGAGGTGGAGAGAGAGAATACCAAGCAGGCTCCACACTGTCAGTGCAGAACCTGATGTGGGGCTCAATCTCACAAAGTGTGAGATCACAGCCTGAGCCAAAATCAAGACTTGGAGGCTCAACTGAGCCACCCAGATCCCCCTATTTCTAATCGCTCAAACCCTCTGGATTACTTCTGGGCTACAAAGTTTCCGGTTTAGTCAGTGGAAATCAGACACACAAATCATCAGAGACCCAGATGCTTGCACAGGAACTGGTGGAAATGCTGCAGTAACATGCCTGCTCATTTCAGTTTTGCATTGAACTACACATTGCTAATAAAGGATTGTACACTGAACAAATGTAATGGCACCGAGCAGGTCATGTACTACACTGTAGTATCAATAAATCAGTAGGTATATACACCCATGTTTCCAGGCTTCATGGACACCCTAAGTGGTCTAAGTATACTGATACTTGTATTCTCCAATACTAGTCTGTTCAAATGACTTGAAGAGGTAGATTAACTTCACCCAGAATAACAACAAAAAAGTTTACCTCAAAGAAGTGGGGCCTGTGTGTTGGGGATGGGGTGTAGAAGGCATGTCTGGGTAGGTTCTTCGGGTTTACTCTTCCCTTCTCAAACCCTTTAGTACAAGTTCTTCAGCCCTCACAGAAGGTAACAAGTCCAGATTAAAGTATGGCCAAGTCTTCCCTTGACTAAGTGCAAGATACTGGGTCAGTACGATGGGAGACCTAAACATCTTGTCAGACATGATATCTGCCCTAATAACTATACTTCAGGGCACGCGGTGCCTTAAGAGATAAAACGTCAGAGTTCAAAAGTGGGGAACAGCTCAAAAGATCTCTTCATACAACTACATACAGACATCTGGAAGGTTCCTAGTAATACTGGACATGGCACATATTTTCCCAACAAGTAGGCTGAAAAATCCTACCTCCTCCCCACAGGCTCTTTCCTCATCTCATACAGAAAACCTGACAGCTATGCCTATTCTGTTAGTTGAAGAGGGATGATTGATTTTAATCTTACTCTAGTATACAGTGTTTGAACTTCATGCCCAAGAAGATGAGGTAGGTATAAGGGGTTCCTTGACCGTAGGTAATTTTAATAGTAGAAAATTACTTTTTACCTTGGCCTGTTCTATCTAGTAGGACGACCCTCACTGAAAAGAGCAGCTAGGGAATCTTCTAAGGTTTTGTCATGCTTTGTTCTTTCAGGATTGCTGTCAGCACTGGATCTTGTTGAAGTCAACCCTCAGCTGGCTGCTTCAGAGGAAGAGGCCAAGGCTACTGCAGGCCTGGCAGTGGATGTGATTGCTTCCAGTTTTGGTCAGACAAGGGAGGGAGGGCACATTGTCTATGACCAACTTCCTACTCCCAGTTCACCAGATGAATCAGAAAGTGAAGAACGTGTGAGAATTTAGGAACTTTGTGTGCTGACACGTTTGTCATGATGGGCATTCCAGAATTATGAGGCATTTGAGGGCACATATACTAAATGGTTGTCTGGGTCAATATTGCCTTAATGAGAACATTTGCGCATTCTCACAATTGTAAAGTTTCCTTTCCCTCTCCATTTTGGTGACCAATACTACTGTAAATTTGTGGGGGTTTTTTTGTTTGTTTTTGCAGTTCACAGGCTATTAATATGTTGGAGTACTATGTAAATTTAAAGGAGTCATAAACAGCATTTATTACCTTGGTATATCATACTGGTCTTGTTGCTGTTCCTTCACAGTAAAGTGGTTTTCCGTCTTCCCTCCCTTCTCCCAGTCTAGCTACACAGTGCATCCTTGAACCATTACCTTACAGCAGCACTCCACTTATTCCCCATCCCTAACACCATTCATTCACAGGGTCAAAGTTCTGGTCCGCAAACCCTTCCCTCTAGGAAGTTCAATGCTTGTGAAAGAATTTGTAATAAACCAGACCCCCTAGGATGGCCAGCTCCAGTAAGATGACGATGGAAAGTAGCAGCTTGTTGGTTGTCACTCTACAAAGAGAAGCAAAGCAGGGAACAGTCAGAAGCCTGGATGTCCTTATTTCTGTCCATTTGTAATACTGAGGAGTTTGACCCTCAGGCTGAGGCTAGATACTGTGAGACAGATTGAAATTTTGTTTGATCACATAGCCACTGAAGTTAGTGTATATATAAGGTTCTTTCAAGTGACATCTTGAAAGCTTTTTTCAACTGTAATTTAGGGATAACACTACCTCACGGAAATGTTGAAAATTGTGACAACAGATACCAAAGCATAAAAACGGTTTCTTGATTCTAAAATGTTTTCAAATAGTAGTTACTTTCCCACTTTAAGAATAGCTTTCCTAGAGGCATCTGGCTGGCTCAGTAGGAAAAAGATGTGACTCTTGATCTTGGGGTTTTGAGTTCAAGCCCCATGTTGGGTATAGAGACTACTTAAATAAAACTTTAAAGGCTTTTCTAGGAGAGCTAGTGCTTATTAAATATGAAAGATGTCTTTTTTTTTTTTTGAGTAGGTTCAATGTCCAATATGGGGCTTGAACTCATGACCCTGAGATCAAGCATCAGATGCTCTACCAACTGAGCCAGCCAGGCACCCTGAAAAATTATTTCTGAAATCAGGTTGAATATTTCAAAGTAGCAGAAATATAATACCACTATCTAACTACTCTCTTCCTCCATCAACCCAAAAGGATACCTTTATAAAAGCAGTAAACTTTTTGAAGCCGTTATATTATCTTTTGTTAACACAAAGAATTCAATCTCTGGTTCTTCAAGGCAACTCTAACTGAAGCTTTCCTCTGGTTTGACAAGACATTTACCACTGTTAAGGAAAATCTCACTCTACTAGTTCCCTGGCTAGGTTGTAGTTTTGTTTAGTGCACTAGGGTTGTTTTTTTTTTAAAGTCAACTCCTTGCTAACAGGACAGAACTCCCTGATAAGGGGCTTACTTCCATGAAGGACAAGCAGAGCCAAAAGCAACTACTAAGCAGTAGCTGTAAAAAGTTTTCTCACCAAGTTTATACAACTATATTTCAAGGAACATGAAGCTCTATTACTCCCATGTGCTCTGAAGAATGTAAACTGGGATTAAAAGTGGACAAATTTTTGACTGCTCCAAGTCAAAGCAGCATATAATTTTAACAAAGAATTTTGTCCTGGCATATTTATACAAGATAATACTTTATTCTTTCTGCTTTATCAGGACCTTTGCAAGTCACTGTTTAATGTCTTAGAGGTAGGAGAAATTTTGTGACTTTTTAAAACTTACTTTCTGGACATTGAACGGAGAATCTTTCGACTTTTGCTCAAATTTTCACTTGTGTTTACCAGCTGAGAAGAGAAAATAGCAATTATTTCCCCCCTTTAAAAGTAGATACCGTAGAACCTGAACATTCCTAAACTGACAGTGGGCATTAAAGGGTATGTGCTGAAAAACCCCATCAAACCAATCTGAATGATGGCCTCTGAGTACAAGTAGAAGAAACTGGCAAGGATAAGATACCTTAGTACTCAACAAGCAGGCTTAGGAATTATTATGTCCCAAGGTTACTGTGGGGGACTCCTGGGGCCAAGCTAATCCTTCACCTTGGCTACTCAAGACAGAAAAAAGCTTCAAGTGTACCTCACCAGTAACTGTGAAGCAACTTAAGATTTGAATTTCATCAACCAAACTCCAGGAGGGCCTCTTGAGTTAGTATTTGTTTTTGTAGGCTGGTCAATTACCACTTTTGGGATCTGATTCATTTTTTCTTTACCACTTTTACAGATGCACTGAATTGTGAAAGGAATTAATCTTTTAAAAGCCTTTAAAAAAATCATTTCCCTTTGGTTGCCTGTTGATAATCACGATAGCTGGGGGATATTTTAACAGATGCCACCTACCATCTGTTCCCATTCCCCAGTGGCCATGGTAAGTTGATCTCAGCTCATTCCACAGCTTTTAAATTCAACCAATCCACCTGCTTTTTTCAAAAGTCAAAAACCATACAATATGTAAGCAAGTTGTCTTCTCCACAGTTTACCTTAAAATCAGTAGTTGTGAATTTTCACTGAGGATGGAAAGGCACTATTCTGATTTACTTCAAAAATGGGGATAATTGCAGCTATTAGGATATGAGAAAATCCTCTCCAATCCCCACACTGAGCTAATACTTTCCATCCAAGCCTTGCCCACAGTATCTATTCTTCAATTTGGATGTGCCTTTTAACATTAAGGATATAACATTCTACTGGCAAGCTGCACTATTTTTTAAATTTCTGTGCAGGTATATGGAAAGGGAGAAATGAGTTTTTCAGAACCTCTTAAGAGTGAGAGAGACTCCATTGATCTAGGCATTTGGCCTAAGTTGTTTCTGTTTTCTTCCCACAATGATCCAGCTTACCTTGGGTAACAGGAAAGAGTCATAGTCTAGGACTGACCCCCTCTATAAATTGTTAGTGGTACTATTTTATGACATGTGGAAAACAGCCTTGGCTCTAAATGAGAAAAAAAAAACTCAAAACCCTAGGATCTTTTAAGTAGACGCTTTCATAAGAATGGGATAATATCCTACTAGATGTATGAGAAAAATCTCAGGTTGGTAATACAGGAATTAATAAAAGGATGGAGTGGCTACAGTCTTAGATTTAGTTGACAATCTTCCATAAATACAGAAATTGTGTTTCTTCTGTCTCCGCCCTGGCCCCTCCAATGACCTCTACATCTGAGGGGTAAAAAACTTTCAAGAGAACTCTCTCAACCAAGAAAATTAAAAATTGAGAAAAGCTGAAGTGCTTAAAAGGTCCTGACCCTGAATTCAGAACTGCTGTAACTTCCGGCAGTGGTAAGGCATCAGGATATAAAGGGCCCACCTACTTTGCCCCATCCACTCAGACTTACCCTATTCTTAGTACGCTCCAATTGATCACGTTGCTCACCCAGCTCTTCTATGATTTCTGAGCCAATCTGGTCAGTCTCTGTGGCAATCCGATGAGAACGCTCAATACTCTGGGTAGCCCGGTTCAGGCTGTCAGTGCCTTGCAGAAGCAATGCCCTTTGAGACTGTAGCCGATTCTGACCAGAAAATGGAACGGAAATATTAAACATCTCCCATCATAAATTCATTGCCAGCACATTCCTTATGACCCTTCTGATGTAAGAAGGGATGTAGTGTGTGCAATGTTTACTTGTTTTGAGAGACAGTGGGTGGGGGAGGGGCAGAGAGAGAGTTGGGGAGAGAATCTCAAGCAAACTCCATGCTGTCACTGCAGAGCCCAAAGTGGGGCTGGCTTGATCCCAGGAACGATGAGATCATGACTTGAGCCGAAATCAAGAGTTGGACACTAGGGGTTCCTGGGTGGCTCAGTCAGTTAAGTGTCCAACTTCGGCTCAGGTCCTGATCTCACGGTTCGTGGGTTCAAGCCCCGTGTGAAGCTCTGTGCTGACAGCTCAAAGCTTGGAGCCTGCTTCCGATTCTGTCTCTCCCTCTCTGCCCTTCCCCGCCTGCAGTCTGCCTCTCTCTCAAAAAAGAAACATTAAAAAATATCTTTTTAAATAAAGTCACTCAACTGACTTGAGCGACCGGGGTGCCCCTCATTACTTTTAAGACAAAGATGCTAATCAACTATAAGATTATATTCAAGGTCAGATGAAAGCACCTGGAATCCAATACAAGATGACATACCTTTCACTCCACTGGTTTTATACTTGTGATGCAAGAAAAGGAGGTTAAAAACAGAGCATTTTCCCTGTGTTTGTGATGAGGTTGCAATGATTTCATGTACTTTCTGGACTAACAATTTATGAGAGGCAGTGGCCCAGATGTGGGGTGCAGGAGCTATCTGAATATGCGTATAGCCTGTAACTTTTGACAGGACAACAAACCAACTAAATTCCATAGCCTTAGAAATAGATTAATTCACTGAAGATTCCCACCTGACTGGTACTGAGGACTGATGCACCATGAATAAGCTATTCATTTTTAGTACATTCGGACTTCAAAATGATTTGTGACACTACTACATTTTGGAAAACATTTAACTGGTTACAATCCTGGTAAGCCCCAAAAGAATTTCACCTCAGCCATACAAAACATAAACTCTTAAGTTGCCACACTGGTGACTACTCTCAGAGAAGGAGGTATCTGGGGCCAAGTAAGCTGCCCTAATTTCCCTAGTGCCCTAATTTCCTAAATCTCTGCCAAAGTTTTACTCCACCTATAATCCCAAGCACCGAAGGCATGATGACAGAAGTAGCCATTGTCAGCCAGAATTAACCACCGACAAATAGGAACAGTTAAGTTCTTAGCTATTAAAGCACTTATACATGTACCACTCAGAAAGGGGCCGGTTCACAGGGCCTATTACTGATGCCACCATCAGGCAGCCAAAATACTGGGTTTCTAGATGAGAAGTTTTCATATGTGGCACACAGGCTACTGGATGATGGAACCACTGAATGTCACTGAAATAAATCCCAGTTAATTGAGCTCAAAAGAAGTAGGAATAAGGAATAAGGCTTTTTTTTTTTTTTTTTTTTTTAAATGAAAGATGGATATTTTTAACTGATTAGATTGAAGAGAAGGAAAAGACAGTAAGATCACATAAATCAACTCGAGGTCTGGAACAGTAATTCCAATGAAGGTGGTATGTATGTTTAAATTGTTTTTATGACTCTGAAACTAGTAATTTTAAAGCAAATTATTGTTTGGCTTTATCTTCCCCCCCCCTTTTTTTTGTTGGTTTATTTTTGGCAACAAATGACCAAAGTCACTTTATATCTCTCATTTCACTTTAACAAGCTTCACCTATCTGCCTTTTCCCAGTCTCCCTTTACAAGTGAATTTTGAAACGTTTATATCATTTTCAAATACTCCAGTTTGACACCAGTAAATGTCAGGCCAGTATCATCTGAACTCTTCAACTACAGTCAGGACGCATCATCAAACAGGATTCTTTCTACACACATATAGTCTGCACTTACAGGCCCCGCCATTTCTTTCCCATGCTCCTGGCCAGGCCACCTGCCAGGCCATTTCTACTCTGCACAGTGGAATATAATTCCATATGCAACACATTACATTTAGTCTTTGTAAACTTTTACTCCTTTAACTTCTCTAGATAGTTTCAGAATATAGATTTTCAACTCTGTCAGTCTAATTAGAGAGGCAGTCTGGCTTACTTTCTATTACATCTGAGTAAGCTGTGAGCCCCTTCCTGAAAGCGTGGGCTATCCTGATAAAAACCTAACTGAATTTTTTGAGCATATCTGAAAAAACTGGATTTATGGGTCAGAATACAAAGTCCAGATACAATAAGAAAAGGGAACTCTTATTCCTCCACTATATATCAAGCACTGTTTTATTAAAGATACAAAGAAATCTAAGCATGGTTGGGAAAGATCTGCATTAAATAACAGGACAGGTGAGGGGCGCCTGGGTGGCTCAGTTGGTTAAGCATCCGACTTCAGCTCAGGTCATGATCTCACAGTCTGTGAGTTCAAGCCCTGCGTCGGGCCCTGTGCTGACAGCTCAGAGCCTGGAGCCTGCTTCGGATTCTGTGTCTCCCTCTCTCTCTGCCCCTCCCTGCTCATGCTCTGTCTCTCTCACTATCAAAAATGAATAAATGTTAAAAAAAAAAAAAATTTAACAACAACAAAAAAATACAGGAGAGGTGGTTACCCCAAGGCAGGAGGGGAACTGGATGCAGGAAAGAGGATAAGGTGGGAAGAATAAGAGTTCAATAAACACTGATAACATAAACTGTACTCTACGACATGGTTAATTTTTGTGCCACAGGCCCTTGAGATAAAAACAAAAAAACAAAAACAGCTAAGGCTTACCATATGCTCATTCTCTACAGTGTATGTGCCATATTTCATGTCTCCTCGGCCCCCAGGTGTGGCTGTCAAAGGTGTGCTTCTCACTTCCCGATGGAGTTTAGCAAGGTCCTTCCGGTAGGTTCGAAGCTTAGACATCATAGGGTTACGGAAAGACAGAGGTGCATAACGTAGTTCCTCTTCCATCTCTGCCAGCTAGGAAGGCAGAAAGTGAGTAGATAGCCTGGTTCTTTTCTCTCTCATCTGGGCACATGCCTAGTATGGACTAATCAAACCACAGACAACTGCAAATAAGTATTCAACCATATGTTCCATGAGGGCAGGGACCACATGTGATCTATTCACCTCATTATTCTGAGTGCCTGGCACAGTGCCTAGCATGCATAGAACAGGCATTCAAGAAATATGTGATGAATGAGTGAAAAAAACTAACAAGCACCTTATATCTGACTAAACATTTTTATATGTATTATCTCATTTAATCTTCCCTGTCCTCAATAAGGTAGTAAATACTACTTCTATTTCATATGTAAGAATTGAGGAAATGTACTCAAGATAACACAATAAGGGAAGTCAGGATTCAAAATCTTCAAATTGCCTTTCCAGTATACCAAATTCTTAAGCTGTTATAGTTCAAGTACTCTCATGAAACACTTTGAAGTCTACTGTACTAAAAATTATAGGGATCTGGCATGAGGTTTCTTCCTTCCTCTTCTTTTGGAAAATCAATTGTTTGTCTCCATGTCCTATATAACCAGGGGTCCACATGAGATCTCCATTTTATTGGGTAAGTAAAATATAACACTCAGACATGTTCACAAGAGCCATAAATTATTTTCATCTGCCTGGGATGGCCAAAGTTGGATTGGTTAATTTTGCTAAGTTCAGAGAAAAGTATCTAAGCACCAAACAAATAAATTGGTATTAGCTGAAAGATGTTTAACATTCTACAAAGATATTAACCAAAAAAAGAAGACTGATTCTATAACTGGTATCCTGCAGATGCCCAGATTTACACAGGTATTAAGTAGAGTTTCTAGTATGTCCATTGTGAGGGAGATAGTTTCCACAGTTTCCACAATCTGGTGGCCTGACTTTATCCATTCATCCATCGGTGGACATTTGGGCTCTTTCCATACTTTGGCTATTGGAACCTGGATTTTAACCCCAAATTCCTGAAAGGGTTTGATGAAGCTAGAGGATAAGGATATGGAGAGAGAGGGACACTACTTCTAAAAAATAAGGTTTTGTTTTGTTTTTAAAGAAAAGCTATAGATTAAGAGAGAAGCAGTTGTTAAATTGCTCGGCAGCCTGGACCAACATTTGACCAGCCCACTTTGGGTCCTGACTGGAAACCTGTCCAGTCCATGCATGCCCTGCCCAAGGAACCAAATCCAGCCACTATGCTTGTTTGTTTGCTTTCTCTTTCTCTCATTTAATTAATTTTTATTATTTCAGCTTTTATTAATAAAACTAAACTCAAGGCAACTGCTTGGTTCTTGCATTTGATCTGACCATATACCAGACAAGTGGTTCTTTATGAGGACTTAGGGGAGAAATGTCAATATACAGACAGGTTCCATCAAAACTGGGATGTTGCAATATCTAATAAAGTTAGGTAAATGAAATTAAAGAGAACATATTATATATTAAAAACCAGAAATCTCCCCCTCTAACATCAGGGGATTCCTTTAACAGTCTTCAACGTGTTTGTCAAGATCAATCATATTCACTATGTTGTCTTTTAAAACAGCAGAAGGGAAATACAACCACTTCTGAGGTACATTTTTTGTGATAATAATTTTAACAAAGAAGAATAACTCATCTTAATGGCCAGCTTTTAAAATTTCATTTTAAAAGACCACCCAGGGAGGGGCAACCAGGTGGCTCAGTCGGTTAAGAACCCGACTTCAGCTCAGGTAATGATCTTGCGGTTCATGAGTTTGAGCCCCGCATTGGTCTCTGTGCTGACAGTTCAGAGCCTGGAGCCTGTTTTGGATCTGTGTCTCCCTCTCTGCTCCTCCCCAACTCGTGCTCTGTCTGTCTCTCTCTCAAAAATAAACAAACATTAAAAGACCACCCAGGTAAAGGTTTGAGAATGCCCTTACTACTCACATCAGGAATGTATTATATCAAATACTAATTTTAAGAGAGTAAGCTTTACCCATATGTGTTTGTCAAATCCTCTCATCACTCACCCCATCAACTGGCCTCACTTAGTAAGAAATAATCCAAATCAAGATCAATACACAGGAACATTTAATCTGTGGTCGGGTAATAATTCTGGAAAAGACTAACTCCAGGTAGAAGAAATAAGGACTTGCTCCCTGTTCTTACCGTTTCATTTGCTTCCTGTTGCTTTTCATCAAAATCTCTGATCAGTTTTTTCTTCTCTTCTGGAAAAGGTAAACAAGTTTCAAGAGTTCAGTCCTGCCTTCCGTATATTTGTAGAGGTCATTCTCTCTGCTTATAGTAAACTCCCCAACCCTCTCTCCTGATGGGGTAACAGTACTTAATCACCTCTAAAAAGCATTTAGACATGTACAGGAACTTGTTATCACAACAATGGGGGAGTGAAGGAAGTGGGTATTACGAATGGCATTTAGGGTCCAGGGAACAAAAATATCCATGCTTGGGACACTCCTGAATTATCTGGCCCCAAAGGTCAAGATTATTCTACTATGAAACACTATAGGTCTAAGTTAATTACTGTCAATCTATTTTTCCCAAGAGGGATCAGGCACACCATCAACAAGAATGTTTAACAATACTGATGTTCTAAATTCTTGTTCCCACGTTCACCTCCACTGTGAAACATTTCTCTGTATTAACCCTCATCCACTGCTTTTCTGCAAAACAAATTCAAGACTCACTTATTCTGCTTGCTGGGGAGACTGCATAGTATGGTACATATTTCTCAGCCGTATCCATTGGCGGTGATATGTAAAATGATGCAAATACCACGGACTCACACAGTGAGAAAATCATTCCCTTTGCAATTCTCTTTCAATCCTTTGCATTATGTCATTTCAGTGCTAGTGTGTCTTTAATACCTAAAAATTACTAATCTCTTTTAACAAAAATAGAATAGGCTTCAGCTTCCAACCAGTAACATTTAACTAAAACAGCATTGTTTTGCCTGGACTGTATTTTTCAGATCATTTAGATAGGTCTCCAAGAGTTTCCACTTAACAGATCTATCATTCCATCACAAAACAGTGCAATATAAGGGCACCTGGGTGGCTCACTCAGTTAAGCATCTGACTTCAGCTCAGGTCATGATCTCACAGTTTGAACCCTGCATTGGGTGAACTTGAGCCCCACTTCAGGTGAGCCCTGCTTCTCTCTCTCTCCCTCTCTCTCTGCCCTTCACTCATTTGCACCCCCTCTCAAAAAAACAAAAAAACAAAACCAGTGCACTACACATTCTTTTCAGGTGTACATGGAATATTTTTCAGGATGTTATTATTAGGCCACAAAATAAGTCTCAATAAATTTTTTAAAAAGACCAAAATTATATCATGCATCTTTTCCATCCACAATGGTACAAAACCAGAAATCAACCACAGAATAAATTTGGAAAGAACATAAATATATAGAGAGGGTAAATAACATGCTACTGAACAATGAATGGGTCAACCAAGAAATCAAAGAGGATATCAAAAAATACTTGGAGACACCACTAGTGTTGGCAAGGATGTAGAGAAAAAGGAACCCTCATGTACTGTTGGTGGGAATGCAAACTGGTGCAGCCACTGTAGAAAATCATACAGAGTTTCCTCAAAAAGATAAAAATAGAACTCCCCTACAATCCAGTAAATCCACTACTGGGTATTGGCCCAAAGAAAACAGAAGCACTAATTCAAACAGATCTATGCACCTGTATGTTTACTGTAGCATTATTTACACTAGCCAAGAAACATGGAAGCAACCCAAGTGTCCACCCACAGATGAATGGATAAGATGATGACACACACACACACACACACACACACACACACACACACACACACACACAAATGTTACTCAGCCACAAAAAAGAATGAGGGGCGCCTGGGTGGATCAGTTGGTTAAGCGTCCAACTTCAGCTCAGGTCATGATCTTGCGGTTTGTGGGTTCAAGCCCCACACTGGGCTATGTGCTGACAGCTCAGAGCCCGGAGCCTATTTCAGATTCTGTGTCTCCTTCTCTCTCTCTGCCCCTCCCCTTCTCCCGCTCACACGTGCACTCTCTTTTCTAAAATAAACATTAAAAAAAAAAAAAACGAATGAAATATTGCTTTTGCAATGACATAGATGGATCTAGACGGTATAATGCTAAGTGAAATAAGTCAGTTAGAGAAAGATAAATACCATACGATTTCACTCATATGTGGAATTTAAGAAACAAACAAAACAGAAAAAAAGAAACAAAAACAGATGCTAAATATAGAGAACAACCTGGTGATTTCCAGAGGGGAGGCAGGAGGGGGATTAGGTAAAATAGATGAAGGAGATTATAAGAGTACACATCATGATGAGCACTGAGTAATGTATACAATTACTGAATCAGTATACTGTGCACCTGAAACTAATATAACACTGTATGTTAATTACACTGGGATTAAAAAAAAATACATGGAAACAAATAAAACTCAATAGTCTAAAACTGTTGGGATGCAGCAAAAGCTGTTCAAAGAGGGAAGTTTACAGCAATACAGACCTATCTCAACAAACAAGAAAATTCTCAAAGAAATAACCTAATATTAGACCTAAAGGAGCCAGGAAAAGAACAAAGCCCAAAGCCAGTAGAAGAAAGGAAATAATAAAGATTAGCACAGAAATAAATTAAATACAGGCAAATAAAAGCAAAACCCCTAAAACAGCAGAGTGCCTTACACCTAAAGGAGCTAGAAAAAGAACAAACAAAACCTAAGGGAAATAATAAAGATTAGAGCAGAAATAAATGATAAAGAAACAAAAACCAAAAGAACTGATCAATGAAACTAGGAGCTCATTCTTTGAAAAAAAATCAATAAAACTGATAAACCTCTAGCCAGACTTATCAAGAGAAAAAAAGAGTACTCAAATAAATAAAATCACAAATGAGGAGATATAACAACACCACAGAAATACAATTATGAGAATATTATGAGAAACTACATGCTGGGGCACCTGGGTAGCTCAGTCGGTTGAGCATCTGACTCTTGATTTTGGCTCAGGTCATGATCACACAGTTGTGGGATCAAGCCCTGCATCAGGCTCACTTCTGAGCGTGGACCCTGCTTGGGATTCTCTCTTTTCCTCTCTCTCTGCCCCTCCCCTGCTCGTATGCACATATGTGCATGCTCTCTCTCTTTCTCAAAAATAAAAAAAGGGGCACCTGGGTGGCTCAGTCAGTTAAGCATCCGACTTTGGCTCCGGTCATGATCTCGTGGTTTGTGGGTTCGAGCCCTCCATCGGGCTCTGTGCTGACAGCTCAGAGCCCAGAGCCTGCTTCAGATTCTGTGTCTCCTCTCTCTGCCCCTCCCCATTGGCGCTCTGTCTCTATCAAAAATAAATAAACGTAAAAAAAAATTAAAAAAAAAACTATATGCCAACAAACTGGAAAACCCAGAATAAGTGGATAAAGTCTGAGAAACATAAATTACCAAAACTGAAACAGGAAGACACAGAAAATTTGAACAGACTGATTACCAGAAAAGAAACTGAATCTGTAATCAATAAACTCTCAACAAAGTCCAAGATCAAATAGCTTCCCAGGTGAATTCTACCTAACATTTAAAGAACAGTTAATACCTATTCTTCTCAAACTATTCAAAAAAATAGAAAAGGAAGGAAAGCTTCCAAAATCCATTCTATGAGGCCAGCATTAACCTAATATCAAAACCAGATAAAGACACGACAAAAAAAGAGAACTACAGGCCAGTATCTAGATATAACATAGATATTATGTTAACATATTTTAACATAGATATAAAAATACTCAACAAAATACTAGCAACCCAAATCCAACAATACATTAAAAAAGTCATTCACCACAGTCAAGAGGGTTTATTCCAGGGATACAAGGATGATTCAATATTTGGAAATGAATCGTGATACATCACATCAATAAGAGAAAGAATAAAAACCATATGATCAACTTGGTAGATGCAGAAAAAGCATTTGACTAAGTACAACATTCATTCATGATAAACACTTTCAACAAAGTAGGTTTAGAGAGAACATACCTCAACATAATAAAGGCCATATGTGAAAAACCCACAGCTAACATCATACTCAATGGTGAAAAATTGAGAGCTTTTCCTCTAAGATTGGGAACAAGACAAAGATGCCCACTCTCACAATTTCTTTTAATGTTTTATTTTTGAGAGTGAAAGAAAGAGTGTGCGTGCATGTGGGAAGGACGGAGAGAAAAAGGGAAAGAAAGAATCCCAAGCAGTCTCCGTGCTGTCAGTGCAGAGCTCAAAGCAGGGCTTGTTCCCAAGAGCTGTGAGATCATGAACTGAACCAAAAGCAAGAGTAGGATGCTTAACCCACTGAGCCACCCAGGCACCCCTATTTTCTTTCTTCTTCTTTTAGAGAGACTGTGCACACGAGCAGAGGAGAGAGGCAGAGGAATAGAGAGAATCTTTTTTTTTTTTTAATGTTTTTATTTATTTTTGAGACACAGAGAGACAGAGCATGAATGGGGGAGGGTCAGAGAGAGAGGGAGACACAGAATCGGAAGCAGGCTCCAGGCTCTGAGCCATCAGCCCAGAGCCCGACACGGGGCTCGAACTCACGGACTGTGAGATCATGACCTGAGCTGAAGTCGGACGCCTAACTGACTGAGCCACCCAGGCGCCCCGAATAGAGAGAATCTTAAACAGGCTACACGCTGAGCATGGAGCCTGATACGGGGCTTGGTCCCATAACCCTGGGATCATGACCAGAGCCAAAACCAAGAGTCGGATGCTCAACCAACTGAGCCACCCAGGTGCCCCTCAGATGACATGATTCTACATACAGAAAACCCTAAAGACCCCACCAAAAAACTATCAGAATAAGTGAATTCAGTAAAGTCATAACTTACAAAATTAATATACAGTGGGGCACCTGGGTGGCTCAGCCAGTTAAGTGCCTGACTTCAGCTCAGGTCGTGATCTCGCAGTCCGTGGGTTCGAGCCCCATTTTGGGCTCTGTGCTGACAGCTCGGAGCCTGAAGCCTGCTTTGGATTCTGTGTCTCCCTCTCTCTCTGCCCCTCCCCTGCTCATGCTCTGTCTCTGTCTCAAAAATAAATAAAAACATTTTTAAAAAATTTCAAAATTAATATACAGAAATCTGTTGCATTTCTATACACTAATGATGAAGTAGCAGAAAGAGAAATTAAGAAAACAATCCCATTCACAATCATACCAAAAATAACAAATCACGTAGGACTAAACTTAACCAATGAGATTAGCACCTGTATTCTGAAACTATAAAACACTAATAAAAACAAATTGAATATGATGCAAATAAATGAAAATATATTCAATGCAATTCCTATCAAAACACCAACAGCATTTATCATAGAACTTGAACAAATGATATTAAAATCTGTATGGAACTACTAAAGACCCTGAATAGCCAAAGCAATCTTGAAAAAGAACAAAGCTAGCGGTATCACAATCCCAGACTTCAAGACATACTACAAAGCTGTTGTAATCAAATAGTATGATACTGGCACAAAAACAGACACATAGATCAATGGAACAGAACAGAGAACACAGAAATAAACCCACACTTATCTGATCAATTCATCTAAGACAAAGGAGGCAAGAATAAATAATGGGAAAAAGTCTCTTCAACAAATGGTGCTGGACAAACTGGACAGCTATATGTAAAAGATTGACACTGACCATTTCCTTAAATAAATGGATTTAAAGACCTAAATGTGAAACTTGGAACTGTAAAACTCCTAGAAGAAAACATAAGCAGTAATTTCTTTTACATCAGCCACATAAATACTTTTCTAGATATGCTTCTTCAGGCAAGGGAAACAAAAACAAAATGAAATTACTGGGACTACACCAAAATAAAAAGCTTTGCACAGCGAAGTAAACCATCAACAAAACAAAAAGGCAACCTATTGAATGGGAAAAGATGTTTGGATATAGTATATCCAATAAGGGGATAATATCCAAACTAAACACAAGAAAACCCAAATAATCCAATTAAAAATGGGCAGAGGACCTGAACAATCATTTTTCCAAAGAAGACATACAAATGCCCAACAGACACATGAAAAGATTGTCAACATCACTGACCAGCAGGGAAATGCAAATCAAAACCACAATGAGAGATCACCTTACACTGTCAGAATGGCTAAAATAAAAAACACAAGAAATAACATGCGTTGGTGAGGATGTGGAGTAAAAAGAACACTCACGAACTGTTGTTGGGAATGTAAACTGGTGCAGCTACACCAAGGAAAACACTATGGAGGTTCCTCAAAAAATTAAAAATAGAATCACCATATGATATGATCCAGTAATTCCACTATGGGGTATTTACCCAAAGGAAACAAAAACACTAATTTGAAAAGATATATGCACCTCTATGTTTACTGCAGCATTATTTAAGAAAACTAAGATATGGAAGCAACCCAAGTGTCCATCCACAGATAAACGCATTAAGAAGACTTGGAGGGTGTGTGTGTGTGTGCGCATGCGTGTGTGTGTGGTGTGTATAAAATGGAATATTATTGGGGCCCTGGATGGCTCAGGCGATTGAGCGTCTGACTTGGGCTCAGGTCATGATCTCACGGCTCATGAGTTCGAGACCCACGTCAGGCTCTGCGCTGACAGCTCGGAGCCTGGAGCCTGCTTCAGATTCTGTGTCTCCCTCTCTCTCTGCCCCTCCCCTGCTCATGCTCTGTCCCTCTCTCTCTCTCAAAAATAAATATTCAAAAAAAAATTTTTAAATAAAAAAATAAAATGGAATATTATTATTCGTCCATAAAAAAAAATGAGGTCTTACCATTTGCAACAAGATGGATAGATCTAGAGGGTATAATGTTAAGTGAAGTAAGTCAGAAAACAAAAGACAAATACCACACAATTTCACTCATTTTTTGCAATTTAAGAAACAAAACAAATGAACAAAATTAAAAAGAAACAAAAAAAGATTCTTTTTTTCTAAACGTTTATTTAGTTTGGGAGAGAGTATGTATGCGTGCACACAAGGCAGAGAGGGCAGAGGGCTCTCTGCCTCTCTGTGCTGTCAGTGCAGAGCCTGATGTGGGGCTTGATCCCACCAACTGTAAGTTCATGACCTGAGCTGAAATCAAGAGTCAGACACTTAACCAACTGAGCCAGTCAGGTGCCCTGAAAAAAAACAGATTCTTAAATACAGAGAACAAACTGATGGCTGCCAGAGGGGAAGTGGATGTGAGGATGGGTGAAATAGATAAAGGGGATTAAGAAGTACGCTTCTCTTGATGAGCACTAAATAATGTATTAAACTGTTGAATCGTTATATTGTACTCTTGAAACTAACACCGTATAACACCGTATAACACCGTATGTTAATTAAGTCAATATAAAAATAAATTTAAAAAAATTAAGGTAAGTATTAATAGCTGGAGAATTGAAATTTACGTAAAATAAACAATCAAATACTTCAAACTAAAAAAAAAAGATTTTCGAGGCACCTGGGTGGCTCAGTCAATTTAGTATCCAACTTCGGCTCAGGTCGTGATCTCACGGCTCGTGAATTCAAGCCCCATGTTGGGCTCGGCTCGTGAATTCAAGCCCCATGTTGGGCTCTGTGCTGACAGCTCAGAGAGTGGAGCCTGGATTTTGTGTGTGTGTCTCTCTCTCTCTCTCTCTGTCCCTCCCCCATTCATGCTCTGTCTCTCTCTCTCAAAAACAAGTAAACATTAAATAAATAAATAGATTATTTAAATGGTAATATAAAATTTCCTTTTAAAATAACTTTATGTATTAAATGTATGTTATAAGAAATAAGTTGATATAAAAATGATTAAGTAACAGTAAAAATGGTACTTGGACTGGCATAATATCACCTGGTAAAACATTTGTGAAAGAGGGAACCACTGATAAGAAAAGGAGTTAGATTCTGGTCCTTTCCTTGGAGTTGACTCAACATCTAATATGGGTAATAATTCTTCATCTCTTTGGGACCAGACCTCCTTCCTTAGCTATAAAACAAGTAGGTAGCTTATCTCTTCATATGTAACAAGCAAAAATTATCCCTACTTATGAGCAGCTTGATTTCTGAAAATGTGTCCAAATGAATGTTCTCCCTGAAAATCTACACATAATCTACCTACTCCACAAAGTTACCACTGCTTACATTGTTTTTTTTGAGCTCATCTTTTGAAATTATCTTCACAATCTGGGGATACAGTCTTTTTTTTTTTTTCAATTTTGGTAAAATTTACATAAAAGTTATCATTTTGACCTTTTTTAAAAAAAAATTTTTTTAGCTTAATGTTTATTTTGAGAGAGACAGCATGTGCACACGAGCCAGGGAAGGGCAGACAGACAGCAGGAGAGGGAGAATCCCAAGCAGGCTTTGCACTGTCAGCAAACTGTGAGATCATGACCTGAGCCAAAATCAAGAGTTGGGACACTTAACCAACTGAACCACCCAGTCACCCCTTGACCTTTTATAAGTATACAGCTAAGGGGCAGTAAGTACATTCACATTGTTGTGCAATCATCACCACTACCCCATCTCCAGAACCTTTCCACTACCCCAAACTGAAACTCATACCCAATGAACACTAATTCTCCACCTCCTATCCCCCCAGACTCTGGTAACCACCATTTTACTTCTGTATCTGTGAATTTGACTAGGCTAGGTATCTCCTACAAAAGGAATCATAAAATATTTGTCCTTTTGTGCCCAGCTTATTTCACTTACCATAAGGTCCTCAAAGTTCATTCATGTTGCAGCATGTGTATGGGGACATGGTCTTTTAAAGTTATATTATTTTTCATTCACTGTGACTCCTAAATACAAGCCAGCACTTCATCGATTGAAGGAAGGACAATTTTTTCCAATGCCAAAGAAAACAGCTGAGTTGGGCTTATGGAGGGATGGCATGTGGGTATTCAATATGCTATCCTCAGATTTTCTGGCGTTAATTTTCTTTACTCTGGTTTTCATCCTAAGCCTTCACATTCGAACCCAATCCCATGTAAAATATAATGCCACAGTAATGCCTTATATGGATTTACATTTTGTTAATCACAATAGCATCTAGCATGTCAGTCGTCTGCTGCTTTTTAAGTGATCATAAACCATTCTGGATGTGTACATTCTATATTCTCAATTGGAAATCCAGTTCCTCCAGAACAGGGAAATTTACTTTTTCTTTTTAAGCCCCATAGCTTCTAAAACTGTAAACCTAGTAGTGTGCTCCTTAGATGTTACTACTACCTACAAGAGTAAATGACAATGCACCTTTTACTATGCCTCCTTTACGTTGACATTCCCTTAATATATACAAGATACTCCAGGTGAACCATTTCTGACTCTACACTGCTCACAAATGAGGCTTTGTTGCTGTTTTAAACAGTAAGAAGTTCAGCCATGGTAAATGGTCTGCACCTTGACCATCCACGATGTAACTGAAGTAAGCACAAAAGCAGCTGTCACTATCCCTGAATAGGCTATGTTTTCAGCCACCAGCAGTGAAATATTATCTGCAATCAAGAATGGCTACTTCCATGGAGAAATATCATATTACTTTGTAATAAGCTGTTGCTTAGTGTCACCACTCCTCTGAATAGGCACATCTCCAAACTTGAGCACACTCACTTCTGATCCAAGGCACACAGTATGAAGAAATATTCCACATATAAGTGCATTCCCCCTTCCTAGCTCTGATTTTTCTACAACTGTTAGTCATAAAGTTTCCTCCTTTATTAAAGATATGAAAATCTGCATCTTTAAAAAAATTTTTTAATGTTTATTTATTTTTGAGAGAGAGAGAGAGCAAGACAGAGCACGAGTGGGGGAAGGGTGGAGAGACAGAGACACTGAATCTGAAGCAGACCTCAGGCTCTGAGCTGAAGTCAGCACAGAGCCAGATGCAGGGCTTGAACCAGTGAACCATGAGATCATGACCTGAGCTGAAGTCAGACGCTTAACCAACAGAGCCACCCAGGCCCCCTGAAAATCTGCATTTTTAAGAGGCAAACTCTAGAATGATTCAAAGAAAGTGGTTACATAAATAAGAGTAGGAGGCAAAGAGGTAGCTCACAGAATACTGATCCTTTCACTAACTTCTTTCTCTTCATGATTCTGTTATGCTCCGTCTTTTTGGAATTGGGATACTCCCACTCTTTACCTAAAATCATGACATACTTTCTCCTAGGAGTTCTCTACAGCTTATATACTTTTAAAAGAAATACGCTCTTTTTGAAAACAATTTTAAGACTTTCACATTGTGAGATCCTTTATGGAATCCTAAGGTTAAAAAAAAAAAAAAAAGCCTTTGAAATTCTCCCTTCTGATGATGAAGCCAAGGAGGGAGATATTTAAAGGTTCAAAAGAGGCTGAACCCAACTGAGAGGTATCAGTAGGTGCTTCTGTATGCTTTAGTCTCAGAATTGTGAAACCAATGAATGTTAGAGTGTAAATGGACCTCAGAGATCATCTAGTCTAACCTTCTCATTTTACAGTTGAGGAAACTAGAGCCTGCAGAAACTGCCTTCCCCAAGGTCATAAGAGGAGCAAATGTGTGGCAACACTAGTTCTAGAATGCAAGTCTCCTGACTCCCTATCCAAGGCTTTTGTACATTATAGCACTGAGGGGCATTTTTATGCTCCCTGGGTATAGACTTCAGCAACAGGTAAAACTTGTTGAGACTTAATTTTTTAGGGAATTAGAGTTAACACTACAATTAACTACAAAATTGCAGGACGGCATACTAGGTAAAATGGGCACCAAAACCAAGAGTGAGCCATTCCAAACACTATCCCCCACCCCACATGCCTTCCCAAACCAGTCACATGTAAGTGACTGGTAAACTGGGTGGATGACACACCACAAAAGAGCCAGCTCTGAAAGACTAAAGAAAGTGTACCTCAATGTTCAACTAAGGCGACAGCCTGTCTTCCTTATAGGTGGTTTGATTTACCAACCCAAGAAAGACTACCTTGACCCATTAAAGCTGTGGAAATAACTTGTTTCACCAGGATCAGGTGGCGAATTTGCTTTTGGTGCCCCACCGTGGCATGTCTAGGAACTACACCCTCTTTTTGTAGCCTATGATAGTTTATCTGATCTCACACCATATAGGAGGTAAAAGTACAGGCATGCCTTGGATATATTGCAGGTTTGGTTCCAGACCACCACAATGAAGAATGCAATAAAGCAAGTCAAATGAATTTTTGGTTTCTCTGTGCATATAAAAGTTATGCTCACATTATACTGTAGTCTATTAAAGTGTATGATAGCATTATGTCTAAAAAGTGTACACAATTTAAAAATACTGAAAGTAAATGTTTTACTGTGAAAAATGCTAACTATCATCTGAAGTTGAGTGAGTCATAATCTTTTTGCTGGTAGAGGGTCTCGTCTTGATGTTGATAGCTGCTGACTGATCAGGGTGGTGGTTGCTGAAGGTTACGGTGGCTGTGGCAATTTCTTAACATAACACAACAATGAAGTTTGCTGCATTGATGGAATTTTCCTTTCATGAACAATTTCTCTGTAGCATGAAAACTGTTTGATAGCATTTTATTCAGAATTTATTTAAAAACTGAAGTCAATCCTCTCAAATCCTGAACTGCTTTATCAACTAAGTTTATGTAATATTCTAAATCCTTTGTTGTCATTTCAACAATCTTCACAGCATCCTCACCAGCAGTAGCTTCCATCTCAAGAAACCACTTTCTTTGTTCATCCATAAGAAGCAACTCCTCATCAAAGTTTTTATCCTGAGATTACAACAATTCAGTCACATCTTCAGGCTCCACTTTTAATTCTAGTTCTCTTGCTATTTCTACTACATCTGCAGTGATTTCCTCCACTGAAGTCTTGAAGCCCTCAAAGTCATCCATGAGGGCTGGAATCAATTTCTTCAAAACTCCCATGAAAGTCATTATTTTGACCTCTTCCTTGAATTATCAATGTTTTTAATGGCATCCAGAATGGTGAAACCTTTCCAGAAGGTTTTCAATTTACTATACCCAGAACTGTCAGAGGAATCATTACCTTTGGCAGCTAGAGCCTTATGGAATGTATTTCTTTTCTTTTCTTTTCTTTTCTTTTCTTTTCTTTTCTTTTCTTTTCTTTTCTTTTCTTTTCTTTCTTTCCTTTCCTTTTCTTTTCTTTTCTTTTTTTTTGAATGTATTTCTTAAATAATAAGACTTAAAAGTCAAAATTACTCCTTGATCCATGGACTGCAGAATAGATATTGTGTTAGTAGGCATGAAACTTATTGTACATCTCCATGAGAGAGCACCTGGCTGACCACATACACCATCAATGAGCAGTAGTATTTTGAGAGGATTCCTTTTTTTGGAGCAGTAGGTCTCAACAGTGGGCTTAAAATATTCAATAAACCATGCTGTAAACAGATGTACTGTTACCTAGGCTTTGTTGGTCCATTTATAGAGCATAAGCAGAGTAGATTTAGCATAATTCTTAAGGGCCCCAGGATTATTGGAATGGTCTAGGAGCACTGGCTTCAACGCAAAGTCACAAGCTGCATTAGCTCCTAATAAGAGAGTCAGCCTGTGCTTTGAGGCTTTGAAGCCAGGCATTGACTTCTCTCTAGTTAAGAAAATCCTAGATGGCTGTTTCGTCTACATCAAAAATCTGTTGTTTAGTGCAGTCTCCTTCGTTACTTATTTTTGCTACATCTTCTGGATAACCTGCTGCAGCTTTTCCATCAGCACTTGGGGATTCCTCCACCTTGCACTTTTATGTTAGGGAGATGGCTTCTTTCCTTAAACCTCATGAACCAACCTCTGCTAGCTTCAAACTTTTCTTCTGAAGCAGCTTCCTCATCTCTCCCAGCTTTGAATTGAAGAGTTAGGGCCTTACTCTGGATTAGGCTTTGGCTTAAGATAACATTGTGGCTAGTTTATGGGGCGCCTGGGTGGCTCAGTCAGTTGAGCATCCAACTTCGGCTCAGGTCACCATCTCACGTTCAAGCCCCGCATCGGGCTCTGTGCTGACAGCTCGGAGCCTGGATCCTGCTTTGGATTCTGTGTCTCCCTCTCTCTCTGCCCCTAACCCACTCGCATTCTGTCTCCATGTCTCTCAAAAATAAATAAACATTAAAATAAATAAATAAATAAATAAATAAATAAATAAACAAACAAACAAACAAACATTGTGGCTAGTTTAATCTTCTATCCAGGCCACTAAAACCTTCTCCGTATCAACAATAAGGCTGTTTTGCTTGTTTATCATTCTTATGTTCACTGGAACAGCACATTTAACTTCCTTCAAAACCTTTTCCATTACATTCACGATTTGGCTAACTCTTTGGTCAAGAGGCCTAGGTTTTGTCCTATCTCAGCTTTTGACATACCTTTCTCGCTAAGCTTAATCATTTGAAGCTTCTGATTTAAAGTGAGAGACATGCAACTCTTCCTTTCACTTGAACACTAAAAGGCGATTATAGGGTTATTAACTGGCCTAATTTCAGTCTGAAGTTTCATGAGAATGTGACAGACATTAAGTTGAGCAAATGTTGTTGGAAAATGGTGTTAATAAATTTGTTCAACACAAATTGTGGGATGCCACAAATCTTCAATTTGTAAAAAATGCGGTATTTGAAAAGCACAATAAAGTGAAGTGCAATAAAGCGCAATAAAACAAGATATGCCTGTGTTAGATCCCTCTAAGCCTGTTTCCTTATCTGAAAATAAGAAATATAACAGTACCGACCTCATAAGGTTGTCTGAAAGGGTTAAAAGAGATAATACACATAATAAGCACTTAGCAAATGCTCAGCATATTGAGAGTTTCATAAATAGCAACTACCATTTTTTGAAGTTTATTTTGAGAGAAAGAGCATGTGCATGTGCGCATGGGAAGGACAGAGAAAGAGGCAGGGAGAGGGAGAGGGAGAGGGAGAGGGAGAGGGAGAGGGAGAGGGACAGGGACAGGGACAGGGAGAGGGACAGGGAGGGAGGGAGAGAGAGACAATCCCAAGCAGGCTCTGCACTGTCAGCACAGAGCCCTATGTGGGGCTTGAACTCATGAACTATGAGATCATGACCCAAACCAAAATCAAGAGTCAGATGCTTTATGGACTGAGTCACCCAGGTGCCCCACTACCATTGTTTTTAAAATTAAATCCTTAGGTAGAAAGAACTAAGAGTAAAAACAAAATTCACCAAAGAATATGAAGAGTGTTAGAAAAATTAAAATTCTGCAGCCAATAAGTTAATTGTTTACCAACCAGTTGCATATGATTCTATAGTCTCTTTATAGTGACTATTTTTGCTGGTTTCCAGAATAATGAGGTCTCAAAGACACACGCTAAAATTTGAGTGAGTTAAAATGGAAACTTTTCAATAATTCTATAACACTCATTAATACACTTGGAGCTGCCTTCAGGTCCTACAAAACCCAAACTAGAACATGACTACAGGCACAGTATTATCTAATAATAATTTACAGCATTCTGAGGTATTTGGAGAGACCTCTTCAGATGCTACAAACTAAGACTAGACATTATGGCATACTTAATATTATGAAGTAATTATATATTAAGTAATATGCATTAAAAATTATGTACATACTTAATATTATATAAAATCGATTAATAATTATCACATACGCTAACAGATTATCACTGCCATATAATCTTCCTAAAAAGGGACATATTTTGTCTGTTATCCCATCCTTTGTTTTAAATTTTTTTTTTCAACGTTTTTATTTATTTTTGGGACAGAGAGAGACAGAGCATGAACGGGGGAGGGGCAGAGAGAGAGGCAGACACAGAATCGGAAACAGGCTCCAGGCTCCGAGCCATCAGCCCAGAGCCCGACGCGGGGCTCGAACTCACGGACCGCGAGATCGTGACCTGGCTGAAGTCGGACGCTTAACCGACTGCGCCACCCAGGCGCCCCACCCATCCTTTGTTTTAATAGGTATAGATATCCATTTTACAAATGATGAAAATGTGGAAAATGTGGTAGAATAAAAATAAAGTTACACCCAGTTTTAATAGGCAACCATATATTATTGTAAGTTTCTCCACAATTCACAGTACTTCTACAATCACTCAACAAATAGTTGTGGAGCACCTAGTATATACAAGGCACTGTTCTAGGTGCTTAGGATACATAATAAACAAAACAGACAAAATATAGAGCTTATAATAGAAGAAGGAACACCTCCAAACTTTTATGAGGCCAGCATTACAATGATACCAAAACCGGACAAAGGCACCACAAGAAAGAAAATTAAGAATATCTCTGGGTGCCTGGGTGGCTCAGTCGTTAAGCATCTGATTTTGACTCAGGTTATGAGTTCGAGTCCCACATCGGGTGAGCTTCAGCCCCACTTCAGGTGAGCTCGTGCCCCACTTTGGGTGAGCACAAGCCCCACTTCAGGTAAGTCCTACTTCTCTCTCTCTTTCCTTCCCTCTCTCTCTCTCTCTCTGTCCCTCAAGGGATTCTCTCTCTCTCTCTGCCCCTCACTCACTTGTGCCCTCTCTCAAAACAAACAAAAAAACAGTATCCCTGATGAACATAGATGCAAAAATCCTCAACAAAGTTATTAGCAAACTGAATTCAATGACACGTTAAAGGATCATACACCTTGATCAAGTGGGATTTACTCCAGGGATGTAAGAATGTATCTACATATCAACATGATATACCACATTAACAAAATGAAGGGCAAAAATCATATGATCAGCTCAAGAGATGCAGAAAAAGTATCTGACAAAATTCAACATCCATTTATGATATAAAATCTCAACAAACTGGATATATCTAGAGAGAACATACTTCAACAAAGTAAAGGTCATATGTGACAAGCCCACAGCTAACATTATACTCACTGGTGGAAAGCTCAAATCTTTTCCTCTAAGATCACGAATAAGGATGCCTACTCTCACCATTTTTATACAACACAGTATTGGAAGCCAGAGCAATTAGGCATGAAAAAGAAATGAAAGGCATTCAAAACTGGAAAGGAAGAAGTAAATTCTGTCACTATTTGCAGATGGCATATTATACACAGAAAACCCTACAGATTCCACTGAAAAAACTGTTAGATTTAATAAATAAATTCAGTAAGTTGCAGTTTACAAAATCAATATACAAAAACCGATTGCATTTCTATATACTAACAATGAACTATCAGGAGAAATTAAGAAAGTAATGCCATTTACAATTGCAACAAAAAGAATAAAACACTAAGCCTAACCAAGGAGGTTAAAGATATGTACACTAAAAACACAAAACACTGATGAAAGAAACTGAAGACACAAATAAATGAAAAGATATTCCATGCACATGGATTGGAAAGATTAGTACTGTTAAAAGGTCCATAATACCCAAAACAATCTACAGACTCTGCAATCCTTATCAAAATTCCAATGGCAATTTTCACAGAAATAAAACAATCAATCCAAAAATTTGTATGGAACCAAAAAAGACCCCAATTAGAACAAAGTTGGAAGTATCATGCCTCCTGATATTACAAAGCTACAGTACTAGCATAAAAAAAAATGCAAAAATCAGTGGAACAGAGAGCCCAGAAATAAATATACACATACATGATCAATTAACTTACAATAAGAGTCAAGAATATACAATGGGAACTACATTAGAAAACCAAGTCCTTCCCCCTCCTATGTCTTTCTCTCCTGTATAGAGAAAAACTCAGTCCCTCCTGTGTTTCTTGTGTATCTCCTCAGAACACTTCTGGTCAACAAACGTGTGGAGGTTTTTCTCTACACCAAACATTTCTCTGCAATACCAGCTGGATGTTCACAGTTCAACTCAGTTCTGACACTATCTACATGGAGACAGCATCAGATTCCACAGATTAAGAGCTCAGTCTCACAAGACCACCCCTCCCCCTTTAAAAGTCAATCACAAGTAATAGGTCCTCAGGTTAGCCACAATTTCTGTCCAATTTGGCTACAAATTGAAGGTTCTTATGACCCCCTCCTCAGGTTCAATTAACTTGTTAGAGTGGCTCACAGAATTCAGGGAAACGCTTACTTACATTTATCAATTTATTAAGGATTATGATGAAGAATACAGGTGAAGAGCCAGATGAAGAGATACACAGGGTGAGGTCTGGGGGAGTCCTGAACACAGGAGCTTCTGTCCCTGTGGAGCTGGGGTGCATCACACTCCAGGCATGGATATTTTCACCCTCCTGGAAGCTCTCTAAACCCCATATACTATTAGGATTTTATGGAGGCTACTTCATACGGGCATGATCAATTATTAACTTCCATTTTCAGCTCTTCTTTAATCTCTGGAGGACAAAAGATAGGGCTGAAAATCCAAGCTTCTAATCACAGGTTGGTCTTTCTGGTGACCAGTCCCCACCCAGGAGCCCACCCAGAGTCACCTCATTAGAACAAAAGATGCTCCTAGTGTTCTTATCACTTAGGGAATTACAAGGATTTTGGGAGCTGTGTGTCAGGAACCAGGAGGAGATACATACACACACACACTCTTCCATTACCTCATAGGAAATGATGATCCCTTCAATAAATGGTTTTGGGAAAACTTGACAGAATAATGCAAGAGAATGGAAATTAACCAGTATCTTACACCATATACAAAAATTAACTCAAAATGGATCAAAGACTTGAATGTAAGACCTGAAACCATAAAACTCCTAGAAAAAAACACAGAGTTCCTTGACATCAGTATTGGTGATGAGTTTTTGGATTTGATACCAAAAGTAAAGGTAACAAAAGTAAAAATAAACAAATGGGACTACATCAAACTAAAAAGTTTTTGCACAGCAGAGAAAATCATCAACAAAATGAAAAGGCAATTTACCAAATGGGAGAAAATATTTGCAAATCATGTATCTGATAAGGGATTAATACCCAAAATAGATAAAGAACTCATACAACTCAGGAGCAAAAAACCCAAACAATCTGATAAAAAAAAAATGGGCAAAAGATCTGGACAGGCATTTTTCCAAAGAAGACATACAGATGGCCAACAGGTATACGAAAAGGTACTCAACATCACTAATCAGGGAAATGCAAAGCAAATCACCATGAGATATTACCTCACACCTGTTGGAAAGGCTATAATCAAAAGACAAGAAATAACACCCACTGACAAAGATGTGGAGAAAATATAGAACTTATTTTTGGCTCAGGTGCTTTTAAACTTGACATGCATCAGAAATCCCCTGGATGGCTGTTAAAACAGGCTGTTAAGACAGTTAATAATTCCGTAAATCTTGGGTAGAGCCCAATAATTTGCATTTCTAATAAATTCCCAGATGATGCTGACACTGGCAGTTCAGGGACCAAACTATGAAAACCACTGTTCTAGTGAAAGGAAGACAAATACTATACTATAAACATCAGAAGTACATAAAGTGTCTAGTACATTAGAAGATAAGTGCTGGAGGGGCGCCTGGATGGCTCAGTCGGTTAAGCGTCCGACTTCAGCTCAGGTCACGATCTTGCGGTCCGTGAGGTCCGTGAGTTCGAGCCCCGTGTCGGGCTCTGGGCTGATGGCTCAGAGCCTGGAGCCTGCTTCCGATTCTGTGTCTCCCTCTCTCTCTGCCCCTCCCCCATTCATGCTCTGTCTCTCTCTGTCTCAAAAATAAATAAAAACATTAAAAAAAAAAAAAAAAAGAAGATAAGTGCTGGAGCATCTGGGTGGCTCAGTCGGTTGAGCATTCGACCTCAGCTCGAGTCAAGTCATCGTCTCATAGTTCGTAAGTTTGAGCCCTGTGTCGGGCTCTGTGCTGACAGCTCAGAACCTGGAGCCTGCTTTGGATTCTTTGTCCCCCTTTCTCTCTGCCCCTCCCCGACTCCCTCCCTCCCTCCCTCCCTCCCTCTCTCTAAAATAAATAAACATTAAAAAAATTAAAAAAAAAAAAGAAGATGATAAGTGCTCTGGGAAAAAAGAGAAAGTAGGGCAAGACAACAGCTGCATACAGAGCTGGTATTCTTATGTTTTATTTAAATAAAACTCCCATTTCCTATATAATAGTAACAATGGTGAATGGCTCATGCCAGGCAATATTCATTCTATGGGCTTTACATATATTAACTAATTTAATCCAACAAGACCCCTATGAAGTAAATACGACGATTTACCCCATTTTGCAGGGAGAAACTAGTTAGGTTGAAGTAAGTTGTCCAAGGTCTCACACAGCTACTAAGAGATGGATCCTGGATGTGAGCCCAGGCAGTCTGGCTCTAGAATCATTGCTGTTAAATATTATAATATACTGCTTCCCAATTCACAGATCTTCTTCATTAATGTTATTTCTTTTTCTTTCATGTTTATTTTTATTTGAGAGAGAGAGAAAGAAAGAGAGAGAGAGAATGCGCGCATGGGAGCGAGCAGGGGAGGAGCCGAAGTAGGCTCCAGGCTCCAAGCTCTCAGCACAGTACTATGCTCAAACCCATGAACTGTGAGATCATGACCTGAGCTTAACCAACTGAGCCACCCAGGCACCCCATTAATGTTATTTTTAGTGGCAGGAGAAGAAATATCTTGTCAGGCTAGACTGGACATACATTATCATCTCTATTCTATAAGCACACTTGATGCTTTCTTTCATCTACAACCTACTTTTATATTTCTTATTTAAGTTCATCATTCACCCAAATAACCAAGTGAGAAAATGCAGACACCCTTGAATCTGTCTCTCACTCCCCATGTCCGATCTTAATTTCTGCCTCAGAAATTGGATTTAGGACTCCCTAGATTCCCATGTTACCCAGATAATTGCCACAAAGGCTCCTAGTATGGTCCCCTATATCCAGATTCTTGTTTCTCTTTCATCCTCCACTCAGCCACCAGCACTCTCCTTCTAAAGTAAAATCTGACCATATTAGTCAGCTGCTTAAAATCCTTCACCGATTCTTCGTATCAAGCCCAAATGTCTTAATGTGATATAAAGTCCCTTCACAATCTGGCTGTGTCTCACTTTCCTGATCTACTATTAATCTCCCACACATACCCTAAGCTCCATTCATGGTTCTAAGTATTTGATTTTCTGTTCTGTTATTGCCTCTTCCCATCTCCCTCCGGCAAACTCCCACTCAACCCCTTAATACTTAGTTCTCCTTTCTGCTTCCCTCCCCTAACACACAAGTCAACCTTTTCTTTATGGTCTCAAAACTGTCTTAGGACCAATCACACACTTTGTTGTAAATTTAGTCCCATTAAGGCAAGAGCTCTTGAAACTCCTAGGGTCCAAGACAGTGACTGATACACAGTAATTCTGAAAGAGTTATTAAAAACTGGTTAAGTTCAATCAGCATAAGCTAAATTTAGCATAAGCTAAATTCAAGAGCTGTTATGTACATTATTCAGAACCTAATAATTTATGATGGAAATTAAAGCTCTGGAAAGCTCATGAAGTAATCTCAGAACTAGGAAAAAAGGATTCAGAGATAAGACACAGTGTGTTTGCCCAACTAAATTCTATTTATTCAACAAATATTTATTGAGCAGTATGAGTAAAGTAGCGAACAGAGATGGAAAATTGCTGAAATTCGTATTATAACCTATAGATACGTGTACACTGTATTTACTTACCCATTAAACAACTAAGTCCGCTACCAGCAACTTGTATTAAGAGTATTTTGTGGGGAGCCTGGGTGGCTCAGTCGGTTGACTGTCCGACTTCAGCTCAGGTCATGATCTCATGGTTCGTGAGTTCGAGCCCCGCATCGGGCTCTGTGCTGATGGCCTGGAGCCTGCTTCAGATTCTCTGGAGCCTGCTTCAGAGCCTGGAGCCTGCTTAGGATTCTGTGTCTCCCTCTCTCTCTGCCCCACCCCCACTCGTGCTCTCTGTCTCTGTCTCTCAAAAATAAATAAATATTAAAAAAAAAAAGAGTATTTTGTCTTGGTTAGGTATTCACACCTTTTTGATTATCTTCTTTGCAGCAATGAGAAAGTTAAGTAGATGATAAAGGAAAATAGAACTCAGTTTTCTATTTTTCAAAATGGAATGCCCTTTTGCACTATTTACCCTTCCAGAAACCACCACTGCAAAATTTAATTCGGCACTGGGCTGCAAAAAATGGTCTATTTTTCAACTATGTAAATCAGATCCCATCACTCTTTTGCTCAATACTCTGTAAGTGCATCCCATCAGATTTAGAAAAAGGTGCAAATCTTTCACTGTGCTCTACAAGACCACACGTGACCTGGCCCTGCCTAACTCTTTTTACCCTCATCTGCTACCACTGTCTCCTTTGCTCACTTCACTGGCAAACGCTGGCCTTCTTGCTCTTCCTAGAAGAGCTCATTTCTGTTTAAGAACCTTTGCAACGCTTACCAAGCTCACTGTGCTTAAGGAAACTTTGGAATACTATTCTTTTCTCCTCACACTCACTTCTCCCAAATTTTCACATGCTGGACTCCCTTCACTCAAGTCTCTGCTCAAATGGCACCTTCTCAAAGAAGCCTTTCACAGCCACCCTGTTTACTATTAGAGTTCTCCATTCCTTTGCCCTGCATAACTCTTCTCTTAATATTCATATATTACCAGGGACCCACTAGAACAAAGATTTTAAGTCTCCTCACTGCAATAATCTGCAATATTAGCAGCATTTAGGGGAGTGCCTGGCACACAGCAGCCTCTCCCAATAAATATGTTTAACATTCTCTGGCGTTCTGACCAGAGTTATTCAATTCATATGACCTCAGGAAACTCACAGAGCGAACACTCAAGCTCTGACCCTTAGTAAAAACTACAAAATAAAGCCTTATCAAGTCTTGCCATCAAGACGTATTTGTTCTGAGTGGCAAAGAGCTGTGACAGGTCTTCCTAGAGATTTTACTGGAAAACTAACTCCTCCAAGCAAAGCTTGCAGCAACCTGAATTTTGAAGTCAAATGACAGAAAGTTCGTTAGGGGACCACACCTAAACCCACAATCCTGATTTTTAAAGACCACTTCCCCCACAAAATCTGATCATTTACCAACTCCAAAATTATGTTTCCTTTGGCTTCTTGGCCCTTTTGGTGCTACGGATCCTTTGCCAGTCTGGTGAAAACTATGGATTTCTCTTGAGAATAATGCTCTAAAATTCATAAAGCAAAATAGACAGCTACAAAAGAAACCAATTTTACTGAAATACATGGACACAGACTTAAGGTCTCCTATGATCTTCTTCCACGGTGAAAATGACACAAGAAAATTTTGACGGCTACAGTAGTAAGAGAATCCCAAAGAGACGACACTCCGAGGTCCAACGCTGAGCACCCTCAAGGAGCAGCAGGGAAATGCTGGGCGCCGAGACCCAGTCAACCCTAGGGGGCGTGTCTGAGGACGCGCAGCGGAGGGAAGAGGGACCCGATCTGAGAAGGGGGTGGGGAGCTCGTATTCCCAGAGCGCGCAAGGGGCCGAGTTCCCCACGGCGCGTCCCACCCTCGCCTCACCTGTCCCCGCTGTCCCCAGGAGCCGCTCCGGCACCCCTCGCAGGTCTTCATGGAGGCCGCGGAAGATCTCGTGAAGTTTCTCGAAATGCTCCGAAGAGGCAGCGGAGGTGGCCATGGCGCAGGCCGCGCTCGAGCAGCGGCCTCCGAGATTTTGGGCACTGGCCCCGCTCCTGTGCCGGCGGTCAGCCACCCAGTCCCGCAGGCATCACGGCGACCGCCGCCACCACCGCCGGGGACGAGGCGCTTCCGGGGCCGCGGCGGGGTCCTCCCGAGCCGGAACGCCCACCCCGTTCATACCGTCACTGAGGGAGCGGCGGGCGCGAAAGCCTGATGGGAAGTCTGGTGGGCTGCCCGCCTGGGCGATTCCCGGGAGGGTGGTGGTGCATCGGAGCGAGCGGAGTCCTGAAGCCCCGGAAATACCCAGTTCAGGGTTGGGGAGAGCGCCACAACGGAAGGGACTGTGGGGGACCCGCGGGACGGGCAGCGCGACCGCCTGTCTCCAGGGCCCCGCCTTCCGGTGAGGGGCGGTCGCTGCAGTGCATGCCGGGGGCTGTAGTTCGGCGTGGAAGCCACTCGGACTCCGAAGTCACGCGCTGGCGGGGGCGGTGGTTCTGTCAATGCTACAGGCCCAGTGGGTGGTGCTGACAAGCAGTAGTTTGGTATCCGTAAGCGTTTGGAAATCATCTTCACTATCATCGCCCCGTCTGGCGGCTCTCATTTCCTCAGTTCGCATCCTGACTAAACATTAGCTTTCAGCCCTTGAGAGAGAGCTGGGGCAGGTTCCTTGCTTGCCCTGCAGCGGTAAAAAACAAAACAAAAAACCTTTTATTGGAGAGGTCAAACGCCCAGAGCCATATGCTTTCAGAAATAGTTCCTAGGCAGTGACTCCCCAAATACGCTCGCAGCCTCTAGTCTCTGTGCTCGCCTGGTGCATTCATTCACTCAGCAGGTATTTTTTAATGTTTATTTTTGAGAGAGAGAGACACAGGGCGTGAGTGGCGGAGGGCCAGAGAGAGACACAGAAACCCAAGCAGGCTCCAGGCTCCGAGCTGTGAGCACAGAGCCCAATGCGGGGCTGGAACTCACGGACGAGGAGATCACGACCTGAGTAAAAGTCAGAGGCTTAACTGACTGAGCCACCCAAGTGCCCCTCAGCAGGTATTTGCTAATGTTCAGCATGTCATTATGCCGTATCTGGGCATATGTTGGTGATTAAAAAATTCACTCTTTGTGCTTGGTTATTTCATAACGTGGTGAGCAAGGCGGACTCTGCTTCATCAGGTCTCTTTCCCACTACGTGTAATGTTGTTAACAGTGACAAAGTCCTATTCTGCAACGTGGGTTTTCATGGTTCCATGGCAGGGAATTTCTGTTTTCAACTTATTTCATGATTTTCCTATCAAAGCCCTTTCTGAAATGTTTGCTTGGCAGCCCAATGTATAAAACTTCCCAAACATATTAAACGATGTAGGACTATTCAGGGGGAAGTGATTTGATGATTCATATATCTCCTGGAACTTTATTTTTATCAGACTGATTCATGACCACTGATTCAACAAATGCATTGAGCTCTTAATGTTCATTGAATATAGAGATAGCAAAATCTGAGGTTGTTAGTGGAAGTGTAATGTGATTAAGTCCCACAACTCTGTTCTAGAAAGGACAGGTGCAAAAGGGGGACAGAATAGCCTGAGATGGAAAAAATGTTTGAAAAGCATCACAAAAGCAGAAAATGGGTGAATGAATAATCAAATTATCACACAACCAAAGTTAATGGCATTTCAATGGAGACTATACTGTGGTTAGACTCTGAGACAAATTATCCTTAAAAATGAGAAATGACTGTATAACCATAATAATGAAAAGCATTTTCTTCTTATAGCTAAACTTTCATTTAATTGTTTTCTTTCATTGACTCTAATTCTTACAGCTTTTATTTAGGTAAGTAAAAACATTACAAATAATAAAAATTTTTTATTTGTCATTGATAGTTCAACATAAATTAAAATATTAGTTATGCTACTTATTAAAAATTTCCAATTTTTCCATAAAATGACCATTTTTAAATATATAGCTTGATGGTCAAAACACGTTCAACAAAAGAATATCCATTTACAAATATGAGAAGACTGTGGTCCCATAACTCTTTACCCCAGCAAAGTGAATATGTAATTGTCAGTCCAAGAAAATCAAAGTCTATTAGAATAACATATTCTAAACAAGTGATAAGAACATTATTATTCCTCCAATTTCCTTTGGCAGCATTACTTTTGATAAAAGCTCTCCAAATTAAATGTCGATTTTTAGCAAATAGACATTTTAATCATGTTAAGATAATGTAAGGAAATGCCCTGAAAGATTACTATAGTGACTGTAAATTACCAATATCCGTCCTTAAGATAATTTTGCTGAATAAAGAATTGGGGGGGGGGCGGTTTATTTTGGGACTTTTTCTGCCACATTGGTTGATTGGTGCTTATGAAGACAGTACATTGTCAGTCTTGGTCACTCAGGTGCTCGCCCTCAATTCTTCCAGTTACATATTACCATCTTTAGTTTAGTTTTTTTTTTTTTTTTTAAGTCCTTAACTAGTCCCTTTACTGCCTGCATTATCTTCCAGGATTTTTCTGTTTTAGACTTCTTCCCTGCTGCCCATGTGCTTCTGGGTAAGTAGTTAACCATATATACAGAGTTGACTTCCCTTTGCTGGTCTACTCATTTGTATCAAAGACTGGATGACACTGTTTGCTCCATCTTTGAACATTTGCCTCCACCAGGGTCCAGTTTAATACTCTTCCTTTGTAGTTATTTTGAATTCTGTGAAAATAAGCCCCACTGTGTGACTACAGAAGAACACAAAGATAAACTCAGTGACAATCACCAAATAGCCTTTTCCTTCTTCTGGTTTTCTAAGAGAAACTAAGACACAAAAAGGCCTCCATCGGTCTGGGGTCACTAACTAAAGTCAGGTAGATGGTCTATCTTCCCATACTGCCCCTTTCTTTACCCACTTGCTGGTCTGAGAAACAGTAAGAAAATGATAGTTTAAGCTTGATTTTTATTTCTGCCATCCTCCAAACCCCACAAACTTCTTAGAAAAGGAAGCTCTTCTCTGTGGTCTAGATGTTGGAAAGTGTTTTAATAGCAGTGGCTTTAGGTTGTCAAGAGATAAAGCCATGCCATAATTCAGATTCAGTTAAGAGTTTCCGGAAATAATTCAGATGTTAGCATATGATGGTTTTCTTAACAGTTGAGGGATGAGTCCTGCTCGAGTCAAGCCACTGTGACTCAGAGTTCGGCTGAGGCTGCAGTGTGGCCCTCTTGAAATGAAGGTTGGATGGTGGTTGGGAGGAACTATATTGTGAACAAAGACGGTAGAAACTAATCCAAACTACCATAAATTGACCTTGCCATAGCTAAGATTCTCCTAGGGTAGTAGGTTTCAGACGGCAGATATCAGCTCGCAGGTCATCTGAGGGTCTTATCGTCTGATATCTCTTGCAACTGACAGTAATAAGGGCAAACTAAATCTGGAGTAAATGCAAGGTGTTTTGATGAATCTGGCAATGTACACTGTGCTTTTGTCAGACATCAAGCAGGAAAGGCTGGAAGATTTGTTTTCTTTGTACTGACGATTTTGGTCACCATGAAGGAGAATCATTTTGGCAGGGAGTACTGAGTAGTCTGCTATAGGTTTCTCTTGAGTCCAACTGCTACCACCTGTCAGTCCATGGGGATGCCCAGCAGGTCACAACTGACATCCCATAGCCGTCTTGCTATTGTCTCATTCCGAGCCTGGGCAGAGACCCATGCCACACTGCAGTCACTGGAAATGAAAGAGAGAGGCTTAAAACACAGAGTTTAAGAATGGAATCTGTTCTCTGCCTGGAACAAGGAATGTGACAGAAAAACAACCCAGGGATGACATGCCCTCTATACACTTCATAGAGCCAGTCTTTGTCTTACCTCTTCATTCTGCAATTCTTACCCCAGGAAAAATGTAATTACCATTTAGATCTCCTCACTAGACTACCTCTGATGAGAATGCTCTGTTTGATATGTAATGCATAGCAGTAAGTCTTTATATTCTGCTCTGTGTGTGTGTGTGTGTGTGTGTGTGTGTGTGTGTAAATGTTTATTTATTTTGAGAGAGAGAGCAGGGGAGGTGAGAAGAGAGAGAGAATCCCAATCAGACTCCACATCACCAGCACAGAGCCCAATGCAGGACTTGAACCCATGAACTGTGAGATCATGACCTGAGCTGAAATCAAGAGCCAGATGTTCAACCAACTGAACCACCCAGGTGCCCCTATATGTATATATTTAACTATAATATCTGTGTCTGCCTGATATCTGTGTATGTCTAGCTTGTTCACACAGGACCTTGTATAGTGTCATGTTGCTGAGATTACATTGGTTACATACAGATGCTTGGAGTGGGGGACAAAAACACCCCCAAAACTTATGATTTCTGGTCTACCAGCAATTATAACAGTTTTTAAATAACAAGTCAAGCTGGCTTCATAAACAATGAAGACAGAAGATGATAGCATAAAAGAAATGTAACAATAAGGTAATAAGTGTTTCATATACCTTCTCTTCATTGCTGTAATCCCAATTATTTTAAGTCCCCATTAAATACAGGAGAGAGACAGGGTGCCTGGGTGGCTCAGTGGGTTAAGCATCTGACTCTTGATATTGGCTCAGGTCATGATCTCACAGTTGTGGGATTGAGCCCCACATTGGGCTCCACACTGAGCATGGAACCTGCTTAAGATTCTCTCTCCCTCTCTCTGCCCCTCTCGCCCACTTGCACTCTCTCTCAAAATAAATAAACATCTAAAAAAACAAATGCAGGAGGGGTATTCAAACTCTGCACTTATCAGAAATTTTCTCAAAGACTTTTACTCATTTAAAAAAAATTTTTTTAATTTGTTAATGTTTATTTCTTTTTGACAGAGAGGCAGAGCATGAGTGGGGGAGGGGGAGACAGACACACACAGAATTCGAAGCAGGCTCCAGGCTCTGAGCTGTCAGCACAGAGCCTGACGCAGGGCTCGAACCTACGAGCCATGAGATCATGACCTGAGCCGAAGTCGGATGCTTAACCGAACTGAGCCACCCATGTGCCCCTTAAAAAAATTTTTTTAACGTTTATTTATTTTTTGAGAGAGAGAGAGAGACAGAGACAGAGCACAAGTGGGGGGAGGGGCGGAGAGAGAGGGAGACACAGAATCTGAAGCAGGCTCCAGGCTCTGAGCTGTCGGCACAGAGTCTAATGCAGGGCTCAGACCCGCACCAGGACACCATGACCTCCGGTGAAGTTGGACGCTTAACCAGCTGAGCTATCCAGGTGCCCCCTTTTACTTATTTTTATATTTGCTGCATCTAGTACACAGCAGGCATTCAATAAAGTGATTGAGTAAATGAACTGTAATCTTTTAAGTTACATAAGAAGCAATTTTTAAAATACTATTTTAAGAAAACTGCTTCCAGGACATTCTAAGCAAATTCTGAAGATGAAAAGGAAACTTGGCAAGTCTGAAATAAGTACATGAAGCAAACTCCTAACACTACGTCCATTAAGACACTGCTAATCAAAGAGTGGGTTATGGACTAGCAGGAGCCATCACCTGGAAGCTTGTTAGCAATGCCGATTGTCCGGCCCCATCCAAACCTGCTGAATCAGAACAGGGTTGAGGCCCAGTTATCTGTTTTCAGCCACTTCCTCCAAAACACATAGAATTTTGAGAAACACCACTTAAAGATATCTTTGAATTTACAAAACAAGGCTTCTTAGTACTTCTGTTTAAGGGAACTCACCAGCATGACCAGTACAACCTGTCACTGCTGAGTAAAAAGACCATCACTGAGAACCAAAAGGCTTTGTATGACTCTCTCAGTTGGCCTCTGTAGCCTCTGTGTATACCTGATGTTCTCTGCAAGGTTACAATGAAGAGCAAATGACACACGCAATGGACACAATGGAAAGTGCTGTGTGTCATAAGCTATGACATGCTGTAAAATGTATTCAAATACCACAGTAAAAGCTACTTAAGTGTTGGGGCACCTGGGTGGCTTAGTCCGTTAAGCGTCCGACTTCAGCTCAGGTCATGATCTTATGGTTCGTGGGTTCAAGCCCCATGTGGGGCTCTTCCTGCCAGTGCAGAGCCTGGAGCCTGCTTTAGATTCTGTGTCTTCCCCCCTCTCTCTCTCTCTCTGCCTCTCCCCTGCTCACACTCTTTCTCTCTGTCTCTCAAGGGTGAATAAACATTTAAAAAATTAAAAAAAAAAAAAAAAAGCTACTTAAGTGTGGTTATGCATCAGCATGGTCATGGTGCTGATATTTCCAGTAGGATTTTGGGTAGTATCAACCAGTATATGTAAAAAGACCTATATCAAAACTTAATACAAAGACTATTCTACTGGCATAAGGACAGACATAGAAATGAATAGAAAAGGGGCACGTGGGTGGCTCAGTCGGTTAAGCATCCTACTTCGGCTCAGGTCATAATCTCACAATTTGTGAGTTCGGGCCCTGCATCGGGCTCTGTGCTGTCAGTTCAGAGACTGGAGCTTGCTTCAGATTCTGTGTCTCCCTCTCTCTCTGCTCCTCCCCCACTCATGCTGTCTCTGTCTCTCAAAAAATGAATAAACGTTAAAAAATTTTTTAAGAAATGAATAGAAAAAATAAAAAAGTATAGAAGTACTCTTACATTTATGGTCAACTGATTTTTGATAAATCTGTTACGGACTGAATTACGTCCCCCCAAATCCATGTTGAATCCCTAAATCCCCAAGGTGACTATATTTGGAGGAAGGGCTTTTAAGGAGATAATTAAGGTTAAATAGGGTCAAAAAGGTAGGGCTCCAATTCAATAGGACTAGTGTCCTTATAAGAGGAGACACCAGGAGTGTGCACACACAGAGTAAAAACCATCTGAGGACACATCAAGAAGGCAGCCCGGTGCAAGCCAGGAAGAAACCAGAAATCAATCTTGTTGGCACCTTGATCTTGAACTGTAAGAAAACTGTTTTCCTCCAGAACTGTAAGAAAATAAATTTCTGGTATTCTGCTATTGCAGTCCAAGGAATTTGAATATAGCTACCAAGAAAATTCAATGGGAAAAGAATAATCTTTTCAACAGTTCCTGGAAAACCGGATATCCACATTCAAAATGAAACAGGACCCATGGGGCGCCTGGGTGGCTCAGTCAGTTAAGCAGCCGACTTCGGCTCAGGTCATGATCTCGCGGTCTGTGAGTTCCAGCCCCGCGTTGGGCTCTGTGCTGACAGCTCAGAGCCTGGAGCCCGTTTCAGATTCTGTGTCTCCCTCTCTCTCTGACCCTCCCCCGTTCATGCTCTGTCTCTCTCTGTCTCAAAAATAAATAAACGTTAAAAAAAAAAATTAAACAAACAAACAAACAAAAAAAAACAAAATGAAACAGGACCCTACCCTCATGCCATATATAAAAATTAAATGAATCATAGACTGAAATGTAATGCTCAAATTATAAAACTGTTAGAAGAAAACATAGTAATAACTCTTTGTGCCCCTCCGTTAGGCAATGGTTTCTTAGGACACCAAAAGCACAAGTGACAAAAGAAAAAAGTCAATAAATTAGACTTCCTCAAAAACTTCTCTGCTTCAAAAGACACCATAAAGAAAGTAAAAAGACAAACCAGAGTGGAAGAAAATATTGGTAAATCACACATCTGACAAGGGCCTTGCATCCAGACTATATAAAGAATCATTACAATTAAACAATAAAAAGACAATAATCCATTTTGAAATTGGGCAAAGGATATGAATAGACATTTCTCCAACAAAGATAAACAAATATGAGCACACGAAAAGATGCTTAACATCACTAGCAAGAAAATGCAAATGAAAACCATAATGAGAAAAACTAGAAGAACATAAATAGAAAAATTACTTCATATTTATTATAATGGCTAAAGCAAAGGACAGAGGGGCGCTTGGGTGGCTCAGTTGGTTAATTAAGTGTCTGACTTTGGCTCGGGTCATGATCTCACGGTTCATGAGTTTGGGCCCTGCGTTGGGCTTTGTGCTGACAGTTAGCCTGGAGCCTGCTTCAGATTCTGTGTCTCCATCTCTCTCTGCCCTCCCCCACTCACACTCTGTCTCACTCTCTCACTGCAAGGGCAGTGTATGAGGGATAAACTGGAACCCTCATACACTACTGATGGCAACACAAAATGCTGCAGCCACTTTGGAAAACACCCTGACAATTCCTCAACAGTTAAACATGGAGTTAACATGACCCATATTCCAGTGGGATTCCATTTCTAGGTATATAAACCAAGAAAAATGTCCATACAAAAATCTGGACATGAATATTCATAGCATCATTATTCAATTAAAAAAAGTGACAACCCAAATGCCCACCAACTAATAAAGGGATAAATAAAATGTGGAACATCCACAAAATGAAATATTATTTGGCAATAAATAGGAATGATGTACTGATACATGCTTTGGCATGGATGACCTTGAACACATTTTGCAAACTGAGAAAGAAGCCAGTCACAAAAGGCCACATATTATATGATTCTATTTATATGAAACATCCAGTACAGGCAAATCCATAGAGACAAAAGTAGGTTTGTGGTTTCAGTCACGAAGAAAAACTAGTGCAAAGTTTCTAATGTTTCAGTCAAGACAGACTTAAGTTCATTTCTTGATAGTGGTCAACACAGCTGCTGATGGATCTTCAACATGCTTACAATTGAGAATCCTTGGCACTGGAAAGGCTCTTCAAAAGCCAGTTAAATATTTACTAAGTCATGAATTTGAGGCCGGCTTTCTTTAGATTACTCAGTCAAAACCTTAAAATTTCCAGGGAAGAATCCAGTCATTCATGGAAAATCATTCTAGTGTATAAAACCATATAAATTTATCTTCCTGACTTTCAGACCCACATTTCCAACTATCTGCTATACATTTCTACTCCATGACTTACGGATATACACTCAACATGTATAAGGCCAGGTGTATTATAGAGGGCAACTGATCCATTCCACATTCTTTTGGCAACAGCAATCTGATTCCTTTCTGTAAAATTACCTCTTTCCCACAGTTTGGAGAGCCCATTAATCAAGTGCTGGTCTTCCCCTAACCAAGGGAGTGAGGATGTGAGGATGGAAGACCTAGTGCTTCCTTGCTAGAGAGCGGATGCTGAGCAACAAAAAAAGACTAAAGATAGTTGGCATATACTCGTTCTAGCAACAGTGCCCTGGCCAGTTGACTGGCCACTGTGTGTGTTCTAAGCCTGGCTCTTCAGTCTGCTCTTTGGACCTAGGAGAACCCCCATATTCTAATAAATTCCCTTCTTGCTTAAGTTAGCTTGAGTCTGTTTCCACTGCTTTGCAATCAGAGAACCCTAAGCTATACGCATTATATTTCCATTTCTGCTGTCTCAGTTAATGTCATCATCAACCTCATAGTAAGTCAGGCTTGACCCCCAGGTCACCAACTCCTCCCCGACCTCTCATTCAATTATTCATCAAGTGGTAAAGATTCTGCCTCTTCAGGGCCTCTCTCTTAATCATTCTTTGCATTCCAACTGTCATTACCCTAAATCAGGAACTCATTATCTCTCACTTGGGTTATTTATCCATTCATTAAACAAAGTCTGCAGGGATGTTTCTCTGAGGCACAGAGCAGATTATTTCTTTCTACTGAAACAACTTCTGTGGCTCCTCTCCAGGTCTGGCATTATGGGCCTTTCATGATCTATCTACTTTTCTTTCCAATTTTAGTTTATTTGCAGCCCTTTCTCTAAACGTGCAAGTTATTTCCACATAATCTTGAAGAGGAGGTAAAAACATGCTAAAATTTCTATCATATGTGATGTCTGAGACATGCTTCAAAATAACATGAGAGGAGGGGTGCCTGGGTAGCTCATTCGGCTAAGTGTCCAACTTGAAGTCAGGTCACGGTCTCACGGTCTGTGGGTCTGAGCCCCGTGCCAGGCTCTGTGCCAACAGCTCAGAGCCTGGAGCCTGCTTCAGATTCTGTGTCTCCCTCTCTCTCTGACGCTCCCCTGCTTGTGCTCTGTCTCTCTCTCAAAAATAAATAAACATTAAAAAAATAATAGTAACATGAGAGGAAAAAAATATGTGAAGGGCTGGTGGATGGGATGGGAGAATACTAGCTATGGCTTAATGGTTGTTGAGGCTGTACTGTGGGATTCAACATGCTGTTTTACCTACAACTGTGTATGTTCAAAACCCTCTACAATAAAAAGTTTTAAAAGTCTTCACTTACTCAAGAACAGAGTCCATTGATACTATTTTAGTCCTGAAGACAATAGAAAAATACAAATTCTTTTTAATGTAAACAAAACAAAACAAAACAAAACAAAACAAGGAGTCCAAAAAGGAACAAAGAAAACTGGATGGACATAAGAAAAAGTAGGAAGAAAAGAAACAACCATATTAATAAAAGATGGCATGGAGAAAATCAAACCTACAAGTACCATGAAAAATGTGAATGAGTCAGTCCCCCTCTTAAAGGTAACAACCCTAGTCAAAAGACAAAAGCTGGGGCACCTGGGCGGCTCAGTTAGTTAAGCGTCTGACTTTGGCTCAGGTCATGATCTCATGGTTCATGAGTTCAAGCCCTGCATCAGGCTATTTGTTATCAGCACAGAGCCCACTTTGGATCCTCTGTCCCCCTCTCTCTCTGCACCTCCCCTGCTTGTGTACTCTTTCTCTCTCTCAAAAATAAACATTAAAAAAAAGAAGAGAGGGGTGCCTGGGTGGCTCAGTTGGTTAAGCATCTGACTCTTGGTTTTAGCTCAGGTCATGATCTCATGGTTTGTGAGTCTGAGCCCCACATTGGGCTCTGCGCCGACAGTATGGAGCCTGCTTGGGATTCTCTGCCTCCCCACCCCCCTGCCTCTCCTCCACTTGATCTCTATCTCTCTTTCTATCTCTCTCAAAAAAATAAACTTAAAAAAAAAATGCAAAAGATGTTGTTTAAAAAACAACAACAAAAAAAGCTATGTTGCACAATGTACTTTATAAGAAGAGTACAAATCCAAAATATTTCCTTTGAGCAATGAAACCCCATCTTCAAAAACAGATATATTTATACCTGAAATGATGCCCATTTAGTATCTCAAGACCTTCCGTTATGGCACAGTACAGGCTGGTCTGGGCTCCCTGTTTAGGGGTCTTGATGAAGAAGGAGAAAAGCCACCACATCCACTTCATGAAAGGTGAGTGCCGAACCAATTCAGAGTTGACTGTGCCAGGGTGTACAGAATACGTTGTAACGCCAGAGCCTAATGGGGGGTGCCATTTGGAGAGAGGAAGATAGGACTTGATATTGCCACATGGCCGAAGAGAGCAGAGGATACGAATAAACATTTGACCCCATGAAGACTCCCTTCCCCCAACAGTATTACAAGCATTCCTCACAGTAATTTATATCTCCCCATCTCACAGGTTAAGATTTAAGCTCAAAGAGGTTACTAACTGTTAGCAAACAGTAGAGCCAGGACTCAACCTATTAGTAGCACTTGACACTACTGACTACTTCTTTCTCAAAGCTGCCTTTTTATTGGCTTCCATGACCCCACACTCCTGCTTTTCTATCCTTTTTCGCTGCTTCCTCTTAGCTTCCTGGGCCAGTTCATCATCTTCTACTCAAACTTCAAATGTTGGAGTTCTCACGGCTTGCTAAAATCCCTCTCTATAACTTTATGGCATGCACATTTTTTGGTACATTATACTCCTTTGAACTCTTAACTGACTACAAGAGGCAGTGTAATGTAGTGATTCAGGGCATGAACTTTGTGGGCAGACCGCCCAGTTTCAAATCCTAGCTTTACCACTCATTAGCTGTGTGACCTTGAGCAAGCTCCTGATGTTGTGACTCAGTTTCCTCTTAAAATGGGGATAATCCTAATACCTGCACCTCACAAGGTTGTTCTGAGGATTAAATGAGTTCATATGTACAAGAGGCTAGAACAGTATCTGGTGCATGGTAAGTGCTAAATGACACTTATGCATGGCTATGTCAAAGAGGTTTCCAAATTTTTATTGATTTTGGAAAGATAATATGAACACCTATACATATACTGCTTATTACCTAATCTCCCTGGTACAGGTGAGATCTTGTTGCCAAATGAGCTTTGGTGTCAAGCTTCTGAAAAAATGGAATTTTCATGTCTTTGTGGATTTCATAATTGCAGACGAAGGACTGTGGATATACATTATTTCCAACTTGACATCTACTCTAGATGACCCATAGTAATGCAGACACATAGGTCCTCAATTAACTTCATACTTTTTAAGGCCAAACCTGGATCTTGCAGTGTTTCCTAACTCCCGACCAGGCAGGCCCACAGAGCAGTTCTTGACGATTCCCCACGTTACCATGCTCAACAAGCTTTAGGGTTTTCCCATCCTAGATATCTCTTAGGAGTGTCCACTACCCTCCATCTCTACCACTGTAGTCCAAGCTACTGTCATCAATCACCTAGACTATAGAAATCACTTGCAGTACACAGCCCTGCCCCCATTTTAAAGGGTTTCCACTGCTCTTACACCAAAATCTTTACCATAGCCTCTAAGGATTTTGCCCCTGTCGACCTCACCAGTCTCAGGTCAGATTTCTCTTCCTCTTGCTTTCTTCATTTTAACCACAGCAGCCTCTCAATTTCTCAAACTGAGCCAAGACTTTTGTGCATTCTCTTTCTTCTGCCTGGAATGTTCCTCAACCTCCTCAGATGCCTCATTCCACCTGCTCTGTAACCCATTTAATTTCTAATCATCTTATATAAAGGCTTAGCTTGCAACTCATTTCTTTAGAGAAATCCCTGATCCCTTAGACTGAATAAGCACCCACCCCAACCCATTATAGGTCCTTGTACTTCCCCTTTCATAGTATTTACAATTATAATTAAACAACAACAAAAAGGAAACATTCCAGATGTTGTTAAGGAAATTAATAAATAAACGGAGGCTCATCTATACGGTGAAATATAATGCAGCCCACAAAAGGAATGGGGTAAATCTGTATGTACAACACGGAAAGATCTCCAAAATATTGTGTTGGAATTTCAGTTCCTTATATATGATGTACACATATATAAATGCATAAAAAATGATTGACAGGTGCACATCAAGTTGTTGACAGTGGTTCCTTGAGGGGAGAAAGGAGAAGGGAGAAAGTGGGGATTAAGTAAAGGGTTTTTTTTTCACTTTTAGCTCTATATTATTGGAACTTATTACAAAGAGAATTATTCATGTATTCCTAGACTGATTTTACATGTGATAATGTATAAATACTTGTTTATTATCTCCCTCCCCCAGTGATCTAAACCAAATCAAAGAAGGGACTGTACGTGTATCGGGCACCACTCCATCTCCAAGCCCTGAATCAGTGCATAGAAGAGCATGGATACTGAATACTTGACTGCTGAATGGATGAATGAACGACTCCTCTGTTATGCCCAGGTTGCCTTCATTGCACCACAGCTGTCTCCCACCTAATCCTCACATCTCTCAGGCTTCCTCACTTGTGTATCCTCTGCTTTTATCGGATCCTCATGGCTGGGCCTATCTCTCCACCTCAAGGGCACCCTAGCTCCCCTACCAACCCTTTGGATAGTTTTCACCATCCAGTTACTCTGATCCATCCTGAGCTGACAAACAATGTCACGTCCTGGGCATAGACTGGGCATATGAAGTGAGCTGACCACAGCTTCCTTCCCCCACACTGCTGTCCACATAATTTGATGATCCTGTCCCAACAATGGGGCTTCTATGTCTGACTTCTCGAGCCAGAATTCTGCCTGCCTCAACTCCTAAGTAACTCCAGCTGTCCACCCTGGATTACCTTTCTTTTTCTTGAAAATTCAGAGTGGACAGTGCTAAGGACCTCTGTGTATTTGTGATTGGAGAATTCCCTCTTCAAGCATGCATTTCTCTTACTTAACCTTTTGCTGTTAGGGGGCAACATCCCTCCCTCCCCCCACCATCGTCCTAGCACCTGTTTTATCCTAATGGTTGTATCTAGTGCCAGTTCAGGTCCCTCCCTTCTATCTAGTCTCATTATGAGTAAAAAACCTTGCTTGCTCATGAGACCTGACTTAATAAGGACAATAACCTATAAAATAATCCCACTTTACTTATGAGGAAATAAGTCCTGAAAAGTTAAGTAGCTTGCTACAGGTCACACGGCTGATAAGTACTAAAGCTAAGCCTTATGACTCAAAGTCAGAATTTCCCCATCTCCTGCCAGCCACCTCCAATATTCAGTTTTGGGCTACTTACTAAAATAATACCCAGTTATAGTCATGAAAGCAGGTTTTATCCAGGGGATAGGCTCCCGAAAACAGAATGTATTCCTGTGGCTTTTTGCTACTTCCCATTGACTTATATCTCTATATTCATTTCTTCTAAGCCTACCTTTGAGCCTCCGGGCCAGTTCCTGGGTGAAGAGAATGTTGGCTAACTTGCTGTGACAGTAGGCCAGACCTGCATTGTAGAATTTCTCACCCTGCAGGTTATGGAAGTGGATCCTCCCCAGGTGATGCGCTAGGGAAGACACATTCACTACCCTTGATGGGGCTGATTCCTTCAGCTTCTCTAGCAACAGATGGGTTAGGAGGAAGTGACCTACAAGAAAAACTAGAATTAATACAGTTCAAGGCCAATGTCAGGGTTAAGGGAGTTTTGGTGAGCTCTGCAGAGAATTCAGGAATAAGGCTTCTTGCCTCATTAATTCATTATCAACTACAGAACAAGCTCAGTGAGGGTTTAGGAAAATAGGACAGCCATCTATCCATGAGGGGGATCTGGAACATGTGAATATGAAGTCCTGTCTTCTTCCAACTTTGATTAATATCACTCTTTAAGAGCAGGCAGCCTCTACCTAATGTTCGCTGTGAGGATCACTACAAAGAAAGCAACACAGTCCTCAGTCCAATTAGGCTGTTAAAAATGCCCCAAAGTAAATTGAATCCAAATCACAGATTAAAAAGTTGGTGTAGCCCCAAGTGGGCTTCAAGTTTATCCCTGGGCTTTCAGGCAGGACCATAATATTCGCTATTCACTTATGGTCTTTTAGGGCCCAGTGTCCAATCGCATCACAAGGACAGCTCAATCTGACCCCTAAGTTTGCCAAGGAGAACTTTAGGTTTCCTCCAGTTTTGTGATAAGGCCAGATTTCTTACCCAAGTGGTTGACTCCCATGTGCATCTCAAAGCCATCTGCTGTCTTAGAGTAGGGACACATCATCACTCCTGCATTGTTGATCAAAATGTGAAGATGCTTTTCCTCTGCAGGGAAGAGATGTAGTGTGGAAGCAGCCAGCCACAGCGGTGACACCTAAAAAGTCTGCCTTAGAAATGGGGACCCACGGCTTCAATCTTTCCTCCATTTCCCCTTCAGATGTATTTTGTATTGTTTTCATTATTTAAGACTGTAGTTGAATCCTACATACTTTTAGCACAGAGCAAAATTCCATCTTATACAACCAAGTGGCCTTTACGATCTTTCCAATTAAGGAGCTATTTACTCATTGCTTTCGAAAAAGTGTTCTGCCCAGCTCTCCTAATAGAAAGACTTCCCGGGCTGAATGGGAAGAATCTAAGCAGGAGAAAAAAGGATGTTCTGTATGTACCCCTGATACTGGAGAACTCCAAAAGGCACCAAAAGAAATACTGGTTTCACCTCTTTGTTACATATGACAACTCATTCTCCTGGTTTATTTTCTCACGTGGTTTTTAATTTCTAACTATAAGCTCATATCAGCAGAAGCTGTTTACTTAGGGAGGCCAAGATCCCTGTATTATGACGGGATATGCCTACAGACTACTCTTGGATTTGATTTTGATGTGATTCTATAGGATTTTATGTTAATTCCTCAGCTCAAGATTCTTACATCATTTGGTGATGTAATAAATTCTCCTCCATAGATGATGCCAACTTGAGGTTCTAATATCTTACAGATGACTCTCTAACCATCTATGTCCTGAAGAGAAGATGAGCTTTTTTGTCATGCCTTAGAGCTGGTGGCGAAGTTTTTTTTATGCCTCTTTATCATGGACAAGATGGCTTTTTGTGAGTCCCAACCTTACGTGAAGCCTGAGATACAGCTCCCCAGCTCTCAGGGCCTGAGGCCTTATCTTCTGTCCCTGTATGAGTGTTTAGACTCCAGACCCTAAAGCTCATATTGAGTTCAGATACTTCCGTGAGATTTTTGGCTTTAGTTCTTATGCATTACTAGGACTTTTTTTTTTTTTTTTTAATGTTTATCTATTTATTTTGAGAGAGACAGAATGGGAAGGAGCAGAGACAGAGAATCCCAAGCAGGCTCTATGCTGTCAGTGCAGAACCTAATGTGGGGCTCAATCCCATGAACTACAAGATCATGACCAGAGCTGAAATCCAGAGTCGGACGCTTAACTGACTGAGCCACCCAGGTGCCTTGCATGCTATGACTTTTTAAATTCATTTTTTTTTATTTCTGGCTCTTGAGGATTCCCCTTTGTTACTAAGGAGTCAGCTATGAATGAAAGTTTTTGATTATAAACGATCTAGTATTTCTACATATTAAAGAGGGAGAAGGAACTTTTCCTTTAGCTAAGTCTGCTATGTTGATTGCAAGACAAAAACATAATCTCTGGTTCAACACTTACCTGCTAAGAAATCTTTAGCAAAGGCTCGAATAGATTTAGTATCAGCCAAGTCCAATTCCCGCACCAACACCTGTTGGTTCCCTGTCATGGTCTGGATCTCTCTGGCCACCAATTCCCCCTTTTGGATATCCCGGCACGCTAAATACACGCGGGCTCCTGTCAATCAACATATAAAAGAGACAAACTGTCAGCTCTGCTTTGGACTGGACATTACAGACCTATAGACTTATGAATGTAATTTTCTACTGTTTTTTTTTTTTTTTTATCGGAATTTTACCTCTACTTCACGACAGAAGTATCTGGTGAGCAAATCAAAAAGGAAAAATAAATAATATTCATTAAGTATCCATTATATGTAGAGCATTATACTAGGTTGAGACCAGTGAATCTGTGGGACACTTGGAAGGTTCTTGAATTCCAAGATTAGGAGGAAATAGTGAGCATGGTCATCCTTGTGAGGGATAAAATGGCAGTAGCAGGAGGGAATTAGAAGCAGATGATCTTGCCTCTTTGAGCCAGCTCTTTGGCTGTCTCCTTTCCGATGCCTGTGTTGGCTCCAGTGACCACAGCCACCTTCCCAGGAAGCTGGACAGTTGATGTACACACCCCACTAGACAGCATTTTCCTGTAGAGAGGGAGGGAGAGCTCATCAGTTCTTCATTCTCCTTGCCCTGGCCAGAGGTTCCTGCAACCCCCATGTCTTCCAATCCCAAGGCTAAGGTTTATTTTGGTTCTTTCTAGTACTGTCCCTTTACAGATTTAAGTAAGTTTGAAGAAAAATTTTCTGCTCTTGCTCAAGAACAAAATTGATTTTATTGTAATGGCAAACCTTAGAGCTGCCCCTTGCAGTATAACAACTAGATAAATATTTGATTGTCCAGGCACCTGGCTTCAGTTTGAGCTCTTCGACAGGCTTGGGGAATCACAAGACTCAGCCTACAAGCAAGAACTGGTCCACTTAATGTCAATCTGCCCACAACTGGCACTTTATGGCCTAGAGATACATAATTCAACAAAAAAGTTAAAATTATGAAAGCTTGTCAACCTCGGGTGAAACACAAACAGAAACACGCATGCACACACACAATTAAAATTAAGACAAAGGGGCGCCTGGGTGGTGCAGTCGGTTAAGCGTCGGACTACAACCAGGTCACAATCTCGAGGTCCGTGAGTTCGAGCCCCGCGTCGGGCTCTGGGCTGATGGCTCGGAGCCTGGAGCCTGTTTCCCATTCTGTGTCTCCCTCTCTCTCTGCCCCTCCCCCGTTCATGCTCTGTCTCTCTCTGTCCCAAAAATAAATAAACGTTGAAAAAATAAAATAAAATAAAATTAAGACAAAGAAAAGACATAAATCAGGGGCGCCTGAGTGGCTCAGTCAGTTAAGTGTCTGACTTCTGCTCAGGTCATGATCTCACAGTTCGTGAGTTCCAGCCCCATGTCCGGCTCTGTGCTGACAGCTTGGAGCCTGGAGCCTGCTTCAAATTCTGTGTCTCCCTCTTTCTCTGCCCCTTCCCCACTCGTGTGTGCGCGCGTGCTCTCTCTCTCTCTCTCTCAAAAATAAAAAATAAACATTAAAAATTTTTTTAAATTATTCAAGAAAACACATAAATCAGTACAAAGTGGAGCTGGTTGAGTGTTCTTGTTCCTAAGCACTGTGCTATCCTTCTTTTCCAAAGAAATGAATGCACAAACAGGGATTAACAGGTCTCAAATTGTTCTTTTTCTTCTCTGCAAATCTCAAGACTCAAGTAAAAAGAATCTCTTGCCCAGGAGATACAATTTTAAAGAGCATTTCAGTATTTTTCATTGAACTTGAGAATTGCAAAGCACACACTCCTAGCTACAAACGCTACCTGGTTAGTGGACACAGGCCGATAGGAAGCAAACTCACCTAAGGCTATCTTCCTTCTCAGAGAAAAGCCTCCTTGCTCAGTTTCTTACATCCTTTCAGTTTTAGCTCCAGGAGCAACAACTATCAGGACCTCCACTGAGCTCTTTCTTCTCCTTACCAACAGGAATGAAAGGGACAATCAACTATGAAAAGTCTAGCTCTGGGCTAGCTCCCATGACCTAGCCAGGCGTTTGCAGATATGACCCTTGCAGCATAATCTTGCCCAGAAAAATCTCACAGAGACGTGAGCAGTATTTTCAGTTCAGGTTCAACTTTTCATTGAGATTCTATTTGGGTAAGAGAATCTTGTGGTGTAAAATGATAAAAAGCGGGGCGCCGGGCTGGCTCAGTTGGTTAAGCATCTGACTTGGGCTCAGGTCATGATCCCACGGTTGGTGAGTTTGAGCCCCACGTCGGGCTCCATGCTGACAGCGTTGAGCCTGGAGCCTGCTTCAGATTCTTTGTCTCCTTCTCTCTCTCTCTGCCCCTCCTGCGCTCATGCTCTCTTTCTCAAAAATAAATTAAACATTAAAACAAAATTTTAAAAAGAGATAAAAAGCGTTTTCATCTGAGTGGGAGCACGAGGTGTTCAGAAGGGAGGAAGAACTAGAAGAGGAGCAAGACGGTGGGTGGTGACCACGCCCCTCCTCCCCCCTCCCCCACCCAGAAAGGGTTGTGTCTCATCAGTCACTGGTCCACCGTCACTACTGGTGATTTACTCAGAACTAATCAGCAGGCGCCTTTGTGCAACTCTGCCGATTTTCTGTGTCACTCAGCCAGCCATTGGCTACTGTGTCACCAGGTCCAGAAAGCATTACCCCTCAAGCTCTCTGTCTCACCCCCAAACCCCAGGTTATGAGTCGTGCTCTGAAGGCAGGATACTGCTCATGACGAAACCCTTTCATTTCTTTCCTTTACAAAAAAAGCGAATCTAACAGCAACAAGAGATCAAGCAATGGGTCTGCGGATACCACGATTCCCATCGAGGAACAGTTTCAGAAAGCAAAAAGTCGAATCGCTCCATTGTACTTCAAAGGCTGGAAGCAAGAAGCCAGACAGGACTAGTCCAAGGCGTGGAAGCTAAGGGGAAAACAGTGTTGAGGTCTTCACTCCATTTTAGGTTCTAAAACCCCCCAATGCTGGAAACTTAAGTGTTGGAGGTAGCCTTGCACACGGGGTTCTCTGGAGCGGGAAGCAAAGGCTGCGGAGACGAAAAAAGGGATCGGAGAAACAAAGTGGGGTGCTGCGGCATGCAGCCCCCTCCCACCGCCCGAAGTCTCCTGTTCTCGTCCCCCCGCATCCAGGACAGCTGGACCTCCTCCGACCAACCGAACTCCCGGCCTGGACCTACTGGGGCCCCCCAGGGAGTTTTCCTTTTCCTTCTTTTGGAGAACAGAGCTTCGGTGAGGACTAACGCCACCCTGAATTCTTCTCAAGAGAAGGCAATACATTTGCACAGACCTGATTTTGGGTGCAGCGATGTACAGGAAAAAGGGGAGAAGGAGGAGCAGGAGCAGGACCCCGACCATCTTGCGGGATGGCTGCTGCGGCTGCACAAGCGGAGAGAGATGCCCCAGCAAGCCTTGCCGGACTGTGGCTGCTCCTCCCAGACACGCCCTAGTCTCAGTACGACAGCCCAGGGAGCAAAGCCGTCTGGGAAATGTAGTCCACAGCTTGGTCCTAAGCTTAGTGCTTCCAGCTGCTCAGAGAGGCTGACCCTTGCTCTGACACGCAAAAAGTCCTCTATCATCTAGCCTCTAGGACCTCTAGGATCGTCCAGCTCTCCCACAGCCCTCTGGCCACCAGCGTTCTCGCGAAATCTCCCCAGTCCTCTATCTCCCGGTTCCCAAGTCCAGACCGTGGTTCAGTTTTCCCCATAGTGAGGCAGTTACCGCACTGTTTCTCCTGGAGATCAAAGATTGGCCTCTGGGGAGTGTTCTAAGGCCATTTAGACAGCGGAGGATCGGTTGAGGTCTGACAGTTGGTAGGGAAATGGGGAGGTAGGAATCCTTTCGCCTTAGGGATTCCTTCATCCAATGGAGTGTAAGTAACCCGTCCCTGAAGACATTCCCAAGAGAATCACTTTATTGTGTCTAAATTGAATTATAATGCTATCATCATTTTCCTCCTGTTTGACTGTGAATTGATAATAGAACATAGTTTTCCTGGTGACTTGGATTAGATATATTAACTCCCAGGGTAGCAATGAATTTCTCAGATTAGCACAGTTGATTTTGCTTACTCGTGAAAATACATAATCCTGTCTTGAATTAAGGCCATGAAAATTCTCTGAGAACAAACAGTTTCCCTGTTCAATTATTCCTTTCAGCTCTACCATCTGAGGCCTATATCTGGCTTCCAGGAGGTAGAGGCAGAGGATGTTTTGACAAGTCAATAATTGGGATAATTCATTTCCAAATGACTGAAAGACATGTTCCAAGATCAATTTTAATGAGTGTTTTATAGAACTTGAAGAGGAGGTTTCCTTCACACAATACAATTTTTTACTGATTTAATGTTAGTTTATCTAATAATCATCAGATTTTGTCATATGCTCATTATTGTGATACCTAATATGTATACAGGTTTTTATACCTTTATTAAAAGACTTTCATGTATTTTGTTCCTTATTCATTCCATCCATTCATTTGATGAATGTTTATGGTATTCCTACAGTGTACTAGGCATTATGCTGAGGTACAGCAGGGAGCCAAGCAGAAATGACCTCTGCCCTCTCAGAGCTTATGGGCTATCAGGGAGGAACTTCTTGATTCAGGATCACCTTGAATAAATTATGATGAGGGTTATGAGGGAAAATAAGGAAAGCATAATAGCATGAAGGATCTCAACAAGGAAACAACATGAAGCAACATGAACTCATGGGAGACATGAGCTCAAGGAAGGAAACAACATGATCTCATGAAGGAAACAAGGATCATAGCATGAAGCCTCTCCTAGTCTGGAGATCAGGAAAAGCTTCTTTGAGGAAATAACATTTGAGCTGAGGCCTGAGGGAAGGTCAGGAGCTAGTGGGCAAACAATATATAGGCAAGAGTGCTCTGGGCAGAGGGAAAAGCCCACTGGAGAGCTTAGAGTCTGAGAAAGCAGGGGCACCAGAGCAATGGAAAGCATTGGTCTAGCTGGGGCACAGGGGCCAGAGGGAGTGCTAGAAATAGTAATAATAGCCAATGCTTCAATAGTAATTATTATGTGTCAGGCCCTATCCAAGTGCTTTCTATAAATTAACTACCTTAATTCCCACAATAACTCTATGAGGTAGGACTACATTTTTTTCTATTTTACCAACCAGGATATTGAGGCAATAGCAAGGTTAAATAAATTATCCCAGGCCATAGTGACAGAACTGGGATTCAGACTTAAGAAAGGTGTACCCAGGGTCTGTGCCCTTAACTACTAAGCCACGTTGCCCAAAGATGAGGCTGGAGACCTCCTCCCCATATGTATGTGCATTTGCACATCCATACAAAATTTGCATGAAATTTCATTCACAGAACCCAGATTAAAAACCATTGGTTAAACCCAATAATGGAAGATGGGTAAGCAAATGAGTGGCTTAGAGAAGCGATGACAGAAAGTAGAGAGGAGGGTCTGGGGCAGCACTAACATTATGGAATAGGTAGAGGAAGATGAGCCTGAAAATGGATCGTGGAAAATGGACAGAGAAGTTGATAAGGTATTAGACTGGGTCCAACGAGATTAGAGAAACCCCACAGTAATTTGAACAGGGAAAGTTTAATATAAAGAATTATGAGCCATAACAGGAGATTGGAGTAATGAGGAACTGGCAAATATGGGGGTTATTAAACTTTTTCTGTAAAGAAAATAAATATTTTAGGCTTTGGGAGCCTATGGTCTCTGTTGCAGCTACTCAGAGCTACGCTCTGTTGCAGCGTAAAAGCAGCCCTAAATGATATGTAGATGAGTGAGCATGTTCCAATAGAACTTATTTACAAAAACAAGCAGTGGGTTGTATTTAGCCCGTGGTTTGCCAACCTGTGGGCTAGGAAGAAGTAAAGAGAACTCTAAAGATTAGAAGAGCAACAAAAATACTGCTTCAGATTCTGTGTCTCCCTCTCTGCCCCTCCCCCACACATGCTCTGTCTCTCTCTGTCTCTCTCAAAAGTGAAAAAACATTTAAAAAAGAGCAATAAAATATAATAATTTAAAATTTTAATAGCAGATGTAATAGAAATAATACAATATCATATAAAATAGCCACCACTTGGGGCTGAAATAGCGCCCCCGAGGAAGAGACGCCTTCACTCCCAGACCTTGCTGGAAAAGGACAGGCACAGTGCACTGAATTCTGAATGCAAGAGAAGTTGCTGTGGTGCTACACCTGTGGAATTTGCTGGAAATTCAATGTGTACCGTGCCAGGGAAAGCTATCTACAGGGAGGTGTCTCACTGAAGGAGCTCTGTTCCAAAACCCTGAAAAGGAAGCTGCTGGCCACTGAGTGCCGAGAGAGAAGGTGTGTGCACCGCAAGAGCCTCGTGTTGCAGGAGCCCAGCTTGCTGCAGAAACCTGTGCAGCTAGCAGAAAGAAGCAAACCCCTTTCCTCCTGCAATGTCTCACCAGTGCCATCTATTGACAAAGTTTAACATTATGCCAGATAGCAAAGAAAAACCTATTTCAAGTGTCCATTTCCACTTTCACAGAGCAGGCAATCAGGATGAATTGGAGCTGAGAGGCTATAAATTGGTAACTGGCACGGGAAGGAATCTGGGGAATGTGGTGTAATGGAATGCATTAAAAAGTTATTTCAAGACATATCACTTAACAGCACCAAAAGCATGATCCAAAGAAGAACAAATTGATAAGTTAGACTTCATCAAAATTAAGAACTTCTGCTCTTTGGAAGATAATGAAAAGAAACCAAATATGGGGAGAAAATACTTGCAAATCACATATCTGATAAAGTATTTGTAGTCAGAATGTTTTTTTTTTCAGTCTCCAAATTCAGGATTAAGAAAATAACTCAATCTTTAAAGTTGTCAAGTGGTTTGAACAGATACATCACCAACGAAGATATGCAGATGGCAAATGAGCACACCCCAAAATGCTCAATATCATTAGTCATTAGGGATAAGCAGATGAAAACCACACTAGAATACTACCATGCATCTACTATAGTGGCTAAAATAAAAAAGACTGACCAGACCAGGTATTGATGAGAATGTGGAACAAGTGGGATTCTCATACACTGCTTTTCTTTTTTATTTTTTTATGTTTATTTATTTTTGACAGAGAGACAGAGTATGAGCAGGGGAGGGGCAGAGAGAGAGGGGGACACAGAATCAAAGCAGGCTCCAGGCTCTGAGCTGTCAGCACAGAGCCCAACGCAGGGCTTGAACCCACGAACTGTGAGATCATGACCTGAGCAGAAGTCAGACACTTAACCGACTGAGCCACCCAGGCACCCCTCATACACTGCTTTTGAGAATGTAAAATGGTACAACCATTTTGGAAAATAGTTTGCCAATTTTCTTTAAAGTTAAATATAATTTTTTAAAGTTTATTTATTTTGAGAGAGACAGAGAGAGTGCACGGGGAGGGGCAGAGAGAGAGAGAGAGAGAGAGAGAGAGAGAGAGAGAGAATCTCAAGCAGGCTTCGCACTGCCAGCACAGTACCTAACATGGGGCTCAAACTCACGAACCGTGAGATCATGACCCGAATTGAAATCAAAAGTCGGATGATCAACCGACTGAGCCACCCAGGCATTCTCCAAAATTAAATACAATTTAAACATACACCTATCATAGGACTCCTCAGTAATTTCCCAAGAGAAATGAAAGTTTATTCATACAAAGACTTGTGTGTGAATGATCATAAAAGATTTATTTGCAATAACCAAAACCAAGAAACAACCCAAATGTCCCATCAACAGGTTGAATGGATAAACAAATGATGCTATACCCACATAATGAAATAAGTATTACTCAGATATAAGAAGGAATAGCCTTCCAACACACACAACAGCCTGAATGAATCTCCAAATAATTATGTTGAATGAGAGAAGTCAGACAATAAAGAATGAATATTGTATGATTCCATTTATATAAAATTCTATTAAGTGCAAAATGTGGATCATAGATTGTGGTGATGGAAAACAGATCAGTGGCTTCCTGGGGATGGGGGAAGTGGAGAGGGATGGGAAGGTTATACCAAAGAAACTGAGGAAGCTTTTGGGGGTGATGGACAGATTCATCGTTTTGACTGTGGTGAGAGTTTCATGAGTGTACACAAATGTCAAAACTCATTGAAGTGTATAATTTAAACATGTGCAGATTATTGCACGTCAATTACACCTTAATAAAGCTGTTAAAAATAGAAAGTATTCAAATGTGCCATAGTACTGAAAAGTTAAGCAAGATAAGAGCTGAAATGTGTCCACTAGATGTAGCATCATAGTCGTCATTGGTGACGTTGTGGAGTACAGTTTCAGAGAAGTGGTCGGTGGGACCCTGATTGGAATAGGTTGAGGGCTGAGTAGAAAGTAAGAAAGTATTGACAACTCTATCAAGCTGGGAAGGAGAGAAGAGGTTCCTATCAGAAGGGGGAGGTGCAATGGAAGGACCATTTTTATTTTTTAAATGTTTATTTATTTATTTTTTCAACGTTTATTTATTTTTTGGGACAGAGAGAGACAGAGCATGAACGGGGGAGGGGCAGAGAGAGAGGGAGACACAGAATCGGAAACAGGCTCCAGGCTCCAAGCCATCAGCCCAGAGCCCGACGCGGGGCTCGAACTCACAGACCGCGAGATCGTGACCTGGCTGAAGTCGGACGCCCAACCGACTGTGCCACCCAGGCGCCCCTGGAAGGACCATTTTTAAAGAGCACAGAGGAAAAAGTTGAATGGGGAGATAGAAGATAAGTGACAGAATGGGTCCCCAAGAAAGCAGAAGAGGATGAGATGGAGTGAAATTCATCTTAGGAGGAGAGAAAGATGTGATAAGCATGAATTCAAATAGATTTATGAGCTTGGTAGAAGAATATAAAAGAACTTTCTTTCTGATGGTCCTAATTGTGTATATGTGTATGTATGTATGTATATATGTATGTATGTATATGTGTATATGTGTGTGTAGAGGCCAGGACACATGCTGAAATTGAGGGGGGTAGACAAGAAGTTTAAGAAGAGGAGTGCACATGTGAAATAATCACTGTGGAGATTAGGTTAGTGGGGTTTAGGGAAATAAAAAAAGGATTGACGGTTTAGTTGGAGGCCCTGGGCCGTGTTGGCGGCTATGTACTTATAATGGCACCAACATGGAAGGTGATGTGACTTTTTTCGAGGAGCTCTCATCATCCAGCTGCACAAAGCAGACAGATGGATGGTTCATCCAGAATTGAGGTTTTATTAGGCTCTTGGGACAGAAAGACAAGAGGACCAGGAGGCCAAGGATATTGGCAAGAGAATGACTGAAGTGAAGAGTGAAATCTCGATTGGAAAATTTAAGGAAGTGATGACAGGCAGGGCTATAGTGGTCAGGGGGTACTCCTGGTGCTAAAAAACCACAGTGTTGGGATTCATGCCACAAGAGAGCTAAGTGAGTAGGAGATGCTGTAGAATGGTGGGGGGTCTGAATGTAGTATGTTAGAGGTGGATGGTTTCTGGTGTGGACAGACTGAAGTTCCGGGATGAGGGAGGGGAGGAGGTTCTTGGAAATGAGGAGGTCAAGGGACCCAGGGTCCAGGAAGTTGCTGACTCATCTGACGATAATGAAGTCACTATAAACATTCGTGTTCAGGGATACCTAAGATGGCTCAGTCAGGTGAGCGTCCACCTCTTGGTTTTGGCTCAGGTCATGATCCCAGAGTGGTGAGACTGAGCTCCATGTTGGGCTCTGCACTGAGCATGTAGCCTTCCTGGGATTCTCTCTCCCTCTCTCTCTCTTTCTCTCTCTCCCTCTGCCCCTTTCCCCTGCTTGCACTCTCTCTCTCAAACAAAAATTAAAACAAAAAGGGGGGAGGCGCTTGAGTGGCTCAGTTGGTTAAGTGTCCAACTTCAGCTCAGGTCATGATCTCAGCATCCGTGGGTTCGGGCCCCACGTAGGGCTCTGTGCTTACAGCTCAGAACCTGAGACCTGTTTCAGATTCTGTGTCTCCCTCTGTCTCTGCCCCTCCCCTGCTCACGCTCTGTCTCTGAAAAATGAATAAACCTAAAAAAATAAATAACTTAAAACAAAAAAGAGGTAGACAGAACTAAGCTGGGAGAAGATGAAGTTTTGAAGGGCAAAAGAATTTGGAGATGGGCAGCGACCCTAGGCCCTGAAGAGTTAACATACTGACTGACCAGATTAGCAGGTTAGCTTGGTTAGATTCCAGCTGAGTCAAAGGCATTACTGTGCTCTAATCCAAGTTTTATCATACTGTTATAGTGAAGGCCCATCCTGGAAGGCAGTGGATTTTGTCCCCCAGGGGATAGTTGGCAATGTCTGGAGACATTTTAGTTCTCACATGGCAGTAGTAGTACTATTGGTATCTACTATTGAATGCCACAGATCCTCCAATATACAGGACAGCCTCATGAGAAAGAATTATCTGGTCTGGAATGTCAACACTGCCTGACCCATGGGGGGAAAATCAATAGAACTTGCATATTAGCAGCAAACTTTTTTCCTTTCCTTTCCTTTCCTTTCCTTTCCTTTCCTTTCCTTTCCTTTCCTTTTCTTTCCTTTCCTTTCTTTCCTTTCTTTTTTGGAAAGATAGTGTGTTTATTTCACCTTTTAAAATCGAGAAAAAGGAACAATCATTATTATTGGATAAAACAAATACAAATATGTGCTTCCATTTTGGTGAAGTTTGGGGTAGGGACATGGGAGGAGGCAGCAAGCTCCTTATGACTGGAAATGGAAATATCTATGTGGCACTGCATGAGCCCTTTCAGGAAAGTGGGGGATGATTTGCAGTAGGAATGGATTTGTGACCTTTTACTTGCCTACCTTCCAGAATCTGTGATTTTAAGACTAGTGGAGGGGAACGAGAGAAAGAGTTCTTTCTCCTGCTCTGATTATTTTTTATTTATTTTTTATTTTTTGAGAGAGCGAGAGACAGAGCGAGCAGGGGAGGGGCAGAGAGAGGGAGAATCCCAAGCAGGCTCTGAGCTGTCAGCACAGATTCCCACGTAGGGCTTAAACTCATGAACTCTGAGACTGTGACCTGAGCTAACGTCAAGAGTCAGAAGCTTAACCGACTGAGTCACCCAGCTGCCCCTCTCCCACTCTAATTCATAACAGGCTCCTTTCTAGACTAATCAGCACAGGGATAACCAGGTAGCCAGTGCAGTGACTCCACTTAAATTCGGACCAAAGGTCAAATCATGGAGCAGCTTCCCAGCTTCATAGCATGCCATGGAAGATGGTGTTATCTTCTGACTTGTGATTTGCCAGGGGTAGGAAGAGGGCCCTTCTCAGTGGTGTTGCAACTAATGAGTGCTTTTTCATCCCTGAACTTCAGATCTGCTCTGTACTGGGTCTTCTGGTATTTTCATCCTGTTTTCTCTCTCTGGTTTATATCTATGTCTGTTTCAGACTGAAAGTTCCTAAAAACCAGGTACTGCTCCATGGTCCTTTGGCGTTGATTACAATGATGAAGTAATCATTATAATGTCGATTACAGTGATGAAGGTCATAATAATGGCTTTGCTTATGTGGCAACACATGTTTAAGAATGTCTCCATGCTGGTTTGAGAAATAGCTTTGTTTTGTGGTATTGCAATGATTAATAAAATTAAACCAGTAAGGTGTTTCAAAGTCATCTGGATCTTTTTGCTCAAAAACTTAATTTAATTTTTAATAAGCCATAGGTTATAAGTTCACAAGGTACAAAAGGGTACATTTGGTGAAAAGCTTCTTCCTCCAGTCCCCCTGTCCTTTTAGAAGTGACTATCATTATCTATTATTTCTTGTTATCTTTTCTGAGATAGTCTATGCATATACAAACAAATATGCCCATATATTCCCTCCATTTTTTTTTTAAACGTTTATTTTATTTTTGGGACAGAGAGAGACAGAGCATGAACGGGGGAGGGGCAGGGAGAGAGGGAGACACAGAATGGGAAACAGGCTCCAGGCTCTGAGCCATCAGCCCAGAGCCCGACGCGGGGCTCGAACTCACGGACCGCGAGATTGTGACCTGGCTGAAGTCGGGCGCTTACCGACTGCGCCACCCAGGCGCCCCAATTCCCTCCATTTTTTAAGCAAATGGTGGGATATTATAAACATGGTCGTCCTCCCTGATTGTTTACCTAACTTGTCTCAAAGATTGTTCCATTATCCATATGTTTAAAAAGTGTTTATTCTTTTCTTATAGCTATAAAAAGCCATTGTATGGCTGTACTCTGGGACAGTTAGGTTTCCCAGCTCTTGCTATATATACGTATTGCTGCAATAACAGCCTTATAAATAAATGTATGTGAAATGTCCAGGTCAACAGGTGCATGCTTTCCTTTATTAGATGTTATCACACTTCTCTCTGGAGGCTGTAACAATCAACTCTCCCACTAGCAGTCCATCATTATTTTTTCATGCTGTCATCAATGGGCCATGTTATAATTTTTTTGGTCTTTGCCAATCTGTTAAGTGAGAAGTAGCTCCAGTGTAATTTTAATTTGCATCTCTCTTGTTCTGAGTGAAGTTGGACAGCCACTTGTATTTCCTTTTCTTCAAACTGTTATTTCAGTGGGGTTGTTTATTCTTTTTCTTAGTGATCTGTATGAGTTCTTTAAATACTAAATAAATTCAACTCTTGTCTGCAATATGTGTTGTGATATTCCACCCCCTCCACCAGTTTCTCTTTTGTCTCGCCTAATATATGGTAGTTTTTGTCATGAAGATTTTTTTTTGTTTTCTTTTTTTAATATCTGGGTTTCCTGTCCTATTAGAAGGGTCTTACAACTCTAAAATTATTTTAAAATTTGTCCAATGGTTCTTATTAATACATTAATGGTTCCATGTTTTGTAGTTTCGTCTTTGGTCTATTTGAAATTTTGATGTAAAGAGTAAGGTAAGTATCAGGTTTACTTTTCCCCAGCTGGATACCTAGGTAGTGTAATACTTTATTACATAATCTATCTCGCTCCTGCCCCACACACTGATTTGAAATAGTGCTTTTATCATATCTAAATTTCCACATGTATTTCGATCTGTTTTTTGGCTTTCCATTTTGTTCCGTTGAGTTGTCTGACCATTCACCCACTTGTACCACACTATTTAAATTATTATTGCTTTGTAACACAGTGTAACATTTGGTGGGACTAATCAATCACTGAAAGGTGGTTTTAGGATTATAATATTTAATGTGTGTGTGTTTAGCAAACTGTGTATTTCCATAATTCTATATAAATTGAATATCATCTCCACAAATGCAGAAGATCTTGGGTTTGATTCAGTAGCACTGGGGAACCAGAAAACATTAGTTCAAAGGTATCCAGATTTGAGATCATTAGATGTACTTTCCCTTGTGTAGTATGGCATTGGGTCTGTTTCTCTGGCTGATCCTGGCCCTGATTTCATAGGGAAGGAAGGACTGTAAGCATAAAACACCAACAGATCTTGTTTTCACATAAACTCTGTGAGGTGTTGCAGACCCAGTGTCCCTGGGTGTGTCAGAAAAAGACTGCCCAATCAGTTGGACCTGCTGGCTCAGTGGGCATCAACTTCTATGAGAGGGGCCCTGGAGAGTGCCAGTGGGAAGATCTCCTCAGGGGCTTCTTGGACTTTGAGGGCTCTGCAGCTGACGTGGATGCAGTGAACTGGAGCCAGAGCAGGAGACGTGGAAGGAAAGGAGAGAGGCAACATGGGAGTCAAGAGAGATCCCTCCTTGGAATGATCTGTTCTGTTCATCAGGCCCATGAGATTCCCAAGGAGCAGGAACTGTGTCTTCAGGATACTGGGCACAATGCCTGACACCAAGAGGTGCTTAGTAAGTATATGTTAAATAAATGAATGAGGGAGTGAACACCTGCCTGCCACAGGATTCTTCTTCATCACGTGCATCCTCCTGGAGCCTCCTCTGGCTTCAAAGGAAGGAGCAGAACCAGGATATAACTCTTGGGTATCGTTCTGACTCCTTGCCTGTTGTACCATCCAGGAGAGGGATATTGAGTGAGCAAGGGCTGTGAACCCTCCTCCCACCCTCTCACACATTTCCAGAGAGCTCTGAGAATATCTGCTAGCTTTTTGTCTTGTGTTTTCCCTCATCTTTAATAGCATCCAACTGAAATGTTACTCCCATTCACAACCTCTCCCTTTTTGCCCTTCACCCCATGAGTAAAGCAAGTGGGATAGCAAAGGAGCCAGGAATCAATACAGTTAATCAAAACAGCCAACTCTTTTACAGTGTTTCCTATATGCAAGTTTCTGTCTCAAAATTTCTATCTCTTTAATTAATACTTAAAACAAGTAGGTATATCTTTTTTTTTTTTTTCACCATGCCCATTGCACAGTGAGGAAACTGAATAACTTACCCAGGGCCATGGAGCTTGTAAGTAGATCAGCTGGGATCTGAACCAGGAAGTCCACTCTAGAGCCCATGCACTGAAACTCTTTCCTTGGCATGTACACGTATGTGTTAACTTTATTGATACATAACATAAAACACAGAAAAGCGCACAAATCAAGCATTTGACTCAATGAATTTTCACAAAATGAGCACACTTCTGTAACCAGTACCCACCTCAAAAAACAGAACACTTATCCCCACAGAGGTTCCCAACATGCCCCCTCCCAGTCTCTATCCCTTTCCCACCAAAGGAGACTACTCTCCTGACTTCTTTCACTATTCTTCTGGGGGGGGGGGGGTTACCTTCTCTTTCTATTTTTAAAAAATGTTTATTTATTTATTTTGAAAGAGAGAGAGTGAGTGGAGAAGGGGCAGAGAAGGGGAGAAAGAGAATCCCAAGCAGGCTCTGCACTGTCAGCTCAGAGCCCAATGTAGAGCATGACCCCATGACCCTGGGATCATGACCTGAGTTGAAATCAAGAGTTGGACGCTCATCTGACTCAGTCACCCAGGCGCCCCCCTTCTTTTCTATTTTAATCACACTTGTATTCCAAGTGTCATGGGTCTGTTGCTAAAGTTAAAAATATTCTGTCTTGCAGGAGTAGAGGTAGGCGTGGTTGGGAGAACACATTCCCTAAATAAGAGAAATAACCGAGGGTGGGGAGTTAGCCGGTAGTTGCTCTAGTTTTCCCCCATTCCCTTTGCCAGTAAGTTTGAAGTACTGCTCTTTCCTCCATCTTCTTCCCCGAGAACTACATCTCCCAGCAGGCTGTGCTCTGACAGCTCGGATTTAAATAGGATTCTGGGCTAAGCTCAGATAGAGCCTTGCTGCTGCTGAGTGCCCAGGAGTGAGAGGAACTAGAGGAGGAGAGGCAGCGTGAAGCAGACAGGAGTTGGAGTTAGACCAGGAGCTTGAGCCAGACCTGGAGTCTAAGGTGCTTTTGCTAAAGCGGCAGCAACTAAAGAAGTTGAAAAGATGCTGGTTGTCTTGGGACTGCTCACCTCCTTCCTTTCTTTCCTGTATGTGATAGCTCCATCCATCAGGTTTGTTTTAATTCAGTAACTCATGGAATATTTTGCAAAGTCCTGGATTGGGAGCCACAGAGCTTGTAAGTAGATGAGTTCTCAGCTGCTGAAAGAAGAGAAAGGGATGGAGGCTGAGGGAAAGAAAGTCAGGGCAGAGAAAGCAGGAAGGAGGTAGTTATGAAACTGAGAAGGAAGCACCTGGGGCTGGGAGAGAAGGGGCTGGTTTAAATTCTGATGCTAGTGGATAGCTGACTCTATGACAGACAATCAAGGTAGGAGTGCTTGCTCTATCACTTTATTCCCTTGGGTTTCTCTGAAGGTCCCTATGTCCTTTCTTCACTGCTCCTACTCAAGGTTGCCCTGCTGGGTTACCATGGGAAGTCATTGCTGAAAGATTCATTGTTAAGTACCAGAAATTTTTCAAAGGAAACAAACTCTCTTACCTTTGAGACTACCCTCGACTAATGATTTGGGATGGCTTTTCTGCTGTGGGATTTCTGGAGGTGTCAAAGAAATGTGTGTTCTGAGTGAAAATTTTAAAAATTGCTGACAATAGGGGCACCTGGGTGGCTCAGCTGGTTAAACATCTGACTTCGGCTCAGCTCATGATCCACGGTTCAAGCCCTTTGTCGGGCTCTGTGTTGACAGCTCAGAGCCTGGAGCCTGCTTCAGATTCTGTCTCTCTCTCTCTCTCTCTCTCTCTCTCTCTCTGCCCCTCCCCCACTTGTGCTCTGTCTGTCTCTCTCTCAAAGATAAATAAACATTAAAAAAAATGCCGACAATAAAGAAGATAAATGAACACATCAGAAACAGAGTGTTGCTCTAGGTCCTGGCATAGAAACCAGGTTTAAGTTCTAATTTTGCCACCATTAGCAAATGATTTGAACTTCTTTGACCCCCGTCTTCTCCTCTGTAAAAGGGGAATACTAACAGAATGAGAGGATTAAAATAAGTTCTCTATGGAAAGTGCCTAGCCTAGTGCCTAGTGCCAGTCAGATGATGCTTAGGAAATGTTAGTTCTCCCCTGTTCCCACTCTCTTTTTCAGAACTTGTCAAGTCAACTTTATGTGAAAGGATGCTCTCTGTACAGATGTCTGAACAAAAGAGGTTTCTGTCTGTGTGCTGATGGCTAGAATGGAATTTCTAGTAGGATGGCAGAAAGCCTCTGAAGATGTCAGCTCTCTAAAACTGGAAAGCAGCCCAAGAGCCATATATGTATATGGGAACTCTTGAAGTGCTGTTAATCAATTACTCACTGTTGATGCTTATTGAAGACCTAGGGCTCAGGACCATTGATTCTACTAATGCTCATCATGCATATGTTTTGAATGCAGGTTAGAGGAGGAAGCTGACCTCTGGGAACCTCTAGAGATAAAAGCTAGGTATCTGTGTTATCTAACAAGGAAGGTCTCCATTGGCCCTGGCTCAAGAGCACTTATTCACTTCGTCCACATGATCATTTGTAGTTTCTGGGCACATGATCTTACAACCTGAGCCAATGAGCAGGATACCTAATGGGAAAAGAGTGTCCCCTGAAGATTCACTTTTTTGGGTCTCCTGACGACAACTTAAAGAAATTTCTCTTTGAGGATGGATGGATTTTATGTTGATCTCAGTCTGGAATTGGGAAGGATAATGCATGAATGCTTTTGGTTTCCTTTTGTTTCCCTTGCCTATAGGAAGTTCTTTGCTGGTGGGGTTTGTAGATCAAACGTGCAACTTCCTGGGAAGGTAGTGGTGATCACTGGCGCCAACACAGGCATTGGCAAGGAGACGGCCAGAGAACTCGCTCGCAGAGGCAAGTCCTTCCCCTTCTGTGTTCATAGGACAGTGCCTCCTGCCTTTATCACTGGGGATTCTGTCCACTTTTCCTTGTCTTTCCTCCTGGGCTTGGAGGTTCTGGTCAGAAATCCAAGGAACCTGGGATTCAAGTCCAGCTCTGGCACCAACTTACTCTGTACCCTTAAACAAACCTTCTTCCCTTCTCCTTCCCTATTGTATAAGGGAAATAATGATGTCCATGTAAATATTGCTCAAATCAGCTAATCTAAAGGTAGATACCAAGCCACATTAAATACCAGAGTGTAAAAGCCAGGGTTCCCAGCCTAGGGTTAAGCTGACGGCAAAGGGTCTGAGTAGTTCACTTGTGAGAACGCTGAGATGGCAATATAGCCACTCACTGTTTAGGGATGGCTAGGAGAATGTTCTGTCCATCGGTCTCAAGCTCACGTCCTCTTTTTCAGCCTAGGGTTTGAACATGTTGCCCTGTCTTTGTTTTGGCCCCAGGAGCCAGAGTATATATTGCCTGCAGAGATGTACTGAAGGGAGAGTCTGCAGCCAGTGAAATCCGAGCTGATACAAAGAACTCCCAGGTGCTGGTGCGGAAACTGGACCTATCTGATACCAAATCCATCCGAGCCTTTGCTGAGGGCTTTCTAGCAGGTAAGGCCCCTGTGAGTAGACAGAAAAGCAGGAAACTGGGTGTGGGACTGATTGCTCCACCCTGTATCATCTGTGACCTTTACATCAGAACCACCATCGATCTCACTGGACAGGTTCTGCCACATGAACCAGCAGGGCAAGGAATTGGTTGGTGGTGGACAAGCTGGGCAGGATCCTTATCATCTTTTTCCTCAGCAGTGGGGATGCTGGGCTCTCTGTCTGGGCTTGCACCTTGGCATCAAGGTGTGGCCCTGATGCCACTCTCTTTTCTCATCCTGAGAATCAACCTTCTGTGCCACAGGCACTAAATGAAGTTGTACTGCTGCCAACATTTTTCTGTCTCTTGGAAAATGACTAGCTTTTACCAAGGACTATGAAATCCATGCAAGACAGGGACTATGTCTGTCTTGTTTTATGACTGGGTGTCCAGCGCATAGCTGAGTGAACCTGGCCCAGCATTAGTACTTAGTACACATTTGCTAAATGAATGAATGAATGAATGTCCAGGCAGATATCAATAACTAAATTTAGAAATCCAATGACCGTGGTTATTGAATATCACTGAGATAGGTTGAAGGGAAAGAAGCAAATACTCAGGATTACAACAGGCAGCTAGTGGGCTCCTTGCTAACTTCAGGGTCTCCTTGGTTATACTTTATAGAGGAAAAGCAGCTCCATATTCTGATCAACAATGCAGGGGTGATGATGTGTCCATATTCTAAGACAGCTGATGGCTTTGAAACCCACCTGGGAGTCAACCACCTAGGTAAGTATTTTTGAGTGACTGGAAAGCAAGAAAACCCCATCTTGTTTTCTGTAGGGAGATGACCCTATACCAGTACTGAGAATCTCTAGTGAGCTTCATAGAGTTGGGGGTTTTGTTTACTATCCTTCTCCTGACCAGTACAAAAAGTGAGATCCTCCTACTCATACCATTAAGAAGCCCCAAAACTTGGAGACACCAGGAAGAAGAATGTCATTCTTGGATGGGGCCGTGGTAGTGCAAGCCTTCCCATGCAGGACCAGGCATGCAGGGTGCAGGAATCTGTGTTTGGCTGGAGGGGGTCACATTTATAACTAAGGACCAAGCAAGTCAAGGGCTAGGCTACAGAGGAGACAGATCTTGAGGGTCTGAGGTATGAATAAGGCTGGGGTTCAGGGTTCATGGCTCTAGTGAGCAGTTCATGGAACATGTTCTCTGGTCCTAGGCAAACTACTTTAACCTTACTATTCCATCCTTCCTTCTGTACATAAATGTATTTGGGCCCTCAGTTGTGTGATCATGGCAAGAGGGTGGTTGGAAGCCATCAGGAGGCATTTCTCCTGACTGGGACAGGGCAGAGGGACAAATAAATACAGATCAAGTCTATATTGCCTTGCCTATAGTCTAGCTCTGGCCCTTGCCTTGAGGAATCCACTCACTCTGACTGATCATTTGCACTGAGTTATCACAGCATATAATTTGTTCACGCCCAGAAGATAGGGAGTTAATGCTGAAGTCCTATCATCAGCTCCCACCCCTAAGCCTGAGCTGTCACCCCACTCTTCAATCTCCCCTGCTGGCTCTCCTCACAGGCCACTTTCTTCTTACCCACTTGCTCCTGGAGCGGCTGAAAGAGTCCACTCCTTCACGGGTGGTGAACCTGTCATCGGTAGTCCACCATGCTGGCAAGATTCGCTTCCATGACCTCCAGGGTGAGAAGCGCTATAGCCGAGGTTTCGCTTATTGCCACAGCAAGCTGGCTAATGTGCTTTTTACTCGTGAGCTGGCCAGGAGGCTCCAAGGTAAGTCTGGAGAAAGGGCCAGGGTGAAGATAGCAAACGGTCTTCCGTTTAGATTAGAGGTTCTGTTTAGATTAGAGGTTCACAGAAACTTGTGAAGTCAAGATATCAAACATGCACATTTCAATGATAGCTTTACACACTAAGGAGAACAAGGTCATAAACAGACTAAAAGTAATTCTTGTTCCTGGGAAACTTAAAATTGAACAGGGGTTAGGAATTTATAAAGTTACCTTTCATTTATGTCACATCTTTTCTCCTATTTACCATCTTATTTGACTTTTCACAGCAACCTCTTGTAATAGGCAGGGCAGGTACTCTTATTACTATTTTATGGATCCAAGCTGAGGTTTCAAGAAGTGGCTAGCCCACGGTTACATGGCAAGTGGAGGAGTCAGGACTGGAATATGGGTACTCTGCTTTAAATCCAGGGTGCTTCCTTCTGTGTGTGCTATTTGCCTTGAGGTTCACATGGTGAGCTAAGCTACAGGGCTGCCTCTACCTAGAGTCAGAGAGACCAAATTGGATTTTGGCCCCCTGGGTCTGAGCTCTTGGTGTACCACATATGATCCACCTGTGTATATGTGCATGTCCCTTTAATTTCCCCTGACTTCATTCCCTCAGCTGTAAAATGAGGCGAGGCTTCACTTAATCCTATGATTCTGTGCTCCCCTGAAGTTTTTGCTGAGCTGCTGGCTTTGACATCTGCAAACCTGGGGGACCATTTGCCACAGGGAATAAGCCAGAGTTTGGGAACAATGGTATTTACTATCAGAATACAGAAGGTAGAAGAATAGGGTAATTATTAGAAGAAATAATAATAATGACAATAATAATTGAGAGTTTTGTGTGTGCCATATATTATACATGTCTAAACTCATTTAATACAACATACCTATGAAGTAGGTGCTATTATTTTTCCCCACTCCACAAATGAAGAGATAGATATATCTCACTACAGATATATTAAGAAACTTGACCAAGAAAGTTTCCTAGTTGAGCCAGGATTCAAATGCAGATAGTCTAGCTCTAGAGTCTATGCTCTTTATTCTTCCTCAGAGTTCAGACCTTGGCCCTGCAGCCTATTAGGTATGACCGTGGGCAATTTACTCAACTTCTTTGTGACAAGAGTTCAGTTATGTCAACTGTAAATGGGCATCTTACAAGACTCATGGAGAATTACATGAAATGATACATGTAAAGCAGGCAGCATAGCCTTTGCACATAATAAGTACTAAAGATAGTAGAGGTACCAGTGGTGTCTTGGGACCATGTTAACCTCCATTATCTCTATCAATACCCCTCAAAGTACCCCCCCCCCCATAAAATGTGCTTGCTCAACAATTACAGCTCAAAACAAGTTTCCAGCCTCCTACCTCCCAACAAGTCACTTCCCCTAAGCTCCTTCTATAGAAATTTCAAAGATACTACTATCCATAATTGATACTACTACTCCTACTACTCTTCCTACTACTACATGTGGTTGTTTCTACTATTAATACTTAAGCCACAGAGTAAAAGTGGCATTCAAATGGAAGGATCTGCAATCAAGAACTCCTTGTGGAACATAGAAGGCTGAGAAGGCTATAGATGTTTCTGGAAGAGATAGATTCTACTTGGCTGGGAGAGGTACCTTCTGAACCCGGGGTTTTGTTCTCTGAGTCCCTTCTCATTTGTGCATTTTTTTCCACAGGAGATGAGCTGTTTCTTTGGGCTCCGATGTGTCCCTGGGCTAACTGTGCTTTCTTTGCCCCAGGCACAGGGGTCACAACCTACGCTGTACACCCAGGCGTGGTCAGCTCTGAGCTGATCCGGCACTCCTTTCTGCTGTGTCTGCTCTGGAGGATCTTCTCCCCCTTCGTCAAGTCCGCACGGGAGGGGGCGCAGACCAGCCTGCACTGTGCCCTGGCTGAGGGCCTGGAGCCGTTGAGTGGCAAGTACTTCAGGTGTGTGGAGGCGGCACGGGTTTTCTCCACCAGTTTGTATGCGGTAAGGCACAGGGCTCCCTGGGCTCTGCACCCTGCCCTAGTGGCCAAGTTTGTGCTTGATAATGGAATCCAGGTTTAGGTTGGGCCTGCACACCAAATGCTGTTACTTTTCCAAAGGAGCTTACATTAGAAACTTGAAAAGAGCTGCTTTTATGGCTCTGTTTTATAACTGTGTGCCACATTTTCAGTAAGTTTTGTGGCTTTCTGAGGGCCGTCAGACTGTCCCTGTTGGTTATGCTTTGGAAAGAACATCCAGAGGGCTTCCTCTGGATCCTTTTTCTCCTCCTTGAAGCTTTTGGCTGACTTCTTTAATAAATTCTTTAATACAGCTTAGCACAAAGCGCTGGGGCAAGGTCACCTCTCCCCATTGTCCCCCAATGCTGCCAAGAGTGGTACTATCTGTTGGAATAACAGAAATAGACATTTCACTGTTGAGTCTTGCCACAAACTCAATGGGAATTCAGATGTTGGGAATAAAAGGAAGGGCAAGATTCAGTCTCCTTCCCATTCCATGGCTTGAACCATCCCAGTCTGCTATTCTTTCCTGTTTGCTGAAAGCTGCTGATTGGTATACCATTTATTAAATGAAGCATTGGCAATGACCTCAGTGGCCAACAGTAGAAGAATGGATAAATAATAGCTAATGTTGCTTAAGCTCTTGAAAGTGTTTGGTACTCTTTTTTTTTGTTTATTTGAGAGAGAGAGAGTGTGCACACGAGTGGGGGAGAGGGTCACAGGGAGAGAGAGAGAAAGAGAACCTTTTTTTTTTTTTTTAAGTTTGTTTGTTTATTTATTTATTTAGAGAGCATAAGCAGGGGAAGGGGTAGAGAAAGAGGGAGAGAGAGAATCCCAAGCAGGCTCTGCACTGTCAGCGCAGAGCCTGACACAGGGCTTGAACCCAAAGTCTTGGAACATAACCTGAGCCAAAATCAAGAGTTGAATGGTCAACTGTCTGAGCCACCCAGGCACCCCCAAAACAAAATACTATTTAAAGAAAAACACCATGAACACTGTGTTCTGCCCCCACCTCCCAATCTGTCTAGCTTCCAGTCCCCTGCTCCCTCCAAAAGAGAACAGGGTACTTAGTCTGGGGCTCATGGGGCACAAGTGGGTCCATGGATAGAATTC